>NW_020950062.1:15347811-15408005 GCF_900497805.2 Vombatus ursinus | reverse complement strand
AGATAGATAGATAGATAGATAGATAGATAGATAGATAGATAGATAGATAGATAGATAGAGGGCACATTGTGAGTTGAAGATGAAGGAGTGATATCTGGAGAATAAAATTAAGGGGTGAGAGAGGATTATACTTGGAGAAGGAGAAAAGAAGAGGTAGAACAGGGTAAATTATCTCACAAAAACAGAAAAGAAAAGGCTCTTACAGTGGAGGAGAAATGGGGGAAGGTGAGAGGGAATGAGTGAATTTTATTCTCATAGGATTTGACCTAAGGAGGGAATAACATATACACTCAATTGGGTATGGAAATCTGTCTTACTCTACAGGAAAATAGGAGGGAAGAGGACAAGAGAGTAGGGGGATGATAGAGAGGAGGGAAGATTGGGAAAGGGAGTAATCAGAAGCAAATAGTTCTGAGGAGGGACAGGGTCAAAAGAAAGAATAGAATAAATGAGGGGGGCAGGATAGGATTAAGGGAAATAGAGTTCGTTTTTCACAGCATGTCTACTATGGAAGTGTTTTGCATTACTGCACAGGTATAACCTATTTTGAGTTGCTTGCCTTTTCAATGAGGGTAGATAGGGAGGGAGGAAGGGAGAAAATTTGGAACCCAAAGTTTTAAAAACACATGTTTAAAAAAATGTTTTCACATGCAACTGGGAAATAAGAAATACAGGCAATGGGGTACAGAAATCTATCCCACCCTACGGGAATATAGAAGGGGAAGAGGATAAGAGAATGGGGGGAGAGATAGAAGGGAAAGCAGACTAGGGGAAGGGATATTTAGAATGCATGCCATCTTGGGTTGGGGGAGGGTGAGATGGGGAGAAAATTTGGAACTCAAAATCTTGTGGAAATAAACATTGGAAACTAAAAATAAATAAATTTATTAACAAAAAAATAAAATAAATTAATAATAATAAATTAAATTAAAAAAAAGAAATAAAGTGGTGAATCAGTATAATGGATTAGGTACATAATACAGAGTAGCAAATGACCATAAAAATCTAGTGTTTGATACACCCAAACATTTAAGTATTTTTCTTTTAATTTTAAATTTTTTATTTGCTGTACAGTATTTATTTTTTCTTTTTTCCCACCACCCCCAGGTGGCATACAATATGATATAGGCTCTACATATGCATTCACATTAAACATATTTTCACATTAGTCATGCTTTAAAGAAGAATTAGAACCAATCAAGAAACCACGAGAAAGAAGAAATAAACGAACAAATAAAAGAAAGAGAGCAAATAATATGCTTTGATCTGCTTTCATACTCCATAGTTCTTTCTCTGGATGTGGACATCATGTTCCATCATGAGTGCTTTGGAGTTGTCTTGGATCCTTGCATTGTTCATACAAGTCTTTCCAGGTTTTTCTGAAATCTATCTGCTCATCATTTCTTATAACAATAGTATTCCTTTGCATTCATATCCCACAAAGTATTCAGCCATTCCCCAAGTGATGGGCATCCCCTCAATTTCCAATTCTTTGCCACCCTAAAAAGATCTGCTATAAATATTTTTTGTACATGTGAGTCCTTTTCCATTCAATCTTTTGAAGAACTGAACGTTTGATAAAAATTGCTGGGAAAACTGGAAAACAATTTGACAGAAACTAGGTATAGATCAGAACTTCATACTATATACCAAGATAAGGTCAAAATCAAAAATTGATTTAAACATAAAGGATTAATATCATAAGTAAATACAGGGAGCATGGAAAAATATACCTGTTTAATCTATGGATAGGAAGGAGTTTATGACAGAACAAGAGAGAGATTAAATCATAGGAAGTAAAAATGGATTATTTTTACATGAAATAAAAAGGCATGATCAAACAAAACTAACACACCAACAATTAGAAGAAAAACAGGAAACTGAGGGAAGAGAGTGGGAATAGTATGTTTCTCTAATTAAGGCCTCATTTCTCAAATATATAGGGAATTGAGTAAATTTTAAAATAAAAGGCATTCCTCAGTTGATAAATAACCAAATAATATTAACAGTTTTCAGAAGAAGAAATCAAAGCTATCAAGTTACATTCAAGAAAAACACTAAATCACTACTGATTAGAGAAATGACAATTAAAATAGCTCTGACATACCACCACATACCTATCACATTGGTTAACATGATACAATTTAAAAATAACTAATGCTAGAGAAGGTGTGGAAAACTTAGGATACTAATGCATTGTTGTGGAGTTATGAACTAGCGCAATCATAATGCAAAATAAATTGGAATTACACTCTAAGAGCTATAAAATTGATATATTCAGTTATACTGATTAAAACCCTCTAAACCTTAGTAGAAGGTTTTATTTATTTATCTATTCAATTATTTATTTATTGCTAAAAGAAAGCCTATAAAAATCTCTTGTTAACCAAAGTTGTGGTGATAGTCATCTCTGGACTAGGTTGAACCTGAACTGTGATAAGGACTCATTTCTTGGCATATACTCAACACTCAGAGCCCTTTCACATTGGTAATAGGATCTGCAAAAGCTTGTGTTTTTCTGTCATAGACATCAAGAATCCAAGATCAACTTCACATCATTATTTCCTTACAGGAAAGCTGATATTGTTTTCTTGTTATAAAGTTAAATTCAAATTTATCAGCCTAGTGTTCAAGGCCCACTAAAATTTAGCTCTACTTTACTTATCCAAATTAGTCTGCTATAACTCCTTAACTCGGCCTCCTCAGTTAAAGCTATTGTAAAGGCTAGTTGTATTTTTCTATTGTGATTCCATCAGGATTCTGTAATGAGAAGAGTAATGAATTGGGTGTCAGTGAGTTTGAATCTTGGCTCTTTCATTTATTAATCATGTGACCCTGATCAATTCCCTGAACTCCTTGGGTTTCATCATCTTTAAAATGCTAGTCCTAAAATAGGTTATTTCTAAGATTGTATTTCAACTTCTAAAACTTTTGACCCTAGTGGTTCTCAGCCTACCCTCTTCTTTACCAATCTAAACACTACATCTTTTAGGTATAATATTTGGTGCCAAACAAATAGTAACTAAATTATCACAGTTTCTGGAAAGAAGGTAATGGATCTATTTAACTATATCAAATGAAGACAAAAACATGCTCACAAATTAATACAGTATGAAAGAGTGACCTAAGTTCAAAAAAAAAAACAAGCAAAGTATAATGAGAAATTTAAGGCAGACAGGAAAAAATATTTACCTGGGAAAAAGAGGACTCAGGTTAGGGTCTTCATTCAAGGGCCTAAGTTAGGTCTTAAAAGGAAGCAGATACTTCAATAGATAGGGATGGAAAGAGAGGGCGTGTGCCTCATTTTAGACAGGAGGGATTTTGTAAGCATGAGCATTAACTAGAGATTTAAACTACTAATCTGATGTCTTGATTTCTCTGTCTTTTCCTTACTCTATTGAGATAAACCTTCTTGAGCCTCAGTTTCTTTATCTGAGAAATGAAGAAAATGATAATTATAAGACCTAACTCATGGGGGTAATTGTGAGGCTTAAATGAAATAACACCTGCAAAATACTTTGCAAAACTTAAATATTATATAAAGGTCAGTCATTATTATTTTTAGAAATATAGCATTCTCACATGAAATAGAAAATTGGAATATTAGGCTCATATAAAATAGTATTGAAATAGTTTATTTGTGTTTGATATATATGAGAAAAATCTCATTTAATTCCCAAGTACAATTAAAATTAATTAGTATAATAATCATTTCTAACAATCTCATAAAGCTCTAAATTTATGTGACATACATTACAAATAATAAAAAATATTTTCTAATAAAAAACTCATATATCCCAGTTCCATATGATTGATTTTCCCCCCAGAGAATTATGTATCAAAAATTAATGAAAGGTTAGGCTTAATTTGTAATGCTTGACTATGTATGAGGTCAACTCATGTACTATGTGTAAAGGTATACATTGATTTTGCAAGATATGTGTTAGAGGAACAAGCTTGAAGTTGCAGCCAAAAACATTCAAATGGCTATTCCATCTTGACCATTAGACAAAGATGAAGAACCTTCACTAATCCAGAGCTAATCCATCAATGCAGCTATAAAATAGGGATTTCCTTCACTCTATACTCAAGACTGTTTTCTGAGAAAGGAGAAAAGAGATTAATGCCACATACATTTTAATAACATGCTCCACTGCTTTGAGTAAGGCAGGGGTTAGAGAAAAGTATTTCTTGGCATTTTCAAGATGTCTAAGTGAATGTAGACTATAATAAATTTCTTATTGATTCCATTTATCCCCTAAAGACAAATCTCTCTCTTTGCCTGATGTTGATCATTTCTACACTTGGCAGTCAATATCTACTCTGGATTTCTCTTGGAGAACACATCAAGACATCTGAATTCTTTTATTTATTCATATATCATTTGAAACAGTACTTTTCTGACATAGTGCTCTGTATAATCAGATGTTTCATAAATACTTAATCACTTGAATTAACAATTCTCCTTTCCTTTTTCCTTCCTTCTTTCCTTCCTTATTTATTCAGTATCAGCTATGTGCAATGTAAAATATTATGTGCTGGAGATGCAAAGATACATGCAATATAGACTTTTCTTTTAAAAAGCTTATGATCAAATGAGGTGGATATACAACATGTCCACAGATGAACCCAATATAAAAGAAAGTGAGCTAAGTGCAAACAAAAAGGCAAAGTGCCATAAGAAATTTGAGGCAGACAAGAAAAAAATATTACATTTACCTGGGGAGAGGAGGACTCAGGTGAGAGACGTCATACAAGGGCATGAATTAGGTCTTAAAGGATAGCAGAGACTTCAAAGGATGGGGGTGGAGAGAGAGAGAGGGACTCTCATTTTAGGCAGTGGGGTTTGGTGTGACTATGAGAATTTGAGATATGAGAGTTAATATATTATAATAAGGAAAAAAGAGCATTTCAATTTGAATGGAGTATGAAGGGAGGGGAATTATCAGATATATTAAAGCCAGATTGTGTAGGACCTTCAATTGAAAAATCAGGAGTTCATACTTCTATTTGATAGGCAATGAGCAGAGGTGTGACTTGATCAGAGAAATATATTAGGAAGGTTCTTCAAACAGAAGCGTGTTATTTACCTGGTTAGCATTTATAAATGGAACTTTAAGGCTATCAGAGCACTTCACATATATTCTTTTTGTCCTTTCAACAGACCTGGAAAGTAAGTGATTTTATTATTTTTATTTTGTAGCTGAGGAAACAGAGGAATACAGAGTTAAAATGACTTATCAGAGTCACATAGCTAATAAATGTCTGAGGTTCGATGATAAACTCAAATTTCAGACTCTGGGTCCGATACTCTACCCACTCTACCATCTACGTGCCTCTAACTATGGATTTGAGAGGTGAATAAAGAAGAAAATAGAACAACATGCAGGTCTACTCTCCCATCTCAAAGATTAAGTAAACAAAAACCCTTGAGTGAGTGTTAACCCATACACTCTCTATATAGAAAACTTTATTGTCAAGATACTAGCTCAGGAAAGCTGAGCCAAATAAAAAAAAAATTCTAGACATGAACAAACCTTAGCATACTTGTACTTTGTATAAACTCATGACCATTGCTCGGGGAAGAGTTTCTTAGAATTCTAGCCAAGGACATGAAGAATAAACTACTATTAAAATAAGTCTAGACCCAAAGGCAACCATGAGACTAATCAGATTCTCTGTCCACTTCCCATTCTCTCACCTTTGCCTCCACAACCAATTATAATGCTCAAAGCTCCCAGAGTATACATCTATGAGTAGAGATAAGGCTATTACTCTTTCCAGGGGAAAACATCACACATGTTTCTTGTCAGGGTAGGAAAAAAGGTCAATTATTTTGCCAATCTAAGACTGATTAGCATACATATGCACATACATACATACACACATACATAGGTGAGATATGCTAGAAGAAAATGGAGTAAGACCTATCTTAGGCTATTTTCCTCAGGGGACAGGTCAATTAAAATGCTTATATAGGTTATGTTAGCAATTCTTGAATACTACATGCAAGGCTATACCAGAGCCTGAAAGTAGCAACAGATGAATCACATTCAAAGAATGTTAAGAAGTTAAATCTGGATAGAGTGGAATTAAATCTAAGGGCTTATCCTGATACCAGAAATGTGTGACTACAGACTTTCAGGATGAAAAAAAATTAATTTAGCAAACACTATTTGTCAATGTTTTCCTATGTTTTACAAAAGGAGACACAATATTAAAAATGTACAGACTATTGTTTCATCATATGCTACTCACTGTATTTGTGATTCTTGTGTATTTCATGTCCTTTAAGGACACTTCTATACAATTGTTTTTCATATTAAAAAAGAATAAAATACAAAAAAAATTGTTTCCAATTTTGCAGAGCCATATCATTACACTCAGAAGGTAACACTGTGGACAAAGAGTTAGACTTGGGGAGTCAGGAAGGCCTTAGTTCAAATCTTGCCTCAGATAAGTATCACTTAGTTTCCTTCAGTCTCAGTTTTCTCATCTATAAAGTGGAGATATTAAAGGAGGATTTATGAGGATGTTGTGAGGATCAGATTAGGTATGTAAAGCACTTTGCAATCCTTAAAGTGCCATAGATGTACTAATTATAATTATCATTGGTCCTTCTCCATTTACTCCTCCTACTACTACTATTATTAGGAAGAGAAGGAGTAGGAGAAGGAAAGGTGTGTAGAAGAAGGAAGAGCGCTACTATTAGTATAACTTGTATAATACTAAATATTTTGTTCAATTAAATAGAATAGAATTGAAAAGTGAGAAGCTTTTTGCACTGGAATTTCTACAGGGGTATTTATCTAGACACCTACACAGGATCTTTAAAAAAAAGCAGAATGGAAGTGGTGACAGTAAAAAGTGAGAAGTTGAATGAGTTAGGAAAGACAGATGGTATTGTTAAGTAACTCCCACACTTTTTTATCCTTGTTTCTTTATTGTGGTGAGTGTAGAAAGGACAGAGATGTCTGTGTTAGCTCAATAATGTGGTTTATCATGTTTCAAATCCTAGACACAATATATTCTACAACCAGGGAAAATGATAAAATTCTATTTAAATAACTGAGATCATATAAAAGTAATTCAATAAAATAATGTGGTTTTATCATTTGAATTATGTGAATAATTTTGAACATATATCCTTTCCTTAATAGAAATAACTGTCACTTAGCAGATAGAAATACACACACACACATGCATACAAACACACAAGCCCCTCTTTACCACGTAGAGTGCTAGATTTCAACAACCCTCATTACAAATGATCCATAATTTGGCAACACTTGTGAATTTAGTTGTGCCTTATTAAGGGTATGCTTGTTTAGTGTTGTGATTAATGTGTGACTACATCAGTTGTTTACTTTTTATCCGTTTTTAAAAGCAATTGAAGCATTGTGGTTTGTCAGACTTCTTTACTAAACTATGACTTTTCTGCCAGTTTTTTTGAGGAATTGAAAATTTGAGGCTGAACCTGTGAGAAGGTTACCTCGGTAACTATAAATTTCAAGTTCCTTCAACTCACCATAATAAGTATATCTAGTTAAATGTAAGAGGGACGGGAGGGAATAAACATGTATATAATTAATATGTTTAAGATGTTACGCTAAGCACTTTTTAGAAATACTCATTTGATCTTCACAAAATCCCTGAGAGGTAGGTACTAATATTATCTTTATTTTACCATTGAGGAAATTGAGGCAGGCAGAAGTTAAATGTCCTCCTGCACACTTGATAATGTTATGGTCTTCAAGTAACCAGATGGCCACAGGCTTGACACCTCTGATCTCTATTTCCAAATAATCTGACCATCAATTGTAACAGCTAGATAATGGAATAGTCAATTGGGATGAAACTCACTTTTTAAAATGACCATATCTCTGTATTTATAGAAATGTTAAAAGCATGAGACCACTATAAATGCCAAACTGGACATAAATTTATTTCATTGGAAATGTGACCATCTCTTTCTGTTCTATATGAAAACCCATGTCTTTGATTACATTTTCAATTACTATGTCAGTGTGAAAGAAGTTTCAAGAATGGTTTCCATGCAATTTAGTAAAAATCTAAAAATGACTTGCACAGACAATTAAAAAAAACTATTTTGAGAGGGTTTGGATAAGTAAGAACCATAAATAGATCAATCAGCATAAATCTTTTGATCTTGATGTTGGACCTGATTTACTAGACAAGCAAAACAACATTGGTGCTGGGTTGTTGGCATTTCCAGTTCTATTATCCTATGATATTGTCTTTCCCTTGCTATTCATACTCTAAAACAATTCTCTTTCCCTAGTAACCCTTTTACTTTGGAGAAAGCTTAAATGCAGATCACCCACCAGACATAGTGACCAGAAATGTAAAGATTTCTTGAGACTTTTTTTTCAAAATACATTTTATGGTCTAGTTAAATGTTGTCATAAACTAGGTTAATGAAAAGCTAATTACATTTGATTTCCAAAAATAATTTACATAGTAATATCTTATATCTACATAGCATTTTGTTACAAGATATGTACATTATTTCATTGATTGCCCCCAACAAATGTATAGTCAGAAAGGCAGGGATTCATTTCCTCATTTTATAAATGAGGAAACTGAGGCTTAAAGAGTTTGAATGTCTTCTCAGATAATAATAACTAGTAAGTAGGCAGACCAAAACTTCATGACAGGTCTTCTGACTCTAAATTCAATGTCCTTTTAACCACATTAAAGAGAAGCTTCTTTAAAAACAAAACAAAACAAAACTACTAGAAGCCTATACAAATACTAACCATTCATTATGTGTGCACAATAAAATCTTATGTCATGCAATATTAAAAGATCTTTGGTAAATTTGAATATTTATATTCCCAATATCCTTACCGTGCATGTACCTTCAAGGGGATGAAAAATGTAAAGGAGGAGAAACATGTTGATTCTATTAGTATAAACACATCTAACACCTGGCATACTGAAATTAAATCTTAATATTTTAGGAAGGAAAATAAGTTCATGTGATGCACCAGATGGATAGATATAATGCTGAAACCTGTATCAAAGAGGGAAGGTTAAATAATGAAGTTCTATAATTTAGATTTAAAAAAAAAACAAGCATTTGTTGCACAGAAAACCCATAAAGTTTCCTGTGCATTATATAACTATATTACAAGCTTACCAGCAGGAAAGACCTAATTATAAGTGAGCATGATAGAGAGATGGTAATAAGTTCATCCACATGAAAAAGAGATGATCTGAAGTGTAATGTCCATATAATCAATTACAAGAAGCTATGTCATACTTACAAATGTTACCTAGTATAAATATTATCTAGGATAATGACTATCTCATTCTCATATGTACTAGAATATCTATTGTTCATGGTGGTGAACTTTGCCACGGTGAAATTAGGATGAAAATACCTGTTACTGTTTTTGATTTTATTGTAAGCAGAACATTAATGTGCATGCAAACTCCTTGCATTTAAGGATGCTCAAAGTTTCAGAATTTTTATAGGTGCTACAATATAGGTCACTTCTTTGAGCTCGACAGTCTGTTGGCTTTTTATACTGAAATCATCTACTATTTAATCCTCTTACTACTATCATATCACTCTCTTAGTAAGCATCCTACTGTATAAGCATTCACTTTGTGTACTGAAGTTTGAAAAGGGAACATTTTTCTTTCTCCATTAAGAAACATTGAACAGCATGAAATACTACACTAAATCAAAGCATGGCCCATCTGCCTGAGGGTATTGCCTCTGTCAATGGACTCAAGGAATGTTTGAAAGGGCATCTTCCATCTTTTTTCCGTCCTGCTTCTCCTAGTAGCTACATTACCCCTTAAACTATTTGTAAGCCTAATTACATACCAGTTATGGGACCCCCAAATTTCTGTATCTCTTAGCTTCTTTCAGGAAAATGAGTTAAAATCTCACTTTCAAAAAGAAGTCTTTCCACAGAGTGGCAGTAGGGGGAAGACGGCTGCTGCTCGACCACAGCAGGTATGAAGTGCACAGTGCACAGTGAGGTGCTCCCCAAGAAGGACATCATCAAGTTTCTACAGGACAATGACTTGGATTCATTTCTTACAGAACATAAATTACTAGGAAATATAAAAATTGTGACCAACACAGCCAGCAAAAATCGTTTGGTCACAGCCTACAACCACCTTTTTGAAAGTAAACATTTCAAAGGTACTGAGAATGTTTCCAAAGTAATAGAACAGGTGAAAAGTGTGAAGCTTGATGAACAGAAATCCAAAGAAGTCAAACCTGAAGAGACTTTGGATGAGGGTTCACCAAAATATATGAAATCTATTCTTTAGAAGGGAAATAAAACTAACTTTCCCCCCTCACCCCCCAAAAAAAGAAGATGTTGATTGCTGGTACAGAGGAACATTACAAGATGGAACTGTTTTTGATACTAATATTTAAACTAGTTCAAAGAAGAAAAAAATACTAAACATCTAAGTTTTAAAGTTGGAGTGGGTAAAGTTATCAGAGGATGGGATAAAGCACTCTGGAATAATGAGTAAAGGAGAAAAGGCTCACCTGGAATTGAACCTGAATGGGCTTATAGCAAGAAAAGACAGACTGATGCAAAAATACCACCACATGCTAAACTCAGTTTTGAAGTGGAATTAGTGGACATTGAATGAAGTGATAAATGTTTTACTGACCAAACTACATACTTCAGGAGCTACTTCTACAAGCCTGTGGCCTTATCTACATTTGAAGGACAACTGACATTATTCTTGGGGGCAAGGAAAACAGATAATTTATTTTGAGAATAAATTCCTCAAGTTGAGCATGTATTGTTGAGGCTATGTACAAGGCTGGTTGGGGTTCAGTTTTCTATTATTTAATAGCCATATTCATAAATACAAAATCCTGGATACAAATACATTAACACAAGTAACTGTGGATGGCTCACTGAACTTTCTAGGGTGGCATGCAATTCATAAGATTCCTTCCAGTGTATGTTTTAAATATTTTTAGAAAGTGCTTTCCCCACTAGTAATTTAATAGTTATTTTTGTGATCATGTAACTTAATGCTAATAAAAATTTTAAAAACAAACACACCTGTTAAAACAAAAAGCAGCAGGTATGTTTAAACATAAGTTCTTGAAGTCATAACTAAGAAATTTGCCTGTTTTTACTAAAGGAATAAACCTTAGTGATGGGAAAAAGAAGTCTTTCCCAATCCCTATTAATTTGAATGCTTTCCCTCACATCAACTAAATGTTTATCTTATTCTTTATCTCAAGTTTATCATCTTTCTTAGAAAATGGTTACCACACTTCTGTTCTCTAGAATCATGGTTGTTCATTGCATTGATAAGAGTTCTTAAGTATTTCAAAATAACTTTTATTCATATTACTGTTATTGTAGAAATTGTCCTTTGGATTCTGTTATTCCTCATTTATCAGTTCATATTTCCTGTGATTCTTTGAAATTTTCTTTTGTCACTTTTACAGCATAGTATTTTAATAAAGCACATGAATACAACAGAATATCTATTTTGAAATGAATAATAGATAGTGGTACAAGATAAAGCTTAAGGGAGAAAATGAGTCTATATATATAGATAAATGAATGAGTTAGCACTTATTAAATGCTTATGAAATAAGATAAAATAAAATAAAACAAAATAAAATAAAATACTATGCTAAGTACTGATAATACAAATAGAAAAAAAGAGCCACTCCTTGCTATCAAGAAGCTTGTATTCTAGTCGGGGTAATATGTCTTGGAGGTTTCACTTAAGTTAGATGGAAAGGTGTATGGAGAGTTCAAGGAAGACTAACACCTATGGGGTGAGGGTTTGTCAAGCCTTTTTCATGGCTTCTCATCCACCTTTGAGGTCTACTTGGCACGCAAATCTCACCTGTTACTCCAAGAAGCTTTATTATGTGCAGCAGCCATACATGATTAAGCTATCTCAGCAGATGGGCTAAACCAGGTTGAGGGTAACCAATGAGCCTCAAACCCATAGGCGAGTTGTTGAATTATTTCAGTCATGCCTGATACTTTGTGATCTCATTTGGGGTTTTCTTTGCAAAGATACTGGAGTGATTTGTCATTTTCTTCTCCAGCTTATTTTACAGATGAGAAAACTGAGGCAAATGGAGTTAAATGACTTGCCCAAGGTCACATAGCTAGTAAGTGTCTGAGGCCACATTTGAACTCAGGGAGATGAGTCTTCTTGATGCTAGGCCTGACATTCTATCAACCCCATTTAGTTAGTGAGGTGTCTAACACAGCATGTGAAGATTTCTCCTAGTGGAATGGGAGAATAAGAATGATTTGTTCTAAGGCTCATGAACACTGATGAGAAAAAGCATTGTAGAGGGCTTAGAACTTGGTTAGACATTGAAGACACCAAGGTCATGCACTGCATTCTAGGCCATTGCCAGTCATCTTGACATTTGTATTGTCATTGGACTTCAATGAGTTTGGAAAAGAGAGAAGCTGAGGATTTTGTGCACAACTCTGCCTCATTTGAATCCAGTTCACACATGAGTCAAGACATTACCCTATGATATTATTATTACTCTTCAAAAATAAAGGACAGAGGCAGTTAGGTGGTATGGTGTAATGGAAAAAGCACCAGCACTGAAGTCAGGAGGACTTGAGTTCAAATCTTGTCTCAGACACATAACACTCACTAGCTGTGTGACTCTCAGCAAGTCACTTAACCCCAATTGCCTCAAAAAAAAAATGAAGGACAAACAACTGCAGATGGAAAGGTTCCATGGTGCTCAAACTACAATAGAAATGGGGAAAAGTAGTATTATCTTACTTTTCCTAAAAGGAAAAAAATAAATGGGTGAGATATATGTAGGAATCATTGATGCAATATTCATAAACACAAAATCAGACATATTTTGACCTAAGATTTTTTTAAAACTCCTTTTTGTATTCACCTATAAAACAATGCATAATTAAGATCCCATTTTTTTCTGTTATTAATTACAACTTAGATATAGGTGGTACTCTAAACAAGTTTCATTCTATTGGCTAGATCAGAATGGATATCAGTAAAAAGATAAAGTCTGACCTTGGCTTCCTCTGGGTTCCTGCCTTTTATTTACAGTGTTTTGAGTCACAGCTGTAAGATGACAGTTTTAAAAGTTAAGTGAGAAATATGCCCATTGTGGAATTTCTCAGAAGATTTGTAAAGCACACCATGATATTAGAGAAGATTTTGGAGTACTGAAATAGACTGTGGGTAAAGTAAGAAAGCTGTGTTGGATTTTCTCAGATGATCACTTAAATATTTCTTTTAAATGATATAATCTAGCATGCATGTACTGAAGGAAGAAACTTTTAGCATCTCTACTCTGAATATTGAATGTTTCAATTGCAACTTTCTGTCTCTTGTGGATTGTCTAGATCTTACAGTTGTCTTAGAAAAAGACCATGCCATATAGTATTCTTAAGCAAGATTTATGGCATCTTCCAGAAAGATAACATCTATAGTTCAAGCTCTTATTCTTGTCAACTTCATAGAAATAAAAATTAAACCTAAGGAATCAGATTAATTTACCAAGAGTATTTAGAGACAGAAGAGAAAAGGACCTAGGATAACACCTTGAGTAAAATTCAATATTAGAGGATGTGATGTGAATAGTGAGTCATCAAAATATAATGATGGAGAATGGCAAAAGTAAGAGAACTAAAATAGGGCAGTGTCATGATAGCAAAGTTTAGAGAGAGTATTTGGGAGGAGAGGGTGGTCAAATGCAGCAGCTAGGTCAAGAAGGATGAAGACTGAGGAAACATCATCAGATCTGGTAGACAATAAATCATTGGAAACTTTGCTAATCAATTGAGTGATGAGGTCAAAAGCCACATTTCTAAGGTTTGAGGAGTGAATGATAAAAGAGAAAGTAGGGAGAGGAACTGGAGAAAGGTTAAACAGTTTTTTTAAAGGAATTTAACTGAGAAATAGAAGAAAGATAACAGTATGATCATTTGAAGTGATGGTGGTTTCTTGTGAAGGATTTTTTTTTAAGATGGTCAACCTGAGTGTATTTGAAGGGAGTAGAGAAAAATCAGTGGATGGGGAAAGACTGTAGATTGCTAATTAAGGTTCTAATCTGTTAGAGAAGGTGCAAGGACATGGGATCATGTGAAAGAATTGGCCTTGGCCAGGAAAAGGGACACCTAAATGTCAGAGGCTGAATCAGATCAGAGATTGGGGGATTTTGACAAGTAGTTTTTTGGGTAAAGAAAGGGGGAAGATGCAGTTTACATTAAATGGCCTCAATTTTCTCAGTAAAATAAAAGGTGACCTTTCAGTCAAAAAAGGGAAGAGGAAGTATGGTAGGCTTGAATGGATAAGGGGAGATTTGGAATACTTTCTGCAAGGAGTAAAATACGGAATAAATTAGAGAGAAATAAAAGGACCACCTTGCTAGAGTGAGGATCTGGTTGAAGTTGGGTAATATAAACTTAAAATGTACCTAAGTCAATGAGGTTGAATGATTTCTTCAGTCTCAGGGTAAGAATTAAGAAGATAGGTGGTGGTATCAATCCAATGCTGACATTTGACAAAGGATCAGTCACCATAGAACATAAAGGTGAGTGATTTAAGAGCAACTATAGTGATGAGACTGGCAAGGGGGAAAAATTATCTCAAAGCAGGGATAATAGTCTGAGAAAATATTGAGGGGATTGGAGTTCTAGATGATGGCAAAAATAGATTTTGGATTATTGAGTCATAGAAAAAGATGGAATAATGGGAGGTTGTGTTCAGATAAAGGAATTTTAGAAATTATATGTGAAACTCTGAAATCTAGGGTATAATTTCCATTTTTGCCTGAGGTAGAATAAAGAAGATCATAGAATTTAAGAAAGTTGAAAAATTGAAAAATTAAGGAACTTGAAGGATCATCATTAATAATGAAATTCCCTAGTATAATCGCTGGAGTTAGGGAGAAAAGTAGGATGGTAAGCCAGGTTTCGAATTCCTTGAGTAAGGAAAGATAGGCCTAATATAAAGCAGCTACCATGATTTGGAATGGGTAGAAAATTTTGATTGGGTCACTACAAGACTTGAAGAATTAAGGTACAGACAACTGATTCTTTTGTCACCCAGTCATCTACTTGAGGCACTTTGTCATTTGCTCTGCCACTTGCACTGTCAAGTCCTGGAAAAAGTACTCTCTATAACAGACTTGCAAAGACCAGGCCCTGCTCCACTCCCAGGGAGAGATAGTACACATACCTTTTGAACTCCCACTCTGGGGTTCTTGGATAGGAAATTAATTTTAAAAAATTCACTAAACCTACCATCTTACTAGAACTGTGCTAGGTACTGTAGATATCACTACAAAAGTTAGAAAATTTCTGCCTTCAAGGAACTTAAAGCTTAGGTATGACCACCTCATTCTATTGTCTCAATGCCTCAGTGCAGAAAATCACACAATCCTTCTGACTGGAATCACTACAAATTGATGTTATATAACTCTCTTCTCCTGAAAAAATGCCCTCAATTTATAATTTCATTCCTGCTAACCATCATCTAATTATCATACTACTTCCTTTCTGTCTTTTGTATCCAAACTCCTTGAAAAGGCCACCTACAATAGATGCCTCTACTTTCTCTCCTCTCTATCTCTTCTTAAATCACTTAAATTCATGCTTCAAACATCATCATTCCATTCCATTTCCATTGATCTCTGAGTTGCTAAAACAAATGACCTTTACTTAATCCTCATTCTTCTCTACTCCTCTGCAGCCATTGCCACTGCTGAACACCTCCTCCTTCATACTCTCTTCTCCATAGGTTTTTGGGATACTACTCTACTGGTTCTCCTTCTATCTAACAATACTTTCTCTGTATACTTTACTAGATACTCATTCTAATCATATGCTCTAAATATAGGTATCATACACAGTTTTGTCCTGAATCTTTTTCTTTTCCCCTCTATCATACTTCAATCAGTGATTTCATCAGTTCTCAGGCATGTAAAAACCATCTCTATAGTGACAATTGTCACATCTACATATCCTGCCTCAAACTCTCTTCTGACCTCCAAGCTCACATTTCCAACTGCCTTCTAGACATCTTGAACTAAACGTCTAGTAGAGATGTTAAATTTAACATGTCCACAACTAAACTCTTTATCTTTCCCCCTAAACCACCCCTCCCCTCAATCATGAACTTCTCTATTACTATCAAAGGCAACATCCTCTTCCCAGGTCTTCATGCTCAAAATCTAGTTGTCCTCAACTCCTTACTATCTCCTACTCCCATATCCAATGTGTTTTCAAGGTCTGTTGATTTCACTTTATCTCTCCAATATACTTCACTCTCTCCTTTAAAACTGCCACTACTCTAGTGTAGACTTATCACCTTATGTCTGGAATACTGAAATGGCCTCCTGGTATATCTGCCTTCCTCAATTCTCTCCCTGCTCAGGTTCATCCTTAATTGAGACACCAAAATGTTTTTCCTAAAGTGCAGGTCTTACCATGTCACCCAATTAAACCCATTGACTTTCTATTTTCTTCAGGAGCAAATATAAAATCTTGTTTGACATTCAAAGCCTTCATAAGCTACTCCCCCCTACCTCTTCAGTTTTGTTAGTCCTTATTCCCCACATAGTCTTTGATACAGTGTCACAAATGTCCTTACTGGTCCATGTACATGACACTCCAGGAAGCCTCTTTCAACCTCTCTTAATTCTAGTGAATTCCTTCCTTTAATTATTTTCTATTTATTCTGTCTATTGCTTGTTTGTACATTTTTGTTTGCTTGTTGTCTTCCCATTTGGTAGTGAGCTTCTTGAGGACAGGGACTGTCTTTTGACAATTTTTTGTACCCTTGGCATTTAACACAGTACTTCATACATAAACATGTTTAATAAATGTTTATTGACTACCTGACTCAAGAGCTTCCTATTATTTCTCAGATAAAGTATGCATTCTTCTTCCTCTCATTGAAATTCTTATGAAATGTAGTTGCAGAATTCCTTTCTAATTTCATTTTACATGACTCTTAAACAAATGATTCATACATACTCACATGTACTATGTTCCAGTCAAAATTTTTGTCAAATTCATTTGCATAGATCACTCTCTGTCTAGAGCACATTTGTTTCTCAATTTTATCTCTTGCAGTAGAACCTTTTTTAAAAATATGTTTTATTTATTTCATTAAATATTTACTAATTACATATAAAACATTTTATCATTTTTTTTAACCTTTGAATTCCAAATTGTACCCCTTCCTTCCTTCATTCCTCTACACTTTGAGAAGGCAAGCAATATATCAAGTATACATGTGATGCAAATGCAATATTTGCAAATGCAAAAATGTAAGACATTTCCAGATTAGCCACGTTGCAAAAGAAAATACACAAAAATTCAAGAAAATTAAGGAAAATTTTAAAAGTTTTGCAGTAAAATTTTTAAACTTCTTCAATGTTCAGCTCATGTTACCTTCTCTTTAAAGCATTTCCTTATCATCCCAATCATTCTCTCTTTCTCTTTTCAAAAATTAGTTTGTATTTACTTATCTAAGTACATATTGCTTACTCCTAGAATGTAAGCTCCCTAAGCTCAATAACTACATCTTCTTTTTTTTTGTCTTTATACTCCCTAAAGGCCAGCAAGTACCTGCACCTTGTAAGTAATTCAGAAATATTTTTGAATTAGATGCTACACAATAACTTCAAAAAAGTACCTAGGAACTTTGTGATTTTTCAGGTCCCTTTTCACTTTCACATTCTATAATTTTCTCTGAGGCACTGTGCTAGACTGTAGTAGTGAGAATGAATGATACATATTTCAATGTATTCTCAAAACTCAGAGAATTAAATAGGATCACATACCAAAACAAAGTGAAAACAAAAAAAAGGACAAAATAATCTGGAAAAGTATTAAAGACTAATATGCAGGTTGAAGAATAATATAATCATCCTCACCATCATCATCACCACCACCATCACATCATCAATATTATTTAAGCCTATATATTCTCTTACATAATACTTTTAGGATAAAAACTTTACAGTCTACTGAGCATGTGCTCACGAGTCTTCAAAAGGCATTTTGAAAGCAAGACTTTAATGTATTTATTTATTTGTATTCTAAAGGGTATCACATTATACTCTGCCACAGGTCAATTGAAAGCACATTTTCCTGTTATTGCCAAACAAGCAAAGATGTCACATTTTAGATTGGGTGAAATCTCACCCAATTTTAAGCTCTGAGTGAATAAACACAGTATGTTTGTGGAACTCTTATTTTTTTTGTGTTATTTTAGTAGTTAAATAGAGCATATATGTCTTTTAGTGTTTTGCAATGAAACTACAGATCACTTTTCTCACTTTTATTTGTAATTTTGTTCTCAATACTTTCTTGCTATTTTCCCAAGCTAATGAGATATTACCTCAAAACCAAGAAGAAAATTTAACAGTTTATATGCTAGATATTTGGGCAAATAGGTGGCACAGTGACTAGAGTGCAGTGTCTGGAGTCAGAAAAATTCAGTTTTCTGAGTTTGTATCTGGCCTCAGACACTTATTATGTGACCCTGGGCAAATTACTTAATCCTCTTTGCCTCAGCTTCATAATCTGTAAAATAAGCTGGAAAATGAAATGACAAACCATTCCACTATCTTTACCAACAAAACTCCAAATGGGGTGAAAAGAGTTGGATAGGAGTGAACAACAATATGCTAAATATTCAAATACAATGCATTAGTTTTTCTTGTTTAATAATAATGTGCATATCCTTGATTTTGCCCTTAATCATTTAACATTTTAACAATTCTAATATATTTAACATGTTGAATAATGGTTAGAAAGTCAGAAACTATTTTCAAATGGTGGAATATATGGTATCATTATTCAAATTTCCATATAATCTTATTACTTAGCTCTTTCACATTATTCTGAAAAAAAATCAATAAGAAAACATAAAAGGATAGCATAAAATTTAAGTTAGTTGTCATGGTAATTGACTGATATTCTGGAAATAGATATCAAAAATTAAAATGTTAAAGAAAGAAAATAAATACTCCATAAGTCATGGATCGAAAACATAACTAAATGATTTACTTATCTATCAACTTGACACTTAAATGAAATAGCTTAAATTGCAATAAATTTGGGGAACTTCCTCATAACCATTTATACTTTGGTGGTTTTGTCTTCTAGATTTTATTTTGTTAAAGTGCAGAATTTTGCTAAATAAAGGAAAAAGGCATGATATTCTAATAGTACATGTCCAATATAAGGTATTTATAAAATTTCTGATGCTTCACAGATAGCATATTGTTAACACAATAGTGAAGGCAATGCAGCTGGTCCAAAGAGGGGTGGATGTTTACTGATTGATCCCACCATTACCTCTATCTGCATTGCAGCTGGATTCTCCTCAGGTACTTAGTGAGAAGAAATAATATTAGCATTTGTACTTGTATGAATCTACATAGATAAACTTTTGGTGAACACTGTACAAGGAGGAGGAGAAAAATAAAGCTAAATAGTAATTTGGCAAGCAGTATGACTATTGTCTAAGCTACTTAGATGTTTTTTTTCAAGTTATTTGCATGGTTCTGTTGGTCACACAAAATTTTCAGGAACATTGCAAAGATGTCAAAAGGCATGAATTCCTGCTGCCATGCATACCATGTTTCCTGAGAGTTATCTCTATAAAGAATTAAAAAATATGGGAAAGTATACGATGAGTATGGAATGCACAATTCTTATTGTCTAAAAATTTGATTAATACCTTTGTTTTTTTTCCCACAAAACCTTTCTCCCCTTGTACCCATCATGCCCTTCTCCTCTCAGAAAGCCATCCCAAATAGCAATTTTTTAATGAGTAAAAAAATTCACAAAATGAATCAAGACATTATATATATAATAATTTGACATTATATAAAAAAATTCCCTCCCATAGAGAACCTTCCAACATCTCCATAAAGAAGTAGGAGAAGAGGAGATTATTTTCTTATATCTCAATTTTGGGGCCAAAAATTTTCTTTGTAATTTTGTAACATATTTTCAATTATTTTGTGGTGCTTATTCCTTTCATTTACATTTAAATATTTTCTTTTTGGTTTATATTGTTGTCTTGGTTCTGCTTACTTCATTTTACATCATTTCATGTAAATCTTCCCAATTTCTCTATATTCATCATATTCCTTATTTCATATAAAACAATAATGGTCCATTATATTCATGTGACATGATTGGTTGAGTCATTCACCAATCATTGATGATCTAATTTGTTTCCAGTTGGTTGCTACTATGAAACATGATATTATAAATATTTTGGAGCATATGGAATGTATATTTTTGTCAATGAACTCTGAGTATATGACACAATTGAATCTCTGAATCAAGTATATAAACAGCTTACTCACATTTATTTTGTAATTTTAAATAGCTTTCCAGAATGATTGTCTTTTCCCTCTCCCATATAAAATATTTTGACCTTCCTACAGTGATTTGATACAGTCTCTGATACAGGAGCAGAAGAAACTGAGAACATGCAGATCAAGTTTAAAAAAAATAGTAGATTCTGGATCTGAAGCTCTGCATTTTAATATTTACCTGACTTTTCTCCTCACCCCTCTCAACAGAACATTGGAGAACAGTTGAGATAAGGCTGCAAGATGTTCTCCCTTTCCCTGAGGCAGAAGTGATCATAAACAGTCCTCCCAAAGGGAGGCAGTAACACAGTAATCAATACTTAGCCCTTGGGTTAAGTTCAGAAAATTGGTTCTTGGAGATTTACTGTGATTATCTCTTTCTGAGCTGATTGTCTTGAGTTCATGGCTCACTTTTCCAGTCCAGGTGAGGGGCAGGGGCCATGACCCAAACTAGCTGCTGACATAGGAGAATATCTTGGCAAATTCAAACCAATGGAGCTGGATTCAAGGATGGGCATGGGCAAACTCCCCTGCCAATCTTGCCTCTGGTCTCAATTATTTGTAGAGGGAAGGGAAAAGAAGGAGTAATTATATCAAGCACAGTTTTCATTGGAAAATAAGGTCCCATGACACTTCTTCCTTTGACATGGTTTAGCCTTTGGGATCCCTGAGCATATTGCCTCCTTGGGTAATGGCTACAGTTTGTTGTGAAGCATCTTCCTGAGGTCATCAATCCTTCCAGTGCATCCCCAGAGTCAGACAGAAGTTGGCTGCAGTTGGTAGCAACAGATACCACAGAAAAGTGAGGCTGGCACAGGAATGGATCACCTTCATGGTGATCTTGGTGGCAATGGAGTAGACCATATGTGAGAATATCTTGTTTTGGAGTTTAGTGGTAGCAACTCCTATGTATTTCCTGTTTTTGAAAAAGGTCATTGTCCCATGCTGAGGTGAACCCCAATGATGGAGTCCTGGCCAAACCATTATGAGAAACTCATTGTCTTGTGATGGAGAAGTCCTGTGTAGGAGAGGCTTCAGTCTTGGCCAATGAGCTGCAAAATGTGACTAGTACTTGTCCAGATTTAAATCTGATGTCCCAGTACTAAATATCATATCAGTGCCATTGAATGGAGAAATCATCTTAATTTCCCAAAAGTTCTGACCTTCCCATAGCTCCTCATTCTGATCTATGGCTGCTGTGGCTCAGCTATGTTCCATGTGGAAATTGACTTTTTAGTTTTCACAATTTAGCATAGTGGCTGTCAATTTGTCAGATCATCCCATAATCAATCAAAATAGTCATCTTCCACACCACAGAGGCAGCCCCTACTTTGATGGCTGGTATACTGGCATAGTACAGAGTTTTGCTTTGGCTCTCAGTCACAATAAGATTCCCCAGTCACAAACACAGCACCCAGGATGGAGGGCAGCAAAAAGGGGGATTGTGCCTCTGAGTCAGAGTCACTATATTGTTACAACCTCAGTTGGTGATGCCAGAGGATAAAACGACAGGTCAGAACAAAATGCCAGTCTAGTCACTACTGGTGCATCTAGTCATGGTAGAGAATACCTTAGGCACTGTCACTACTGCATTTCACTCCTTCCCTTCCCTGGGATTGGTAGTCATAGCTCTATGAATTGTGCATTACTATTCCCATTTTTCTTTTTTTAAATTAATTTATTTTGATTTATCATCAATCACTTCCATATGCTTTTAAGTTTAAAATTTTTTCTCCCCTTCCTTCTCACCACCCTCCCAAAGATGGCACACAACCTGATATAGGCTATACAAATACATTCCTACTAAACATATTTTCACATTGGTGATGTTGCAAGTAAGAATTAGAACCAATAGGAGGAACCACCAGAAAGAGGAAACAAAACTCAACAAAAGAGAAAAAAACAAATAGTATGCTTCAATCTGCATTCAAATTCCATAGTTCCTTCATTGAATGTGGATAGCATTTTCTATAATGAGGCCTTTGGAGAAGTCTTAGATCATTGCATTACTGGGAACGGTTAAGTTTATCAATATTAGTCGTTGCACAACATGGCTGTCAATGTGTACTACATTCTCTTGGTTTTATTCACTTCACTCAGCCAATAATCTATGTAGGTTTATTTTATAGCCTGCAACTTTGCTAAAGTTGTTCATTATTTCAAGGAGTTTTTTACTTGATTCTTTAGGATTCTCTAAGTACGTCATCATGTCACCTGCAAAGAGTGATAGCTTTGTTCTTCTTTGCTTATTCTAATACCTTCAATTTCTTTTTCTTCTCTAACATTTCCAGTACAATATTGAACAACAGTGGTTATAATGGATATCCTTGTTTCACCTCCAATCTTACTGGAAATGCTTCTAGCTTGTCCCCATTACATATGATGCTTGCTAAAGGTTTTAGGTAGATGGTATTCATTATTGTAAGGAAGATTTCATTTATTCCTATGTTCTCTAGTGTTTTAATAGGAATGGGTGTTGTATTTTGTCAAAAGCTTTTTCTGCATCTATTGAGATGATCATGTGGTTTCTGCTAGTTTTGGTGTTGATATGATCAATTATGCTGATAGTTTTCCTAATATTGAACCAGCCCTTCATTCCTGGTATAAATCCTACATGGTCATAGTGTATTATTCTTTTGATAAGTTGCTGTAATCTATTTGCTAATATTTAATTTAAAATTTTTGAATCTATATTCATTAGAGAAACTGGTCTATAATTTTCTTTCTCTGTTTTGACTCTTCCTGGTTTAGGTATCAGCACCATATTTGTATCATAAAAATAATTTGGTAAGACTCCTTCTTCACCTATTTCCCCAAATAGTCTACATAGTATTGGAATCAAATGTTCTTTAAATGTTTGATAGAATTAGCATGTAAATCCATCTGGCCCTGAAGTTTTTTTTTTCCTAGGGAGTTCATCAATGGCTTGTTCAATTTCTTTTTCTGAGATGGGGTTATTAAAGTATTTTACTTCCTATCCTGTTAATCTGGGCAATTTATATTTTTGTAAATATGTATCCATTTCACTAAGATTGTCAAATTTGTTGGTATATAGTTGGGCAAAATAGTTTTGAATTACTGTTTTAATTTCCTCGTTCTTGGCAGTAGATTCACCTTTTTCATTCTTGATATTAGTAATTTGGTTTTCTTCTTTCTTTTTGTAAATTAAATTAACCAAAGGTTTATCTATTTTCTTGTTGTTGTTTTTTTCATAAAACCAGCTCCTAGTTTTATTTATTTGTTCACTAATTTTCATAATTTCAATTTTTATAATTTTTTTCTTCAGTTTTCAATATTTCTAATTTGGTGTTTAATTGAGGATTTTTAATTTGCTCTTTTTCTAGTTTTTTTTAGTTGTATGTCCAATTCATTGATCTCTTCTTTTTCTATTTTATTTATGTAAGCCTTAAGAGATATAAAACTTCTCCTAAGAATGGCTTTCACTGCATCCCATAAGTTTTAGTAAGTTGTCTCATTATTGTCATTTTCTTGAATGAAATTATTCATTGTTTCTATGATTTGTTGTTTAACCCACTCATGTCTTAGGATTTGATTATTTAGTTTCCAATTATTTTTTAGTGTATCTTTCCATGGCCCTTTATTACACATAATTTTTTATTGCATCGTAATCTGAAGAGGATGCATTTAATATTTCTGCCTTTCTGCATTGGATTGTGAGGTTTTTATCCTTAGTACATGGTCAATTTTTGTCTATATGCCATGCACTGCCAAGAAAAAAAGTATATTCCTTTCTATCCCCATTCACTTTTCTCCTGAGTTCTATCATACCTATTTTTTTCTAATGGTCTATTCACCTCTTTACCTTCTTTCTTGTTTATTTTGTGGTTAGATTTATCTAGTTCTGAGAGGGGGAGGTTGAAGTCCTCCACTAGTATAGTTTTGCTGTCTGTTTCTTCCTGTAACACCCTGAACTTCTCCTCTAAGAATTTGAATGCTGTACCATTTGGTGCATATATTTTTAGTAATGATATTACTTGATTATCTATGGTGCTTTTTAGCAGGATATAGTTTCCTTCATTATCACTTTTGATAAGATCTATTTTTTTTCCTTTTGCTTTATCTGAGATCAGGATTGTTACCCCTGCTTTTTTTTTATTTTATTTTTTACTTTAGCTGAATCATAATATATTCTGCTCCAGCCTTTTACCTTTACCCTGTGTGTATCACTCTTTTTCAAATGTGTTTCTTGTAAACAACATATTGTAGGATTATTTTTTTTAATCCATTCTGCTATCCACTTCTGTTTTATGGGAGAGTTCATCCCATTCATATTCACAGTTATGATTACTATCTGTGTCTTTTTCTCCATCATTTTTCCCCCCATTTATGCTTTTCTTTCTCCTTTTCCCTCATCACTAGTGTTTTTCTTTTGACTAGCACGTCCCTCAGTCCCACCTCCCTTCTAACCCTTTCCCTTTCCCTTTTCTTCCCCTTTACCCTTACTACTTCTTCTCTCCATTCTATCCCCCCTCCCTTTTCTTTTCCCTTTTCCCTCCTACTGCCTCAGGGCAAGTTAGTATAGAAATCTATATACCTAACTGATTATGTTATTCCCTTCTTGAGCCAAATCTGATAAGAGTAAGGTTTAAACAATGCTCATCTCCCTCCCTTCTTTCCCTCTGCTATAATAGGTTTTTGTGTCTTTTCCTGTAATGTAATTTACCCTTGTCTGCCTCCTCCTTTCTCAGTACATTTTCTTAGATCAGACTAATCTACCTACTTGGATCTATTTAACCCACTTGATTAGATTTTTTTTTATCATTACATCAAAGTCAACTTATATCCACCTCCTTTAGGTATTCTCCTTTAACATGGTTAAACAATAATATAGTTCTCAAGAGCTGCAAGTGTCATCTTCCCTTGTAGGGATGTAAACAGTTTGCCTTTATTAACAACATATTGTATTTTTCTGTCCCATTTACTTTTCTATGTCTCTCTTCAGTATTGTACTTGAAGATCAGATTTTCTGTTGAACTCTGGTCTTTTTATCAGAAAGATTTGGAAGTCTCCTATTTCATTGAATATCCATCTCCTCCACTGAAAGATCATGCTCATTTTTGCTGGGTAGTTGATCCTTGGTTGTAATCCAAGCACCTTTGCCTTATGGAACATCATGTTCCATGCCCCATGGTCTTTTAATGCAGAAGCTGCAAGGTCTTGTATAATCCTGACTGTGCTTCCATGATATTTAAATTTTTTCTTTCTGGTTGCTTGCAGTATTTTCTCTTTGACCTGGTAATTTTGGAATTTGGCTACTATATTCTTTGGTGTTTTCAATTTGAGATCTCTTTCAGGAGGTGATCAGTGGATTCTTTCTATAGTTATTTTACCCTCTGGTTCTAGAATCTCAGAGCAGTTTTCCTTTATGATTTCCTGAAAGATAGGGTCCAGGTTCTTCTTCTTCATCATGATTTTCAGGTGGACCAATAATTTTTAAATTGTCTCTCCTGGATCAATTTTCTAGGTCAGTTGTTTTACCAATTAGGTATTTTATGTTTTCATCTATTTTTTTTCCATTTTTTTTGTTTCTGTTTGACCGATTTTTGCTCTCTCATAGTCATTAGCTTCCCTTTGCCTGATTCTACTTTTTAACAAATTGTTTTCTTCTATTAGATTTTGTACTTCCTTCCACATTTGGAAAATTGCATTTTTTTAGGGATTTTTTTTTTCTTCAGTGCACTTATTTTACAGTTGGCCAATTGTATTTTTTAGGGACTTGTTTTCTTCAGTGTACCTTTTTTCCAGTTGACTAATTGTATTTTATAAGGACTCTTCTACCTCTTTCATTTGACTTTAAAATCCTTCTTGAGCTCTTCTAAGAAGACTTTTTGGGCTTCAGACCAGTTCATATTCCCTTTTGAGGTTGCAGATGTGGGTTTGTTGACAATGTTGTCCTCTTCAGAATTTCTGCCTTGATCTTCACTCTTCTCATTATGTGAATCTATAGCACATATCTTTTTACTAATGGTGTTTGTTTATTTCTTGGCCTTTAAAGAGACTGAGGTCTCCTGCTGGGGAGCAGAGGGCACTGACCCAACCTTCTTGTGAGGGAACCTAGGTCTTGGTCACTGGATCTGTGTGCTGGGGCCTCTGATGTTGGCAATTGGAGGCTTTAGGTTCTGGCAGCTTACCTCGTGTTAGGCTGGAATCAGCAAGGCTGGAACTCTCTGGGGATTCTAGGTTACCTGTTTTTCCTTTCCTTTCACTTTCTTCAGCTCCTTTCAGATGGATTTTACAGGGTGTTTATCCACGTTGGGCCCTTTGTAGTGCTGCTTGCCTTATTTTTGCTGAGGCACTGAGAGACTCCTCTGCTGTAGAATGATGAGGCACCTGGTGGTTTTCTGAACTGGTTTTCACTGGTTCCCCTACCCTCACTCAGGCACTCAGAGTTCCAGGTGTTGGTTTTTGTCTGCTCCACCACCAGGGTTTCAGGATCTCCTCCTGGTGTGTTAAAGTTGGGCTTTTTGCTAACTTGCTGGGATGCCTCTTGTTCTGTACTGATCCCCTTCTCCCAGGGCAAGAAGGGCCTTTCCCATCAATCCCTCAAGCTATCTTGGCTACTGCACTACTGCTCCCCATCTTTCTTCTGATTCATCTGTTCCAGGGTTTTTCCTGGGATGATATTTTCTGGGCTTTCAGAGTTTGATATGAGAGGGTGAGAGCAACTATCTTTTTACTCCTCCATGTTGGCTCCCAAAAGTGGAAGTGCTACTGTTCCTATTTTTCCACAAGCCCTCCAACTTTGACTACTCCTGGTTTTATTATTTTTGCTGATTTGCTGACTGTGAGATGAAACATCTGTGTGTGATGATTTTCATTTTTTCTTTATTCTTGTTATAAGTTTGCCACATATAATGTTAAAATTAATTTATATTTGTAATGGGTTTTATATTTCTTGCATTCTCAATTGACTTTTGGCTTTGTATATTTATAGGTTTTCTATATACCTTGAAATGAAAATCCTTATTATAAAAACTAAATACAATATTTGTTCCTAGCATCCTGTTTCCCTTATCCTAAATGTATTATTTCACTCATGCAAAACATTTTCAATTTCATTGAATCAAAATTATTTATCTTTATATTTTCCTTTAGTTAGTTGAGAATACATTACTTAAGAGATAGTGCCAAGATGGTGGAGTAAAGGCAGGGACTCAACTGAGCTCTCCCCCAAGTCCCTCCAAATATATATTTTTTTTTATTTTTAACATGTGTTTTGAAAACTTTGGATTACAAATTTTCTCCCTTCTCCCTCCCCAACCACCCTCATTGAAAAGGCAAGCATCTCGATACAGGTTATAGATGTGTAGTCATGCAAAACACTTCTGTAGTAGTCATGTTGTGAAAAACTAAGTATATTTCCCTTCATCCTATCCTACCCTCCATTTATCTATTTTCTCTTTTGACCCTGTCTCTCCTGAGAAGTGTTTGCTTTTGATTATGCCTCTCCCCCAATCTGCACTCCCCTCTATCAACCCCCTGCTCTCCTGTCCCTTTCCCCCTTATTTTTTGTAGGGTAAGATAGATTTCCATACCCCATTGTCTATGTTATTCCCTCCCTAAGCCAAATCCTATGAGAATAAGATTCACTCATTCCCTCTCACCTTCCCCCATTTCCCCTCCACTGTAAAAGCCTTTTCTTGTCTGTTTCATGTGACATAATTTACCCCATTCTACCTCTCCCTTTCTCCTTCTCCCAGTATAATCCTCTCTCATCCCTTAATTTTATTCTCCAGATATCACTCCTTCATCTTCAACTCACTCTGTGCCCTCTATCTATCTATCTATACATAAATATATATTTTTCCCTCCCACTACCCTAATACTGACAAAGGACTCATGAGTTACAAATATTATCTTTCCATGCAGGAATGTAAAGAGTTCAACCTTAATAAGTCTCTTATGATTTCTCTTTCCTGTTTACCTCTTCATATTTCACTTGAGTCTTGTATTTGAAAGTCAAATTTTCTATTCACCTCTGGTCTTTTCCTCAGGAATGCTTGAAAGTCCCCTATTTCATTGAATGACCATTTTTTTTTTACCCTGAAGGATTATATTCAGTTTTGCTGGGTAGGTGATTCTTGGTTGTAATTCTATCTCCTTTGCCCTCCAGAATATCATACTTCATGCCCTGCGGTCCCTTAATGTAGAAGGGGCTAAATCTTGTGTCATCCTTACTGTGTTTCCACAATACTTGAATTGTTTCTTTCTGGCTGTCTGCAATATTTTCTCCTTGATCTGGGAACTCTGGAAGTTGGCTACAATATTCCTAGGAGTTTTCCTTTGGGGATCTCTTTCAGGAGGTGATCGGTGGATTCTTTCCTTTTCTATTTTTCCCTCTGGTTTTAAAATATCAGGGCAATTTTCCTTGATCATTTCTTGAAAGATGATGTCCAGGTTCTTTTTTTGATCATGGCTTTCAGATAGTTCAATAATTTTTAAGTTCTCTCTCCTGGATCTATTTTCCAGGTTAGTTGTTTTTCCAATGAGATTTTTCACATTTTCTTCTATTTTTTTTCATTCTTTTGGATTAGTTTTACAGTGCCTTGATTTCTCAAATTGTCACTAACTTCCAATTGCTCCATTCTGATTTTTAAGGAGGTATATTCTTCAGTAAGCTTTTGGACTTCCTTTTACGTTTGGTCAATTTTGCTTTTTAGGGCATTCTTCTTCTCATTGGCTTTTTGGACCTCTTTTGCCATGTGGGTTAGGCTATTGTTTAAGGTGTTATTTTATTCAGTATTTTTTTGGGTCTCCTTTAGCAATACTTTCAGTTTTTCTTCTACTTTGCTTGCTTGCTTCTCAAAATCCTTTTTGAGCTCTTCCATGGCCTAGGACCAATTTATATTTTTTTTCTTGGAGGCTTAGGATGTAGGAGCTTTGGCTTTGTTGTCTTATTCTGGTTGTGTGTTTTGATCTTTACCACCAAAGTAGGATAATATACTCTGACTCTTTCTGGGTTCCTTGCTCATGATCTCATTTGAGTTATTTGAGTTATAAACTCTTTGTTAAGGTAGGGGTCTGTTTTCAGCATGGAGAATGTACTGTCCCAAGCTTCAGGGGTTTTGTGCAGCTGTTTTTAGAGATACTTCTAGGGACCTGTAAATTTTCAGTTCTTCCAAATTGCTATGATCAAGGGCGATGTGTTTACTCCTTTCCTGTCCTGTGCTCTGCTCTATGAGTGACCACAAGCATTTTTTTCTATCTTGGAACTGTGAGGAGGATTTCCACTACACAGCCACTACAAGCTCCACTATGCCAGCATTCCTCTTCATCCCAGGACAGTCACCCAGAACTGTGACCCAGATCCAAACATGGGCAAAGCAAGAGAATCCTGCACCAGCAGAGAGATCCCTGCAATCCCCCTCTTATCAGCCACTTGATTCCCCCTCAGTCTGTGGGCTGGGAGCTCAGGAAGCAGCTGCCACCCAGGAGCTGAGCTTGACGAATGGGGCTGGGACCCCGCAATTTTCTCCCACCACAGACACAGACTTTTCCTACTGATATTCTAAGTTGTCTTTGGTGTTCATGGGTTGAGAATCTGGAAACCACAACAGCTGCCTGTGATTCAGTCCTCTGAGGCCTGGTACAGGTTCACTGCATCCTGCACACCCATGCCAAACTGCGTTCCTCTCCCAGCTCTGTGTGATATAACTTTCTGATCAACCATCCAGGTTGTCTTGGGCTGGAAATTTGTTACTCTGACTTTTTGTGGGTTCTGCTGCTTTATAATTTGTTTAGAGTCATTTTTATAGGTATTTGGAAGGGTTTTAGGGAGAGCTCAAGCAAGTCACTCTTTTTACTCCATGATTTTGGCTCCACCCCCCCAAATATCTTTAAAAAATTACTCTAAGCAAATTCTAAAGCAGCAGAACCCACAAAAAAGATGAAGTGAAATAAAATTCTGGCCTAAAACAACTTGGAAGGTCAATAGGAAAGGTCTACTGTGCCAGAGTGAGAGAGGAGTGTAGTCTAGTACAGGTTGCACCAGCACAGACCAAGACCCAGCAAACCCAGAGCAGGCCTCAGAGCAACTGAATCACTGGCAATACTGGCAGTTTCCAGACCTCCCAGCCCATAAACTCCAAAAACAACTTGAAATCTCAGCAGGAAAGGTATGATGCATCTGGGTGAGAGTAAAGCACAGTCCAGCAAAGATTCCAACCGTAGTCCCAGCAAACCAAGAAGAGACCTTGGGAGGCATTAAATCAGCAGCCACAGCAGCTACCTCAAGAGCTTTCAGCCCATAGATTGTAAGGAGGTCAAATAACTGGTCAGAAGATTATAGAGACCTTTTTTTCTTGCTAGTACTGAGGCAGGACTCTGTTGCTTTGCCTATACTTGGATCTGGGCCACAGTCTTGGGTGGCAGTCCCAAGGTGAGGAGCAGCACTAACATAGCAGAGTTTAAAGCAACATTGGAGTGGGGACCTTCCTCACAGTTGGAGGGCAGAAAAGATTGCTTGTAGTAACTCACAGACCAGACCACAAGCCAGGAGAGTAGTAAACACCTCTCCTTAGAGCATAACACCTTGGAAGAACTGAAAACTTACAGCTCCCTAGAAGTATCTCTATAAATAGTTGCACAAAATCCCTGAGTTTGGGACATTTTATTCTCCATCCTGGAAGCAGAGCCCTACTTAAATAAAGAGTTAAAAGTCAACAAAGAGGTTAGGAAAATGAGCAGACAACAGTAAAATCTCTGACTAATGAAAATGACTACAGTGACAAGGAGGATCAAAACATACACTACAAAGTCAAAGCTTCTACATCCAAAGCCTCCAAGAAATATATGAATTGGTCTTAGGCCATCAAAGAGCTCAAAAATGATTTTGAAAAGCAAGTAAGAGAAGTAGAGGAAAAGTTGGGAAGAGAAATGAGAATGATACAAGTAAATCATTAAAAATGAATCAACAGCTTGGTAAAGGAAACACAAAAACACTAAAGAAAATAGCATCTTAAATATAGATTGGTCAAATGGTAAAAGAGGTCCAAAAAGTCAATGAGGAGAAGAATGACCAAAAAAAGCAGAATTAGCTAGGTGATAAAAGAGGTCCAAAAATTCACTGAAGAAAATAATTCCTTAAAAATTAGAATGGAACAAATGGAGGCTAATGACTTTTTGAGAAATCAAGAAACAATAAAACAAAACCAAAAGAATTGGGAAAAAAATGAAGACAATGTGAAATACCTCATTGGAAAAAAACTGACCTGGAAAATAGATCCAGGAGACATAATATAAAAATTATTCAACTTCCTGAATGCTATGGTTAAAAAAAAGAACCTAGACATCACCTTTTAAGAAATTAGTAAGAAAAACTGCCCTGATATTCTAAAATCAGAAGATAAAATAGAAATTGAAAGAATCCACCAATCTTCTCCTGAAAGAGATTCCAAAATGAAAACTTTCAGAAATATTATAGCTGAATTCCAGAGTTCCCAGGTCAAGGAGAAAATATTGCAAGAAGAGAGAAACAATTCAAGTGTTGTTGAATCACAGTTAGGAAAACACAAGATTTAGCAGCTTCTACATATAGAATCAGAGGGCTTGGAATATGACATTCCTGAGGGCAAAGGAGCTAGAATTATAACCAAGAATCACCTATCCAGCAAAAATGAGTATAATCCTTCAGAAGAAAAACATGGATATTCAAGGAGATAGAGGACTTTCAATCATTCTTGATGAAAAGACCCGAGATGAATAGAAAATATGATTTTCAAATAGAAGACTCAAAAGAAGCATGAAAAGATAAACAGGAAAGGGAAATCATAAGGAACTTAATAAGGTTAATCTGTTTACATTCATACATGGAAATATGATATAAGCAACTCATAAGACCTTTCTTGTTATTAGGGTAGTTAGAAGGAATATATATATATATGGACAAGGTCACAGGTGTGAATTAAATATGAAGGGATGATATCTAAAAATAAAATATCATACGTGTATACACACCTATATAGATGACTGTGTGCATATGTATATACATACATATATATGTATATATACATATATGTGTATATGTGTGTGTATATATGTATGTGTATATATATATATCTATATACTATCTGAAAATAAAATTAAAGGGTTAGAGAAAGGGAAAGTGAGAGGTAGAATGGGGTAAATTCATATAAAAGGGGCAAGAAAAAGCTTTTACAGTGGAAGGAAACAGGGGAGGTGAGAGGGAGTGAGCAGACCTTACTCTCATTGGATTTGGCTTCAAGAAGGAATAATACAAACCTTTAATTGGGGATAGAAATCTGTCTTACTTACCCTATGGGAAAGTAAAAGGAAAGGGGATAAGATACAGGGACAGTAAGAGAAGGTAGGGCAGATTGGGGGAGGGGAGAGTTAAAAGGAAAATAATTTTGAAGTATGACAGGGTGAAAGGAGAGAGAGAATAGAATAAATGGAGGGATGGGATGGAGGGAAATACAGTTGGCAATAGTAACTATGAAAAAAACTTGAAGCAAATTTCTCTGATGAAGGCATCATTTCTCAAACATATAGATAATTGATTCAAATCTATAAAAATAAGAGCCATTCCCCAACTGATAAATGATCAAATGATATGATCAGTTTTCAGATGAAGTAGTCAAAGCTCTCTATAGACATATGAAAAAAAATACTCTAACTCACTATTGATTGGAGAAATGCAAATTAAAATAATTCTGGGGCACTACCTCATACTTATGAGATTGGCCAGTATGACAGAAAAGATAAATGACAAATATTGGAGTGGATATGAGAAAAATGAGGCTTTAATGCACAGTTGGTGGAGTTGTGAAATGATTCAATCATTGTGTAGAGCAATATGGAACTATTCCCAAAGGGATATAAAACCACACATACTCTTTGGCATAGAAATACTACTACTAAGTCTATATCCCAAAAGTGATAAAAACAAAAAAGGAAAAGGACTTATATGTACAAAAATATTTATAGCAGCTCTTTTCTTCTTGTGGCAAAGAATTAGGAGTTGAAGGGATGCCCATCAATTGGAGAATAGCTGAACAAGTTGTGGTATGTTATTATGATGGAATTCTATTGTAGTATTAAAAAAATGATGAACAGGATGCTCTCAGAAAAACCTGGATAGACTTGCATGGACTGATGTAAAGTGAAATGTACTATGTACAAAGTTATAGCAATATTGTAAGATGATCATCTCTGAATGACTTCGCTGTTCTCAGCAATACAACAATCCAAGACAACTCTGAAGGACTTATGATAAAAAAATGCTATCCATCCTCAAAGATGGTGTTTCAATACAGATTGAAGCATACTTTTTTTTTAACTTTCTTCATTTTTCTTGAGGTTTTTTTTTCTCTTGTCAATGTTTTCTTTCCACAACATGACTATGATGGATATGTTTTGCATGACTACACATATATACCTTATATTGAATCAATGAGGGGTGAAGGTGGTGCAGGAGGTAGGGAGAGAATTTGGAAGTCACAGTTTTAAAAAAGAATGTTAAAAATTGTTTTTACATGTAACTGGGGAAAAATAAAATACTAAATACAGTTTAAAAAATAATAAATACATCTTTAAGCCATAGCTGTGAGAAGTGTATTTTTTGTCTTTAAATGTCAGTTTATCTTTCATTTTTTTTAATTCATTGATTAATATGCTGTAAGGTGTTCATCTAAGCCAGCTTCCTCATATAATTCTTTCCAGTTTTCTTAGCAATTCTTATAAAATAGGAAGTTCTTTCTTAAGAAATTCATGTTGTGTGTCTATAGAAAAACTGAGATAGTGGATTCAAATATATCTCCTTCTCCCTGATATATATTATTCCTTTGATCTATTTCTTTATATTTTAATCCATACTGACTATTTTTGATTATTTGATTTTTGCTTTACAATACAGTTTGATGTCTACAAGTATTATTCTCCCTCCAGGCCAACTTTTAAAAATTAATATAATTTAAGATTATAGATATTTTATTCTTGTAAATGGATTTTATTGTTATTTTATGGAATTCTATAAATTATACCTGCATCATTTAAAGATATGTAATTAAAATGCCAAGTAACTGGTAGTATGATAATTTTTATTATATTAGCATAGAGCAGACATTAACAATGGACATCCTTCTAGTTCTTTTCACTTTTATCAAAACAAATATTAAGTGCACTTTGATAGATTTATTCATTAAATATTGAAATGTCACATATGTTTGGGAGTTATTTTGCATAAGATTTCACTTTACATTATCAGTTCCTAGATTATGTTCCTACTATATAGAAATGTTATTAATTTTTAAAATTTATATTGTGGCTTGCAAATATGCTAAAACTATTAATTCTATCAATTTGTTTATTTGATTATTCTTTAGGATTTTGTAAGTAAACCATCATATAATCAAAAGTTTATTTCCTGTTTTTTTTTCATCTGTAGTCCTTTAGTTTCTTCCTCTTATATTTCTATCAATTTGCTTTACTACTGTATTTACTGGGATTTTTTGCTGTTATTCAGTTACTTCTATGTTATTCAAGTGGTTTGCCATTTCCCCCTGCAGTGGATTAAGGCAAGCAGACTTTACTGTGATTTGCCCAAAGTCACACAGGTAGTTAAATATCTGAGGCTGGCTTTGAAGTCAGGTGTTCCTAACTCCAGCACCAGCACTTTACCAATTGAACCATCCAGCTGCCCCTTATTTATTGGGATGGTGTCTAAAGAATCCCCAATGCATGTGATGCTGGCATTTAGTTGTACACAGATATGTTTACGATATTAAAACAAAGAAATTTATTTTCTATATATTTTGTTAGTTCTTTCTACATCTATGAAGGTAATCTTGTGCTTTGGATTTTTTTTTCTCTTTATTATGGTTGATTGTGTTAATTATTTTCCTAACGGTGAACAATTCTTGTTACAATTTCCTAATATAAATTCAACTTCGTAATAATATGTGATTTCTTAGATAAGTTGTTGTACTATCTTTTACAGGATTTTATTTATATTTTTAATCAATATTCATTCATAATATTGGTGTGTGATTGGTTATCTTTGCTTCATCTTTTTCAGGTTAAGGTATGAGGAAAATATTTGTATCATTAATATGAGCAATGAAATAATTTCCAATCTAATTCTATAAGTGTCAGCTTAGTGATCAGTTGGGAATCTATCAATTGAGATGTGATCTATTAATTCTTGGAAGTAAACACTAGATAGTGGTAATTAATTGACTCCATATAGAGGGGAACCAAGCCAGTTATTTGTCAACTTTATAAAAATAATAATCAGGTATTATTGAGTTTGCATTCAAATTCAATGGTGAGTCATCTGAAAATATAAAAATTTTAAAGCAGTTACTACTATTTTGTTAATCCATGCAATGACAAAGAACTCCACGGTAATATATTTAGTAATCATAGTTAAGAATATGATGAACTGAGAGAAATTAATAACTTAGGGGCATAAGTAACATTTTGATCATTCCTGCCAGTTGAAATAATGAAACATAACATAAAAGTAGACTTGACAAGTAAAGACTTGGCTAAAACAATTCCATCATTGACTGATAATGAGATCATGATTTATTAAATGCATGTTAAAATATGGAAATGGTGGGTTATAGGCTTGGAATTCACCTTTCCAAAAAAAAAAAACAACAGAAAAAATTGTTTGAAGTTTTGGAATACAATAAAACAATCTAAATACAATAAATAGATCTGACTTGTCTAGAAACTCAGAGTATAATATCCTGGGTGGGAGTTTATCTAAGAAGAGAACCAGCCATAAAACTCATGAACTCAGATGTTTATGTAAGTGCACAAACCATGAGTCATAAACATGGTTTAAAGAAATGCTCATGCAAAGAGGAAAATATGATCTGACAAGACTTATTGACATCCAGTGTCTAGAATTAAGGTCTGGAAGTGAATTCCTGGAATGTGTTGAAGTTAAGTAAAATGGCTTTCAAGAAGTGATTATCAACATTTGTATGAAAATTTATATCTCAGAAATTAGCAAATGACATTGTTTTATTCTAGACTTTAAAATTATATATAGATTTTACTAATGCAGATAAAGCTTAACAATGTGTTGCTCATAGGGTTTTTTTTGTTTTTTTCCATAGGAAAGAAAGAATTAAATAGTAGAAGACCTTTGAATATTATTAATATATGTTTACATGATGAAATTTAGCAAGTAGGGGGGAAGAAATACAATGGATACTATTTAGGTAAAGAGCAATAGAAATAGAAATATAAGCTATAGTGTGATGGCAATATTCTTTGTATAACTGAGATAGGAAAAATAAGTGAGTAGTTTTGGAAAGAACACAAAGGCTGACACCTGAAAATGGAAATTTTTTTTAATATAGAATGATAACTCAGTAGATTAAAAAAAAATCTATGTTAAAGTAAAATTATAAAAGTTAGAACAATACAATCAATGATAAGTAATTCAAATTGCTTGTATTTTAATAATTTTTTTGAGAATCATAGATTCCTAGAAAACATGTACTTCTCTTCTCTTATCAAATAGATGTGGAAACTGAGATCACAAAATTTCTTCAAGATTATGTAACTACCTCCTAATTAAAAACAGAAGAACTGCTTTAATGACTTTGATTCTAGCTAACCTGAAAGTCCAAATCAAGGTTGAAATTTTGTCTTTTCTTCAAGCAACCTGCAACAATGCTATACAGAAACCAAAATTGGGACAGGAGAATAAGTAATTAAGATTAAATAATATAACTATTCAATAAACATGATATAAAAGTATATGCATCTTTTGTTCAAGTAAAAGAGTAAAAAAAAGATGTACTAGAGTTATAGAGGGCAGGTAAGAATATAGAAAGGCAGTAGGGACAACAAAAAAAAAGAGAAAATAACTTCAAATGTAATTAACTGTGAATTATCTTTGAGTAAATATTAGTGGCATTCCCTTCTGAAGACAAATGGGATAGGAAGATCAACTCTTCACTCTGTCTTTGAAGTCTGTGCCATGGGATAAGGGAAATTGTATTGTGTAAATGGTGTTCAGATTTCCCTACATAAGAGAAGTATCTCAAAAGAATAAAGCTCTAGTATTTTCATTCAATTTCAAGAAGTTATACAATTTTGAAATATTTTCCCAAATTTAATTATATTCAGTGTAATTGGAAATGAAAATTTTATTTTTTAAAAGCATTCTTGAATATAATTAAAGAGCAGATGGTGTGACTCCTAAGTGTGCAATAGGTAGCAACATGGCAGACCTTCAAGCTTAAACATCATTGCCAAGCAGGTGAACAATAGTGCTGAAAGAATCTAACTATATGTCCAAAGTAGTAATTTAATTATCCCACAACAGTTTTTCCTTTAAAAGTTAAGCAAAAGATGTGTGTGTGTGTGTGTTTGTGTGTGTGTTAGAGAGAGAGAGAGAGAGAGAGTGAGAAGAGATGAAATCTGTAAGAAATGTTCATGTTTGGCTTTGAGATGATTTCAACAACAACAAAAATTGATATGAATTTTTTTTCCAAATAGAAGTATTAACTAATGGTCACTCATTATGAAATTTGACTTTCTTGAAACTGAAAAGTTTGTTTTTTCTTTAAATGGTAATTATCTAGCATTGAGTAAAATATAAAAATTAAAAAAAAACAATTCTGATATACATGTTTGTGTATACATACATGTATGTATGCATATATACATACATATATGTGTATGTATACAGAATATATGTGTGTTTAAAAGTTATAATTAAATACCAAATACAATTTTATACATGGTCACCATGATATTTGTGGACCAAACACTTTGGGGAGGTATACATTTACAAGAATTATCAGAACTGGCTAGGATAATTTTTTTTTTCATAAGTTGAAAAACACCCTTAATAAAATCTGATGATGGAAGAAAAAAGCCAGGGGTTATCCTGAGCTCTCCAAAATTCCCTCCAAGCAACTTTAGAACACCTCAAAACAAATTCTGGGAGTGCCAGAATCCCAAAAAAGGATGTAGTGAAACCATTTTCCAACTTAAGACAACTTAGAAGATTGGCACAAGAGTTAGAGTGAAGCACACTCTAGCACAGGCTGCACCAGTAAAGGCCACAACACAGCAATCCAGCAGCAGGCCTTGGGGACAACTGAATCAGCAATGGACAGCAGCTGCTACCTGAACTCTCAGCCTACAGAAGTTAAGGAGGTCACACAACTTGTCAGAAGATTATAGGGGTCTTTTTGATGGTACTCGGTGCAAGACCCTGTTGCATTACCCTAACTTGGATCCAGGTCACAGTACCTGGGTGAAAAGAAGTACTAACACACCAGAGTTTGTAGCCACAGGGGAGTGGGGACTCTGGTCACAGTACCAGGCTGGAAATGCATACTTGTGATCACTCACAGACCAGAGCACAGGCCAAAAGAGTAATAAGTACACCTCTTCTTATATCACAACACTTTGAAAGAAATGAAAGATTACAGACACCCAGAACTAACTCTGAAAATAGTTATATGAAAAAACTTGAAATTGAGACAGTGCTCCCACCACCGTGGGAGCAAAGCCCAGCTTTAGTATAAAACTAGAAAGTGAAGAAATAGGCTGGAAAAAAAATGAGGAAACAGCCAAAAAGGCTCCTGATCTTACTATGGTGACAGTGAAGATCAAAACACAAACTTTGAAGAAAACAACAAGGCCAAAACTGTTACATCCAAAGCCACAAAGTAAAATGTGAATTGGTCTCAGGTCCTGGAAGAGTGCAAAAGGGAATTTAAAATCTAATAAGAGAGATGGGAGAAAATTGGAAAAAGAAATGACAGTGATGCAAGAAAATCATTAAAAAACATCAAAAGCTTAGTATAGAAGGCACAAAAAATACTGAAAAAAACTTAAAAAACTGAATAGGCTAAGTGATAAAAGAGGCATAAAAATACAGAGAAGACAAGACCAAGTTAAAAAGCAGGACTAGTCAAATGAAAAAAAAATTCATTTAAGAGAACTCCTTGAAAAGCAGAATTGGTAGAAATTGAAGGGATGCCCATTAATTGGGAAATGGCTGAACAAGTTGTGGTATATGATTATGATGAAATACTATTGTACTATAAGAAAGGATACTCTCAGAAAAGCCTGGAAGGACTTGAATGGGCTGATGCAAAGTGAAATGTACTGTGTAAAAAGTGTAACAGCAATATTATAAGATGGTCAGCTGTGAATGACTTAGCTATTCTCAGCAATACAACAATTCAAGACAACTCTGAAGGAATTAAGATGAAAAATGATATCCATTCCCCAGGGAAAGAACTGTTGGTGTCTGAATACAAATTAAAGCCTCCTTTATTTTAACTTTGTTTTAATTAAATTATTTTTGTCTGTTTTCTTTCACAACATTACTATTATGGATATGTTTTCCATGAGTACACATGTATAACCTATATCAAATTGATTGACTATTCAGTGCAGAGGTAGGGGGGAGGAAGGGGGAGATTTTGGAACTCAAAGTTTTAAAAACAAATGTTAAAATTATTTTACATGTAACTGGGGAAAATAAAACATCAAATAAATAAAAAAGAAAGAAATAAAAGCATAATTGGGCAAATTGGGGAAAAAAGATGTGCAAAAATTCATCAAAGAACTCCTTAAAAAGTAGAATTCACCAAATGGTGAAGGAGGTACAAAACCTCAATAAAGAAAATAATTCTTTAAGAATTAAAATTGAGCAAGTAGAAGCTAATAACTGCATGAGACTTCAAGAAGCAATAAAAAGAATCAAAAATGAAAAAAAATAGAAGAAAATGAGAAATATCTCATTGGAAAAAAAACTCAACTGGAAAATAGATGAAGGAACAACAAATTAAAAATTATTGGACTACTTGGAAGCCATGATAAAAAAGGAACCTAGATAACATCCTTCAAGAAATTATCAAGGGCAAGTGCCTTAATATTCTAGAACCAGAGGGTAAAATATAAATTGAAAAATATCCATCAATCACCTTTTGAAAAAGATCCCAAAATGAAAACTCTTAGGAATATTATAGACAAATTCCAGACCTCCCAGATGAAGAAGAAACTACTGCAAAAATCAAGCAAGAAAAAACAATCAAATATATTTGAACCACAGTCAGGATAACACAAGATTTAGCATCTTCTACATTAAAAGATAGGGGGGTATGGAAAATGATATTACAGAAGTCAAAGGATTTGGGATTACAACCAAGAAACACACCCAGCACAAGTAAGTATAATTCTTCAGGAGGAAAAATAGCCATTTAATGAAAGAAAGGATTTTCAAACATTCCTAATGAAAATACCAGAGGTGAATGGAAAATTTGACTCAAAGAATCATACAAGATACAAGAGAAGCATAAAAAGGTATACAGGAAAAAGAAATCATATGGAATTCAATAAGGTTAAATGTTCAATGATATTTGTAACTCACAAGAACTTTCTCATTATTCAGGCACTTAGAAGGATTATACATAGACAGAGCTTATGGGTGTGAGTTGAAGATGATGGCATGATATCTTAAAAAATAAATTAAGGGGTGAGAAAGAGGAATTCACTTGGAAAAGGGGGAGTGGGAGTTGTGCTTCCAGGAGCCAAGATGACAGAGTACAAATTAGTTACTCTCACCCTCTTTTTGACTTGACTTCTGAAAGCCCAGAATAGTAGAGGGAAAGAAGGGAGTGAGATGATCATTGTTTGAACATTACTCTTATTAGATTTGGTTCAAAGAGGGAATAACATAATCAGTTAAGTATAGAAATCTATAGAAAGTAGAAGGGGAAAAGGAAAAGAAAAGGTAGGGGTTGAATAGGATGGAGGGAAGAAGTAGTAAGGATAAAGGGGAAGAAAAGTGAGGGGGTTAATAGAAGGGAGTAACCAAGGGAGGCTTACTAAATGCTTTTTTTTATGTTACAGATATGGTGCTGATACCTAAACCAGGAAGATTCAAAACAGAGAAAGAAAATTATAGACCAATTTCCCTAATGAATATAGATGCAAAAAATTTTAAATAAAATATTAGCAAATAGATTACAGCAACTTATCATGAGAATAATACACTATGACCAGGTAAGATTATGCCAGAAATTCAGGGCTGGTTCAATATTAGGAAAACTATCAACATAATTGATCATATCAACAACAAAAGTAACAGAAACTACATGATTATGTACATAGATGCAGAAAAAAGCTTTTGACAAAATATAACAACATTCCTATTAAAAACACTAGAGAGCATAGAAATAAATGGAGTCTTCCTTAAAATAAGTAACATCTACTTAAAACCTTCAGCAAGCATTATATGTAAGTGGATAAGCTAAAAGCATTTCCAATAAGAGCAGGGGTGAAACAAGGATGTACATTATCATCACTGTTCAATATGGTACTAGAAATGTTAACTTTGGCAATTAGTGAAGAAAAAGAAAAGGAAGGTAATAGAATAGGCAAAAAAGCAATAGTCATCATTCTTTGCAGATGATGTGATGATATACTTAGAGAATCCTAGAGAATCAAGTAAAAACCTAATTGAAATAATAAACAACTTTAGCAAAGTTGCAGGTTATAAAGTGAACCCACTTAAATCATTGGTATTTCTAAATATTACTAACAAAGCCCAACAGCAAGAGAGAGAAAGAGAAATCCCATTTAAGGTTACTGTAGACATTATAAAATATTTGGGAGGCTACCTGCTGAAACAAACCCAGGAACTATATGAACACAATTACAAAAGGCTCTTCACACAAATAGAGTCAGATCTAAACAGCTGGAAAAACATCAGTTGCTCATGGGTAGGATGAGTTAATATAATAAAAATGACAATCGTATCTAAGTTAATTTACTTATTCAGTGCCATACCAATCAAACTACCAAAAGTTATTTTATAGAGCTAGAAAAAATAATAAGATTCATTTGGAAGAACAAAAGGCCCAGAATATCAAGGGAAATAATGAAAAGAAATGCAGGAGAAGGTGGCCTAGCCATTCCAGATCTTAAATTGTATTATAAAGCAACAACCATAAAAACTACCCAATACTGGCTAAGAAATAGACTAGTGGATCAGTGAAATATGTTAAGTATGCTCAAGACACAGTAGTCAATGACTATAGTAAACTACAGTTTGATAAACCCAAAGACCCCAACTTCTGGAATAAGAACTCATTATTTGACAAAACCTGCTGGGAAAACTGGAAAACTAGGCATAGACCAAAATCTCACACCATATAACAAGATAAAGTCAAAGTGAGTTCATGATTTAGATATAAAGGCTGACACTATAAACAAACTGGGAAAGCCTATCAGATTTATGGAGAATAGAAGAATTTCTGACCAAAGAAATGCAAAATGGATAATTTTGACTCCATTAAATTGAAAAGATTTTGCACAAAGCCAATTCAACCAAGATTAAGAGGGAAGTGGAAAACTGGGAAATATTTTTTACAATGAGTCTCTCTGATAAGGGACTCATTCCTAAGTATATAGAGAGAACTAAGTCAAATTTATAAAAGTGCAAGTTATTCCCCAATTCATAACTGGTTAAAGGATATGTAAAGACAGTTTTCAGATGAAGAAGTTAAAGTTATGCATAGTCATATGAAAAAATGCTCTAAATCACTATTGAATAGAGAAATGCATATCAAAACAACTCCAAAGTAGCACATCACACCTATTAGATTGCCTAACATGACAAAACAGGAAAATGAAAATGTTGGAGAAGTAGGAACATTGGAACACTAATGCATTGTTGCTGGAGCTGTGAAATGATCCAACCATTTTGGAGAGCAATTTGGAACAATGCCTAAAGGGCTATAAAAATGTGCATGCCCTTTGACCCAGCAATAGCACTTCTAGGGCTGTATCCCAAAGACATCATAAAAATGGGAAAGGGACCCACACGTACAAAAATATTTGTAGCAGCTCTTTTTGTTGTGGCCAAGAATTGGAAATTTAAGGAAAGCTCATCAATCAGGGAATGGCTTGACAAGTTGTGATATGTCAATGTAATGGAATGCTATTGAGCTAGAAGAAATAATGAGGAAGCCGACTTCAGAAAAACCTGGGAAGACTTGTATGGAGTGATGCTGGTTGAAGTGAGAAGAACCAGGAGAATGTTGTACAGAGTAACAGCCACGTTGTGTGATGACTAACTTTGATAGACTTAGTTCTTCTTAGCAATGTAAGGATCGAAGACATCTCCAAAAGTCCCATGATGGAAAAAGCTATCTACATCCAGACAATGAATTATGGATTTAGAAAGCAAATTGAAGCACACTATTTGCTCTTTTTTTTCTTTTGTTTTGTTATGTTTCTTTTTCCTTGTGGTTCCACCTCTTGGTTCTAATTCTTCTTTACAACATGACTAATATGAAAATATGTATAATAGGAATGTATATGTAGAGCCTATATCAGATTGCATGCTGTCTTGGGGAGGGAGGAAGAAAGGGAGGGGGAGAAAATTTAAAACTCAAAAGCTTATGGAAGTGAATGTTGAAAACTAAAAATAAATAAATTAATTTTAAAAAAGAAAGAAAAAAATAAAAGGAGGTGTTAAAGAAAGAATGGGTCAATTGCCTCACATAAATAAGGCACAAAAGAGTTTTTACAGTGGAGCAGATCATAGAAGAGGTAGATGAGATCACTTGATATTTTATCTCATCAGAATTGGCTCAAGGAGGGTATAACATACACATATAGTTGAGTATAGAAACCCATCTTATGATACAGGAAAGCAACAGTCGAAGGGAATAAGAGAAGGGGGAAGTTGATAGAAACAAGGACAGATTTAGGGAGGCAGCAGTCAGAAGCAAAACACTTTTGGGGATGGACAGAGTGAAAGGGGAGAAAGAATAAGATAAACGCAGAGGAAACAAAATGAATGGAAATACAGTTAGTAATTATAACTGTAAAAAAATACAGCAAATATCTCAGATGAATGCCTCATTTCTCAAATATATGGAAATCTGTGTCAAATTTATAAAAATAAGAGCTGTCCCCAGTTAGTCAATGGTGAAAGGAAATGAGTAGGTAATTTTCAGAGAGAGTAATAAAACCTGTCAATTACCATATGAAAAAATGCTCTAAATTACTATTGATTAGTGAAATGAAAATTAAAGCATCTTCTGAAGTGCTGCCCCATGCCTATCAGATTGTTTAATGTGACAGAAAATATTGGAGACTGTGTAGGTAAATTAAGACACAAATGCATTGTTAGTAGAGTTGTGAACTGATTTAACCATTCTGTAGATCAATATGGAACTATTTGGAAAAGGGCTATAAAATCATGCATACCCTTTGACCCAGCAATACCATGACTAGATATTTATAACAAAATGATTAAAAATAAAGAAAAGGGCCCACATGTACAAAAACATTTATTGCATCTCTTTTAGCGGTGACAAAGAATTGGAAATTGAGGGTATGACAATAAATTGGGGAAATGGCTTACCAAATTTTGGTATATGGTCATGATAATTATGGATTGGAGGGATGTCCAGGAGCCAAAATGGTGGAATAAGCAGTAGATTTCTGTCCTCCCATTCTCATTCCTGATCACCCATAAAATAGCACCCCAGAACATATCCTTGAACAACAGAGTCAGAGGAAAACAGGGTAAAGCAGTCTTTTAGTCTGGGTAAGTTAGAGGGTCAGCAGGGGAGATCTGTATCACTCAGGTAAAGGTGGAGCACAATCCAAGACAGGAGGCAGCCCAGAAAGCCTGTGGTAGGCTCCACATGAGCAATTCAGCTAGGGATCCTGAGCTCCAGAGTGGTGGAGCAGGCAAACACCAGGATAGTCAGCAGACTCTAGCTCAGAGAATTACCATGTGCACTGTGCAGCTTTGGGCAGGCAGGTATCTTCCCACAGATGAACATTCTCATGCTTCAACGGAGCCCTGGTCAGACAAGAGTCTTCCAGCTCTGCTTCAGCATAGCCATGGGTGGGGAGGTGTCCTCCAGCAGCTGAATCTTCCTATATTTCAGTGAGGCCCTGGGTGGGTTGGCATCTTCCAGCAGTGAACCTACCCATGCTTCCAGCCCCAGGTGGGCTGGCATTGTCCAGGGGTCAGACCTTCACATGCTTCATTGTAGCCTGGGAAAATGTAGAGAAGCCTCACTCAGTACACTCCAGATACCACCACTAGGACCGCAGTTCAGCACCAGGTAAGTTGCCATACCCCTACAACCTCCAGCTGCCAGCACCTGAGGCCCCAGGACATGAAGGCATTAATCAGGCCCCTGACCCCCAACACAAGAACCTTAGGACAGTGCCTCAAGTGCTCCAGCAGAAGAGCTCAACTTTAAAAATTTAAAAGCCAGGAAATAGGCAAACAAGATGAACAAGGGGCAAAAATAAACATTGACTATTGGGAGCTTTTATGGTGACAGGGAAGATCAAAATACAAACTCTGAAGAGAACAATAGCATCAATATAACTACATGTAAAACCCCAAAGGGGAATATGTATTGGTCTCAAGCCCAAAAAGCCTTCCTGGAAGACCTCAAGAAGGATTTTAAAAATCAAATAAGTGAAGTAGAAGAAAAATTGGGAAAAAATAAGAGGTATCTAAGAGAGAAGTTGACAGAGGAAGGACAAAAATTGACTGAAGGAAAAAAAAACTCCTTGAAAAGTAGAATTGGGAAAACTTGAAGAGTATGGCAGAAACTAGGAATATACCATGCATATAAAGGCTGATACTATAAGTACACTAGGAGAGCAAGGAATAGTTTACCTGTCAGATTTATGGAGAACAGAAGAATTCATGACCAAACAGGAGATAGAGAACATTACAAAAAGCAAAATGGATAATTTCAATTAGATTAAATCAGATTGTGTTCTGTCTTGGAGAGGGAGGTTGGAAGAGAGGGAGAGAAAACTTTAAAACTCAAAAGCTTTTGGAAGTGATTGTTGATAAATCAAAATAAATTAATAAAAAAGCAGAATTGGCAAAATGGAAAATGAGGTAGAAAAGCTAATTCAAGAAAATCATTTCTTAAAAATTGGGCTTAGGCCTTAGGCAAATGTAAGCTAATGACTCTTTAAGACATCAAGAATCAGTCAAATAAAATCAAAGAAAGAAAAAATAGAAGAAAATGCAAAATCCCTCATTGGCAAAACAACTGAACTAATAATATAACAAGGAGAGAGAATTTAAAAATTATTGAATTACCTGAAAGCTATGATCAGAAAAAGAGCATGGACATCATCTTTCAAGAAATTATAGAGGAAAATTGCCCTGAGGTCCTAGAATCAAAATGCAAAATAGTCAATGAAAGAATCCATCAGATTTTCACGTCCAAGAGCCAAGATGGCAAAGTAAGAAGTAAGTCATTCTCACAATCCCTTATTAACTTCTGAAAACCCAGAAAATATTGTCCCAGGAAAAACCCTGGAACAAGTAAATCAGCAGAAAGATGGGGTGCAGCAATCCTGTAGCCTAGGGTGCTTGAGGGATTAATGGGAAATGCCTGTCTTGCCCTGGGGGAGAGGGGGCAGTACAGAACTGGAGACAACCCAGCAAGCTAATGGAAAGCCCCACCTCAGCATACCAAGGGGAGATCCTGAACCCTAGGTGATGGAGCCAGCAAGCACCAATAACAGGACCCTTGAGTGCCTCAGCATGGGCAGAGGAACCAGTGGAAACTGGCTCAGAAAACTACCACATGGCACAGCATTCTCTGGCAGCCAAGTCTCCCAGTGCCTCTGCAAAACTCTGGGAAGCACAGCTCTAAGGGGGAAAGCCCCTGGTGGAGACACAGCCTGCAGCAATGAAACATTCATCTGCAAGGAGACAAAGAAAGCAAAAAGTCCAGATGAACAGGCAACCCCCAGGGCCAGGCTACCCACCCCTACCCCTAGAGTTCCAGCGTTGCTGATTCTAGCCCAATACCAGCTAACCTGCCAGAACCCTATAGCCTCCAACTGCCAGCATCTGAGGCCCCAACACACAAATCCAGTGACCAGGTACCAGGCTCCCAGCAAAAGAAGTTTGGGTCAGCTCCTCTCTGCTCCCCAGTAGAAGAGCTCAATTTTTTTTAAAGGTGAGAAATAAGTAAACACCATGAGCAAAAAGAAACATACCATATGCTCTTATTATGGGGACAGTGAAATCAAGGCAGAAATTCTGAAGAGGACATTGTCAACAAACCCACATCTGAAACCACAAAAGGGAATATTAACTTTTCTGAAGACCAAAAAGCTTTCTTGGAAGAGCTCAAGAACAATTTTAAAAGTTAAATAAGAGAGGTAGAAGAACAATTGGGAAATGAAATGAGAGGTGTGCAAGAGAGAGTCAATAACTTTGAAAAAGGACAAAAATTAACTGTAGAAACCAAGTCCTTAAAAAATATAATTGGCCAAATGGGAAAAAAAGTTACACTGAAGAAAACAACTCCTTAAAAAGCAGAATTGTCCAAACAGAAAAGGAGGCACAAAAACTCACTAAGGGAAAGAACTTGTTAAAAAGTAAAATGGTACAAATCCAGAAGGAGGTGCAAAATCTAATAGAAGAAAACAATTTGTTAAAAATTAGAATTGGGCAAGTGGAAGTTAATGACTCTGTGAGAGAGCAAGAATATGATATTTCATAAGGCAAAGGAGCTTGGATTACAACCAAGGATTACAACCCAGTAAAAATGAGCATAATCTTTTAGGGGAGGAGATGGACATTCAATGAAATAGGGGACTTCCAGACTTTCCTGATAAAAAGACCAGAGCTCAGTGGAATTAACAGCTTCTGCATTAAATGATCAGAGGGCATGAAATTTGATGTCACAGAAGGTAAAGGAGCTTGGATAACAACCAAGAAAAAAAGTCTAGCAAAATTAAATATAATCTTTCCAGGAAAAAGCTGGATATTCAATGAAATAGGGGACTTTCAATAAGTCCTGATGAAAAGACCAGGGTTGAATAGAAAACTTGATCTTCAAATATAAGACTCAAGAAAAGCATAAAAAGGTAAACAGAAAAAAATGATATTATTCAATAAGATTAAATTGTTTCCATCCCTTCATGGGAAGCTGATACATGTAACTCTTGAAAACTATCTTGTGGCATTTAGAAGGAATATACATAGACAGAGGGTTTCATAAGTTGGCTTTGATGTAATGATAAAAAATTAAGTGGATAAAAAAAGAAGTGAACTAGAAGAAAAGAAAAGGAGGAGGTAAAGAAAAGGGTAAATTGCATCACAGGAAGAGGTGCAAAGACCTATTACAGTAGAGGGAAAAAAGGAATGAGGTGAGCATTGTTTGAACCTTACTGTCATTGAGTTTGGTTCAGATGGAATAACATGCACACTTAATTGGGTATAGAAATATATCTTACAATGTAAGTAATAGTAGGAGAAAGGGGAAGAAAAGGAAGGGGTGGATAGAAAGGGAAGAAGAGAGGGATGAAGTAGTAGGGGAAAGGGGAAAGAAAAAGGAGGGCAGCATCTGATAGAAGAGAGAGTAGATTGCAGAGGTCATAAGGAAAATACTGGTGAGGAGGAGAAGGGAGAAGGGAGAGAGAAAAGCACAAAGGGGAAATAGGATGGAGAGAAAGACATAGTTAGTAATCATAACTGTGAAAGTGAATGCAATGAACTCTCACATAAAACAGAAGGGGTACCTGAGTGGATTATAAACCAAAATCCTACAATCCTACCAAAATCCTGCTTACATTAAACACATTTGAAGCAGAGAGATACACATAGAGTAAAGGTAAAAGACTGGAGCAGAATATACTATGCTTCAGCTGAAGTAAGAGAAGCAGGGGTAGCAACCCTGATCTCAGACAAAGCAAAAACAAAAAATATACCTAATAAAAAGAGATGCAGAAGGAATCTAATTCTTGCTGAGAGGTACCATAAACTATGAAGTAATATCAACACTAAATGTATATGCACCAAGTAGCATAGCATCCAAATTAATAGAGGAGAAATTCAGGGAGTTAAAGGAAGAAAAAGACAGCAAAATTATACTAGTGGGGGACCTCAACCTCCCACTTTCAAAAACTAGAAATATCTAACAAAATAAACAAGAAAGAAGTTAAGGAGGTGAATAAAATTTTAGAAAAATTAGATATGGCAGACCTCTGGAGAAAAGTGAATGGGGATAGAAAAGAATAAACTTTTGTCTCAGTGGGACATGGTACCTACACAAAAATTGACAATGTCTTAGAGCATAAAAAGCTCACAATCCAATCCACAAAGGCAGAAATATTAGATGCATACTTTTCAGGTCATGATGCAATAAAAATTACATGGAATAAAGGGTCATGGAAATATAGATTAAAAATTAATTGGAAACTAAACTTTTTTTTCTGAAAGAACAAATGGGCCAAACAACCAATTGTAGAAGCAATCAAAAACTCCATGAAAGGGAGTGACATTAATGAGACAACATACCAAAACTTATGGGATGCAGCAAAAGTAGTTCTTAGAGGAAATTTTAAATCTTTAAGTGCTTACATGATCAAAATAAAGAAACAGGAAATCAATCAATTGAGCATACAACTTTAAAAGCTAGGGGGAAAAAACATTCATTAAAAGATCCCCAATACCAAATTGGAAATTCTGAAAATCAAAGGAGAGATGAGTGAAAAATAAATTAAAAATAAATAGAAATTTTAAAAAGTTGTTGAACAATACATAAAACTAAAAGCTGTTTTTTATGAAAAAAGCAATAAAATGGCTTAGATTCTTATAATCTAGCCACTGCTTATTCATGTTCAGACTCTTTAAGAGTCTGCCTAATGTGACGGATGTTCTAATAAACCTTGTCTTTGGCTGAAAGAAGGCTTGGGTGGAATTCTTTCGGGCAGGACCTGCATGTTGTGATTTTGGAGTCCCAGCACCCCTGAACCTCTAAACTGCATCAAAAAGAAGGGGAAACAGAACTCCTGGAGACACCTGATACCCAGAAGAGTGGAAGTATATAGACTCTGAGAAGATTTCTAAGCAAATGAAGAAAAAATGATCAAAGTTAGAACCTAAGCTCCTTGTGAAAAGGGATTGTTTCATTCATCACATTTCATTCCTCAGTGACTAACAGTACCTGGAACATGGCAGGCAATTAAGGGAGATGGAAACCAGATTGCAATGGACTGAGGGAAGAGTGGTGAAAAAATGGAAACAATGCATAGAATCACAGAAGTAGAAGATTTATTTAATACTAAGCAAAAGCATGAACATCCACATATCCTTCACAACATTCCTATTAGGAGGCCAAATGACTTCTAGCAAACACCTCCTCTAGCGAGCAACTTAATACTTCCCTAGGTAGTCCATACCACTTGTGGAAAATTCTAATTTTAGGAAATTCTTTGATACATTGAGTCAAAATCAATTTTCTCCAGTTGCTTCTAAGTGAATATTCTGGGGCCAAAACCTAATAACTTAACAGAAGGACCACTGGGTCTTCCCATCTGTCCTTATTCTATGCCCTTAAGATTTCTGAGCTTTGCCATCTATTTTGCAGTTGAACTTTCTTTAATATGTTGTCTCCCCTAATTAGAAGGTAAGCTCCTTGAAAACAGGACTTTTTCTCACTTTTCTTACTTCTTCTATTTCCTCCCAGTGGTTGGAGCAGAACTTGGCACATAGTAAGCACTTAATAAATGCTTTCCTCCCAAAAAAAAGCAATAAAATAGGTAAACTTATGGTTATTTTGATTTAAAAAAAAAGAAAGAAGGAAACCAAATGACCAGAATCAAAAATGAAAAAGATGAATTCACCATCAATGAAGAGGAAATTAAAACAATAATTAAGAATAATTTTACCCAACTACATGTCAATAAATCTGACAATCTAAGTGAAATGGATGAATATTTCCAAAACCATAAATTGCCTAGATTAGCAGAACAGAAAATAAAATGCTTAAATATCCCCATTTCAGAAAAGGAAATTAAAAAGCCATCAATATACTCTCTAAGAAAAAATTTCCAGGGCTACATGGATTTGCAAGTGAATTCTACCAAACATTTAAAGAACAATGAATGCCAATAAACTATTTGGAAAAATAGACAAAGAAGGAATCCTACCAAATTATTTTCATGATAAAGATGTGGGACTGATATCTAAACCAGGAAGTACCAAAACAGAGAAAGAAAATTATAGATCAATTTCCCTAATGAATATAGAGGCAAAAAATTTTCATAAAATATTAGCAAAGAGATTACAGCAACTTATCAAGGATAATACATTATGATCAGATAGAATCTATACCAGGAAGATAGGACTGGTTTAGTATTACAAAAACTATCAGCATAATTGACTATATCAGTAACGAAATTAACAGAAACATATGATTCTCTCAATACCTGCAGAAAAAAGCTTTTGACAAAATACAGCACCCATTCCTACTAAAAACACTAGAGAGTATAGGAATCTATGGAATTTTCCTTAAAATGGTAAGCAACATTTAACTAAGCCATCAGCAAACATTATATGTAATGAGGATAAGTTAGAAGCATTCCCAGTAAGATAAGGGATGAAAAAAGTATGCCCATGATCACCATTGTTATTCAATATTGTACTAGAAATGTTAGCTTTAGCAAAATGAGAAGGAAAAAAAATTGAAGGAATTAGAATAGGCAATGAAGAAAGAAAACTATCACTCTTTGCAGATGATATGATGGCACAGTTAGAGAATCCTAGAGAATCAACTGAAAAACTACTTTAATTAACAACTTTAGTAAAGTTGCATGAGATAAAGTAAACCCATATAAATCATTGGTATTTCTATATATTACTAACAAAGCTCAAGTGCCAGAAAAAGAAAGAGGAATTCTATTCAAAGTAACTGTAGACAATATAAAATATTTAGGAGTCTACCTGCCAAGGGAAACCCAGAAACTATATGAACACAATTACAAAACACTTTTCAAACAAATAAAGTCAGATATAAATACTTGGAAAAATATCAGTTGTTCATGGGTAGGCTGAGCTATTATATTAAAAATGAAAATTCTAACTAAATTAATTTACTTATTCAGTATCATGCCAGCCAAAGTACCAAAACATTATTTTATGAAGATAGAAAAAAATAATAACAAAATTCATTTGAAAGAACAAAAAGTCCAGAACATCAAAGAAATTAATGAAAAGAAAGCAAGGAAGGTAGCCTAACTGTACCATATCTAAAACTGTACTACAAAGCAACAATCATCAGAACTACTTAGTACTGGCTAAGAAATAGTATGGTGGATCAGTAGAGTAGGTTAGTTACATAGGTAAGTAGTTAATGACTACAGTAATTTATTTTTTGATAAACCCAGAGACTCCAACTTCTGAGATAATAACTCATTATTTGACAAAAACTGCTGGCAAAACTGGAAAATGATATGGCAGAAACTAGGCATAAACCAACATCTTAAACCATATACCAAGATAAGATCAAAATGATTTTGGCTTAAAGGGTGCTACTATAAGCAAATTAGGAGAGCAAGGAATAGTTTACCTGTCACATTTATGGAGAAGGGAAGAATTTATGACCAAAAATAGATAGAAAATATTCTGAAATGCGAAATGGATATTTTTTTAAAAATTTATTTATTTTTAGTTTTCAACATTCACTTCAACAATATTTTGAGTTCCAAATTTTCTCCCCATCTCATCCCTCCCCCACCCCAAAATGGCATGCATTCTGAATACCCCCTCACCTAATCTGCCCTCCCTTCTATCTCTGCCCCCCTTCCTTTATTCCCTTCCTCTTCAATTTTCCAGTAGGGCAAGATAGATTCCTATACCCCATTGCCTGTATATCCTATTTCCCAGTTGCATGTGAAAACAATTTTTTAACATTTGTTTTTAAAACTTGTTTTTCTCCTTTTCTCCCTCCCCACATACCCTCATTGAGAAGGCAAGCAATTTGATACAGGTTATACATGTGTAGTCATGCAAAACAATTCCATAGTAGTCATGCTGTGGAAAACTGGCTATATTTCCCTTCATTCTATCTGCTCCCCTATTTATTCTATTCTCTCTTTTGATCCTGTTCCTCCTGAGAAGTGTTTGCTTCTGATTACCCCCTCCCTCAATCTGCCCTCCCCTCTATCATCCTCCTGATCTCTTGTCCCCTTCCTCCCCCTTTTCCTGTAGGGTAAGATGGATTTCCATACCCAATTGAGTGTGTAAGTTATTCTCTCCTTAAACCAAATCTGATGAGAATAAGATTCACTCATTACCTCTCATCTTCACCCCTTCTTCTCCACTTTAAAAAGCCTTTTCTTGTCTGTTTTATGTGAGGTAGTTTACCCCATTCTACCTCTCCCTTTCTCCTCCCAGTATAATCCTCTCTAACCCCTTAATTTTATTCTCTAGATATCACCTCTCCATCTTCAACTCACCCTGTGCCCTCTATCTATCTATCTATCTATCTATCTACCTATCTATCTATCTATCTATCTATCTATCTATCTATCTACATACATACTTACATACATACACAAAATTTTTCCCTCCAACTATGCTAATACTGACAAAGGTCTCATGAGTTACAAATATTATCTTTCCAAGCAGGAATATAAACAGCTCAAACTTAATAAGTCCCTTATGATTTTTCTTTCTTATTTACCTTTTCATGCTTCTCTTGAGTCTTGTATTGGAAAGTCAAATTTTCTATTCAGCTCCAGTCTTTCCATCAAGAATGCTTTAAAATCCTCTATTTGATTAAATGTCCATTTTTTCCCCAAAGGATTATACTCAGTTTTGCTGGGTAGGTGTTGTTTGTTTTTAATCCTATCTCCTTTGCCCTCCAGAATATCATATTCAAAGCCCTGCAGTCCCTTAATATAGAAGCTGCTAAATCCTGTGTTATCCTGATTCTGTTTCCACAATACTTGAATTGTTTCTTTCTAGCTGCTTGCAATATTTCTTCTTTGACCTGGGAACTCTGGAATTTGACTACAATATTCCTGGGAGTTTTTCTTTGGGGATCTCTTTCAGGAGAGATCAGTGGATTCTTTCAATTTCTATTTTGTCCTCTAGTTCTAGAATATCAGGGCAGTTTTCCTTGATAACTTGAAAGATGATGTCTAGACTCTTTTTTAAATCATGGTTTTCATGATAGTCCATGGCTTTCAGATAGTCCAATAATTTTTAAATTATCTCTCCAGGATCTATTTTCCAGGTCAATTGTTTTTCCTATGAGATATTTCACATTGTTTTCCATTTTTTTTCTTCTTTTGGTTTTGTTTTACAATATCTTGATTTCTCATAAAGCCATTAGCTTCCAATTGCTCTTTTCTAATTTTTGAGGAAGTATTTTCTTGTAAGCTTTTGGACTTCCTTTTCCATCTGGCCAATTCTGCTTTTGAAGGCATTCTTCTCATTGGCTTTTTGGACCTCTTTTGCCCTTTGGATTAGGCTATTTTTTAAAGTGTTATTTTCTTCAATATTTTTTGGGTCTCCTTAGCAAGATATTGACTTGTTTTTTGTGATTTTCTTGCATTACTCTCATTTCTCTTCTTAGTTTTTCTTCTACTTCTCTTACTTGCTTCTCAAAATCCTTTTTGAGCTCTTCCATCACCTGGGACCAATTCATGTTTTTCTTGGAGGCTTTACATGTAAGAGCTTTGACTTTGTTGTATTCTTCTGGTTGTATGTTTTGATCTTCTTTGTTACCAAAGAAAGATACTGTGGTCTGACTTTTTTGCACCTTTGTTTACTCATAATCCCAGCCAATTACTTGAGTTTTAAACTCTTTGTAAGGTCTGCTTCCAATGTGAAGAATGCACTATCCTGAGCTTTGGAGGTTTTGTGCAGTTGTTTCCAGAGATACTTCTTGGGACCTATAAGTTTTCAATTCTTCCAGGGTGGTATGATCAAGGGTGAGGTGTTTATTCCTTTCCTGGCCTTTGCTCTGGTTTATGAGTGATGACAAGCATGCTTTTCTGCCTTGTAACTGTGAGGAGGATTCCTTCTCCACAACCACTACAAAGTCCACCACATCAGTGCTCCTCCTTGACCCAGAACTGACACACAAAACTGTGACCCAGATCCAAGCACAGGTAAAGCAAGAGAATCCTGCCTCAGCACTAACAAAAGATCTCTGCAATCCACTTCTGATCTGCCACTTGATTCCCCCTCAGTCTGTGAGCAGAGAGCTCCAGATGCAGCCACTGTCCCTGGGGCTGGGATTGGGACTATGTTTCTCTCTCAGGGTAGTCACAGGCTTTTCCTACTGAGATTCTAAGTTGTCTTTGGTGTTTGTGGAAGTCTGGAAAATCCCACAGCTGCCCATGATTCAGTCTTCTGAGGCCTGCTCCAGGTTTGCTGAGGCCTGTTTTGTCTGGTTGCCAACTTGGAATTGCATTCCTCTCCTTGCTGCACATGATAGCCCTTTCTCATCACCGATTCGGGTTGTCTTGAGCTGCAAATTTGTTTCACTCTGTCTTTTTGTGGGTTCTGCTGCTCTAGAATTTGTTTAGTGCCATTTTTTACAAGTATTTGTGGAGGTTTGGGAGAGAGCTCAAGCAAGCCACTGCTTTTACTCTGCCATCTTGGCTCTGCCCTCTCAGCATCAAAATGGATAATTGTGATTACATTACATTAAAAAGTTCTTGCACAAACAAAGCCAATGCAACCCAGATTGGAAGAGAAGCAGAATGTGGAAACAATTTTTACAGTCAATATCTCTGATAAAGGCCCCATTTCTCAAATATATACAGAACTGAGTCAAATGTATAAGAATACAAGTCACTCCCCAATTATTAAATGTTAAAGGATATAAATAGGGAGCTTTTAGATGAAGAAATTAAAGACATATGTAATCATATGAAAAAGTGTTCTAAATCACTATTGAACAGACAAATGAAAATTAAAACAACTCTGAATTTACTGCACCACACCTATCAGATTGGCTAATATGACAGAAAAGGAAAATGAGAAATGTTGGATAAGATGTGGAAATAGGAACACTAATGTATTTCTGGTGGGGCTGTGAACTGATCCAACAATTCTAGAGAGCTATTTGGAATGATACTTAAAAAGCTATAAAACTGTGCACACCCCTTGATCCAGCAATAGTACTTCTATGTTTGTATCTTAAAGAGACCATAATAAAAGGGAAAAGGACCCATATGTACAAAAGTATGTATAGCTGCTCTTTTTATGGTGGCCAAGAATTGGAAATTGAGGGGATGCTCATCAATTGGGGAGTGGCTGAACAAGTGGTGGTACTTGAGTACAATGGCATACTATTATAATATAAGAAATGATGAACAGACAGAGTTCAGAAAAACCTGGAAAGACATGAATGGATGCTGAGTGAAGTGAGTACAACCAGGAGAACATTGTACACAGTAACAGCAACACTATGTGATGACCAACTTTTATATATTTACCTCTTCTCAGCAATACAATCATCATCATCATCATCATCATCATCATCATCATCATACAATTGCAAAAGATGCATGATGGAAAACGCTTCCACATCCAAAGAAAGATCTGTGGAGTCTGAATGTAGATCAAAGCACACTATTTTGTCTTTTTCCATTCTCATGATTTTCCTTTTTCTCCTATTTTTTTTTCTTTTACAACATGACTAATGGGAAATATATCTAATAGCATTATACATTTATAGCCTAAGTCAGATTGCATACCATCTTGGAGGAAAGGGGGAAGGGAGGGAGGGAGAAAAAAATTGGAACTCAAAATCTTATAAAAAGTGTAAGTTGAAAGCTATCTTTATATGTAATTGGGGAAAATATTATTAAGTGGAGAAAAAAAAGAAAATTTGGACTAGAGATGTCTCTAAATATGCACATCTTGTGTTTCTTTTTTGCTACTGCCATTCTGCTTTGCTCATAGAGCACAGAATCTTCTTTGATGTGGGTTCATCATTCATCATGCTGGATGGCCCTGTGCCAGCATCTCCCATGCAACAATGAATACCAAAGTACTTCAGAGTGACCCTGATAGTGTCCTTGTACCACTCTTTATGATCTCTTTGTAAGCCCTTGACTTGTGCAAGTTCTTTATGAAATAGTCTTTTCAGTAAATGCTCATTTGGCATTTTGGTTACATGGCCAACCCATTTGGAATTTCTTTCTCTGCAGTAGAGTTTGAATGCTTGGCAACATGACTAATGAAGAAAAATGTTTAATATGATTATACATGTATAGCCAAATCTGATTACATACTATCTTGGGGAGTGGGGAGGAGAGGGGGGAAGGGAGAAAAAAAGGAACCTAAAATCTCATAAATGTAAATGTTGAAAATAAAAAAATAAATATTTTTTAAATGATGAACATGATGCTCTCAGACAAAAAAAGGACCCTGGAAAAACCTAGTTGAATGATGCAAAGTGAAGTGAGCAGAACCTGGAGAACAGTGTGCACAGGAATAGCAACTTTGTACAATGATCAGCTACAAATGATATAATTATTATCAGCTATTTAACAATCCAAAACATTTCCTGAAGACTTACGATGAAAAAAGTTATCCATCTCCAGAGAAAGAACTGATGGAATCTGAATGCTGATCAAGTCATACTGTTTTTTTTTTCTTTCTGTATTTTCCTTGGGTAATTTTTTTTGTATGTGTTATCTTTTACAACATGATTAATATGGTAATGTGCTTTGCACCACTGCATGTGCAAAACCTGTGTCAAATTGCTTGCCTTCTCCATGAGGAGGTAAGGAAGAAAAGAAAGGAGGGAGAGAATTTGAAACTCAAAGTTTTAAGAAATTAATGTAAAAATTATTTTTATGTAATTGCAGAAAATAAAATATTAAAAATCCTGTGGTATTGATTATATCAAAACATCCTTAATTAATGAGAAAATAAAAATCTAGAAAATATTCAATAACTTGATACTGTACAAATCCACTGTATTTCAAATCTTATAATTATTAAGAAAAAAATGAGAGGAACAGATTCAGTCAAAAACAAATATATTATGTTCATGCCATTGTGGGAACAATGGCTGAATACTTAGATTTGTGATCATATCAATAAGACTTGGCAATTTCCTCTAATACTGTTTCACATAGCCCATCCACAAGCTACTGTTGGTAAAAAAGCTCTAGTTTCTATATTCCTACTATTCATCTATCAATTTTCTGTTTGGTCACATGAACTTTAAATTCTTTGTACAATATGTTGTTTGAGAAAACCCACAATTATAGCATCCTCATAGGGAGAAATAATATAAAAATATTCTTTGGCAGGAGGTGAATGTTGGTATTCAATTGGCAATCCAACCCCCTGTGCTTATAGTCTCTTCACTTCAGTCTACTATATGTAGATGTGATCTACATTAGAGTATAATTTGTGAAAATTTTACTGTGTCATTCTCACATTTTCATCAAGGATACCTTCAAAACACATCTTGGCCATTTTCATAAATATTACATAAAGAAGAAAAAAATAGAAAATGACATGTAGGCCAATAATTGTCAAAGCCTCATCTTCTTGGCATAAAGAAGAATTCACTGTCCTTTATCTTTTCTGGTCCTTTTGATATGTCACCTTTTTTTAAAAATAAGGTGAATGAAGTATCTTCATTGACTTGTTAGTTCTCTTTACTTAAAAAATGACACTTCAGTGCCTTCAAAATTGCAGTATCTCCAGCATGGATTTGCATTTTATGGCTTTGGTCAGCTCCAGTTGAACTTCATCACTTCATTTTCATAAGAAGATGTTGTAGTTTCCTCAGAGACACATTAGATGTCAGAATACAAATGTGGTAATTCATTGTTTAAAAAAAAGTGATAGAATTTTATGAAAATGCTAGTAGATGTAACTCATTTAACTTCATTTGCTGCCCTTCTTCTTGTTTTACATTTGAATCAGATCAAGATGATCTTATCTGACTCAAAGACTGCTCAAACCAAGTTTTCTTCTGCCTTTCTCTGTTTTGGGGTTAAAATCTTTGTTTTCTTCTACTCTTCTCTTATATGCTGTTTTGAAAATAAGCATGTGTTTTAGAAAAAAAATTGGCTATCATATCTCTCCATTTGGGTAAGAGAAAAAAGTATTTGGTGGCTAGGGAAATTTGTGGATTATTTTGGGTTTTTTCATTTTAGTAATAACTTTACATTAACTAAATTTCTCTAGGGAAGAGTAATAATGAAAATAAGAATTTTACTTCTATCCATTTCCCATTTTTCAGACTCTAAATTTTGTTTACATATATTAGGTTGTTGCTGTTATAATCTGATGGCATGTTCTCTTCTCATTTGTTTCTTTTCTTCTAATTGTGACTTATTTACTACTTTGCTAAAAGTAGCCAGTGATCTCTCTATGTACGGTAAATTTACTCTGAAAAGACTATAAGCTAGAACCTGTGGTTTCCTTCCAGTCAAAGTGCAAATGATTTCAATGTTTCTATTTTTGCAAGTTTCTCAACATTTACCATTTACAGTATTGTCTGGTTTTATAAAGAAAGAATTTATGATACACAGTTGTGAGTCTTCAGAGTAAGCTTTAGCTTTTCATTCATTAATACTATCAATATTTTCCAAAATATTTTAAATATCTTTTCTTGTGTTCCTCTTTGAGCTGAAGCCAATTACCAAGTTTTATGCTGACACATACCTTCACATGTTGGAAATTTTTGTCAAATTATCATAGCATATTTTACTGCATATCAAATTGTATTGTATCTTATCCTTGACATGATGGGGATCTTTGTCAAGTTATACCATACTTTAACCATACCATGCCATACCTCAGCATACTATACCACATCATACTATACCCTGCCATATCAATCATATCATATCACATCATATCATGTCATGTCATGTCATATCATGTCATGTCATATACTGTATCATGTTGTTTCATGTCATGTTATGACAAGTAGCATTCCATTCTATTCTATTCTATTCTATTCTATTCTATTCTATTCTATTCTAT
>NW_020950062.1:15323072-15347801 GCF_900497805.2 Vombatus ursinus | reverse complement strand
ATTCTATTCTATTCTATTCTATTCTATTCTATTCTATTCTATTCTATTCTATTCTATTCTATTCTATCATATCATATCTTCTGCTAGGTGATACAGAAAGTAAAGCTCTATTCAGAGAGACCTGAGTTCAAATCCAGATTCAGAGACTTTCTATCTTTATGATCCTGGACAAGTGAATTAAAATTTTATCTGCTTCAGTTTCTTCATCTGTAAAATGTGAATAATAATAATGCCTCTATCACAGGGTTGTTGAGAGGATAAAATGAGATAGTTATAAAGTATTTAGTGAAGTATAAAGTGTTATATAAGTGCTAGTTATTATTTTTATTTATAAATATCATTAATTCTTTTCTTCTGCAAAAAAGTATTGTGCCTTGGCTCCAACAATATTTAGAATAGTAGTCCAATGCTCATCATGAGCATGGAAGGGCACAATTCTCCAGTGTCCTACCCAATGGACTTTCTTGTTTACTTTAGGTATAATCTGTACCCAACTTGATTCATTGCTCTCTGGAGAATATGTAAAGCATCCTTACATTTAACTGAAACTTCTTTTGGGGATTTGCGTTAATTAAAAATATGATTTCTTGTTAGTGAAATATTCCTATTCAGTTTCTTTAGAAATGTATCAACTTCCTGATGATTGGAAAATAATTCAATTGTACAAGAAGTGTAGAGTATAATAATTTAATTAAGTATTCAGACTGTCTAAAAATTGTTTTATACCTTAGATCTTTTGTTCTCTTTTCTTACTACTCTGACATTCCATCAGCAAAAGGAAGGCATTTGAAACTGACAGGCATCTTTTTTTTTCTGTGTTGATTTCATCTGTTGCTATGGGCAAAATGCTCATTGAATAATGGTCAATCTACTGGAGAGAAGTCTTTAAAAATTTAACAAAAAAAATTTCATTGAATGTAGTATTTTAAGAGATAGTATAGCATAGGACACTAAACTTGAATTCAGGATGACTGCTTCAAATCTTACCTCAATCAGTTATTACTTTGTAATCCTGAGGAAATCAATCAATCTCAGTTTCCTTTGTTTAGTCATCATTCACAATGTGCCCCCAACTGTGATTTTACTCCTAAAGTTTTGCATTAATGCTTCTTCTCTTCTCTTTCAACACTTTCTTTCTAGGTTGCCACATAAGCATCCTTGTGCTTGGTTATCATCACTATGCAAACAAGCTCTAGAAATAAACCAGAGTTAATATTTCTACTGAGCTCCTCTTTGTAGTCTGTGTACAGCACATGTAGATAGATAGATTGGTAGATCAATAGTTAGATAGGTAGGTAGGTAGGTAGATAGATAATCTTCCCTGTCAGAATGTAAAGATGTCCTTGAGGAGAAAGACTGACTTATTTTTGTCTTTCCATCCCCAATACTCTATCATAGTGCCTGACATATAATGGGTGTCTGACATATGAAGTTAGGTGGTACAGTAGATAGATCATTGGACTTGGGAGTCAAGAATACTTCAGTGCCTCAAACTATTTCTATTTGAATTACCCTGGGTAAAGTATCTTAACCTCCCTCAACCTAAGTTTCTTATGTGTACAATGTGGATATTAACCCCAATCTCTTAGTGCAGTGAGAATCAAATGAGATATCACATTCAAAGTGCTTTGCATATGATCTTAAAGTGCTATAGAAATGGTAGTTATTAATAAATTTTGTAAGCAGATCATTTGATTTACTTTTGGCAAGATTGCTTAACATAGATCTAGTTACCCATATATGTATCATAAAAAGCAAAATTTAGAACAAGATATCTAAAGTTGAATTCAGTATCCCCACTGACTTTCCCTAGCTCTTTGATTTTTTTTCCTTGACCTCAAGTTGATTTGCAAGGCTACCAAAGACATTATGGGGGAAGAGAGGAGACTGACTGGTCCAGATCGACTAAGCTGCTTTGTATTAATGATGAGTGGATCTCTCAAACTAAAAATCAGGAATTTGGCATAATTCAAAAATCATTTTCTAATCCAAAGTTCAATAGGTGGTTAACAATAGCTGAGAAAAATCTGTCAAAAGAACAGAGACTTTTAGTACTGAGGGCTTCTGTTGGATTTTGTTAGCTTTTTTTGGAATAGTTGTGAATTACAAGGCTTTAAATCCCACTCTTCCACTTCACCTAGCAAGTGAGAGACTTAGCAGTGCTTGCTTCCCTGTAGGCAGTAGCAGAAAGTCACAGATCATCCAAAGAAGCTGAACATGAACTGATAGAAACAGAGGATAGCTCAGAAAATACTTCAGGTGTACAGAAACAAGGAGATTACCAAAAGAGAATGTATGACACCCAACAGAGAGAAGATACAATAGCAATGAGAACCAGAGTGATAGGGACCAGCAAGGACCAAAGATATTACATATAGCAATGAGATGTTCATTGGTCCCTTATATTCACTTTATATTCACTACCACCTCTCCTATAGAGGTGTCTTGTAGAAGAGTATTCCTCTGAGGGTATAGAAGGGATTTTTTTTTCTGATCACTAATTGGCTCCATTATTTTAATGTCTTTTTGAACTGATATGACCTTTCTTATTAATTAATTAATTAATAAAACAAACTTCATAATTCTTGACCTCTCTACAATTTTTAACACTGTTGGCAATGCTCTTTGCCTTTTTGATACTCTCTTCTCAAAGTTTATATGATACTGCTCTCTCTTGGTTTTCCTTCTATGACTACTCCATCTCTGTCTCCTTTGCTGGATCTTAAACCTAGTCAAGTCCACTTGCCATGTGCTCTATCCATCCCTGTCCCCATAAAAAGTTCTGTATTGCCTCCTCTTTTCTTCTCCTTTTCTACAATTTCACTTGATGATCTCATAAACTCCTCATAGATTGAATTTTTATATCTACACAGATGACTCTAAGACCTACTTGTCCAACCCTAACTTCAACTCTAACCTCAAACCTCCAAATGCCTTTTAAACTTCTTGAACTATATGCCCCATGGACCTTTTAAATTCATATACATATACAAATATACATATACAAAACTGAATACATCATCTTTTCCTCCAAACTCTCTTTCAAAATTCCTTATTACTTTTGAGAATGCCAGCAATCTCCCCATTACCCAGTCAAATGGCTTTTAAACAGAGTGGCTGTTGCAGCCATTGCCTGGAGGCATGAAGGCCATCCAGCCCATACAGAGTCTAATTGTTTTGAAAAATAAGCAACTGGCCTGGGGTCAGGTCCTAAGGACTGGGTTAGGACTCCCAAAGCCTGTCCTCTGCTTTCTTCAGCATGTAGAGGGAAAGGTTTTTCTAGACTGGGTAGAACTGATGTTGGAGCAGTGGTCAATTTAGTTTTCAATGTTTCAAATGCTTTAGCTTGGTCAGGGCCCCAATCCAGAGGGAGAGCACAGAGGGAAAAGGGAGATGAAAGGCTTAACTAGAGAAGATTGGATCCCCAACTTCACCATCAGGTCCCTTCCCAACAAAGAGGCAAGGCAAGAGAAGAGCATCAGGAAGAGGTATTCAAACAACAGATCCTCAAATAGGCAGGGGAGGGGGTATGTCTGGAAACATCCTTTAGTTTTCCCTTCAATGCCCATGAGCGGACAGATTGAGGAGCTAGGGCCAGAGTAGAGTCAAAAGGGGCTTAGCAATGAGACCAAAATTAGGGATCCATAATCTATGAAATCTAGCCATGCCTAGAAAAGTTTTAAGTTGTTAAGTGACTGGGACAGGGATAGACAGCATTATCTTTTTCCTTTCTGAGGTTAAGGAGCAAGGGTGGGTGTTAATTTGTGTCCCAGATACTTCAGTTTGACATGCTAACTGGACTTTGTACAAAGAAACCTTATAGCCTTGAGTGTCCAAGAAATTAAGTACTCCTGAGGCAGCAGCCAAAGATGGTTTCTGGTGGGGAGACAAATACAATGATGGGGCAATACTTTAGGGTCTCAGAGTTAAGCAAAGGTTGAGGTGGCATGAGTAGCTCACCCAGGAATTCCTTGATCCCGAACAATTAGCTCAACTGTCTCAGATTCCTTAAGAACATAGACAATAGTTCACAAATGTTCAGATTCCTTAAGAATATGGCCAATATGGTGGATCTTTGATAATTTTGTCTTTGGCTGAAAAAAAAAGAACAGCATAAAGCAGTAGTTGAAAACAAAGCATCACATGAAATTCTCAAAAGAAGGGGAAAAAAGTCTAAGAATAGAATTATGGGGACACATACTCAGAGGGGAAAGAATGACAAATTAGTACCAACAGATAACAAAAAGAGCTGATCAGAAAGATATGGAGAGAACCAGAAGAGAGTAGTGACACCAAGATAAAGGAAAGAAAATATATTCAGATGTAGAGCATGTTCAATATTGTGAAATACTGCAACAAAGCAAAAGAAGAACAAAAAAGAACCTTATATTTGATCATTAGGAAGTCTTAAGTAACCCTAAAGAAATCAATCTAGGTAGAGTAGAAAGAAATGAAAGCAGACTAGAAATGATGGTGAAATTGAAATAGTATCTAAAGTAAAATGAAGGTGCATCAGGCAACTGGTCATTATTTATATAAGTCATTGTATGATTGATTTAGTAATGGGAATTAGTTTGGGCCAGGAAAACTATATTGGGCTATACAGAGACAATTTGATTTTTATTTTTTTGTTAGTGATTACCAATGCTAGTATTTTATTTTTATTTTTAAATAAGATTGATATCTTTTGTTTAAACATCATTTCCAAATATATCTCAATAATTTGAGAAATATTTAAAGCAAAATCAACTAACACAGTGATTTTAGTATACACTGTATTCAGCATTTTTTGCAATTATTCTTCTCTTCCTCCTTTTGCTAAGAGGAGGGAAGAGTTTTCTTCATTGAGAATGAGATAATTGATGATAATTACTCAGAACTCCATTTATCTTTTTGTAAACATTTATTGTTCTCTCTCTCTCTCTTTCTCTCTCTTTCTTTTGTTTTAGGACTCTTTTCAACTGTGTTCCTATATCATTCAGCTTGATTTTATAAAGTTCTAGTATGGACTTAATTTTATTTTTAAATACCATGTGGGACATGTTTCATCATATATTTTTCATTGGTTGTTGATGTATTATTGATTTGCTATTACTGAAAATCATGAATATCATCTTTTATCTACTTCTGAAATATTATTGAACTATTTATTTGCATACATGTTGAACATTATTTATAAGTTCTATACTTATAATAATAAATATAAAACTATTTTAATATATTCTATAAATTCCAGAATTTGAATGGACCTCAGAGACTATCCAGTTCAATTGATGTCAAAATAAGAATCCAATCTACAACATTCCAAATAAGTAGTAATACAATTTTTGCTTGAAGACCTGAAATTCCTTACCCCTCCAGATAGCTGTACTGTAATCATTAATTTTTTTCTGTACACAAAGCTTAAATGTGCCTCTTTATGTTTTCATAACACTGCACTAAGATATTGTCTCTTGGGCCAATAAGGAAAAAAAAAAACATGTTATTGCTCTTCAACCTAAAATACTTGAAGACAGTTATATCCTTCCTAATACTTTTCTTTCTCAGTTTAAACAAAAAAAAGTACCTACAAAAACATTAAAACATTCATCAAATAGGTTCTCAGGGTATTTTGCCATCATAATCATCTTCCTCTATATGTTTTATCCAACTTGTTAATTTTCTTTCCAATTTTTTTTAGACATATCAGTGCCAAGAATGGATGTCACTTAAAATTGGATGGAAAAATGTAATCATCATACTTTAGTGTTTATCTGCATTTCAACTTTAGGTAGGTTCTTTGAAGACAAACTAAGGGATTTTTTATATCATTATTTTAGATTTTATGTATTTAATTCACATTACTTATTGAATGCTTCTTTGTCTCACAGTTATGCATCTGTGTATAGTAAAATATTGCACATAACTTGGCACAGGATTAAAATTTTTATATTACTTACATACATTATTTATAACTTCTTGAAGTTATTCCAGAAATCACAGCATAAACACTCATAGAAAATAATCTTTTATGAAATGTAGTTTTCAATGTACATATTTCAGGGGTATGATATGGGTACATTTAAAATCCTAACCCTTTTCCTAAAAAAATTATTGACATGGCAAATAATTGAGATGTAAAAATAATACTAAGAGAAAACAAAGATAAAATAACATAAAAGAGTATAATTATAACAAGAATAAACAAAGAAAATTATGATGTAGGCAAGAAGATCTGTTTGCTTGGAGACCATCTAGAAAATGGAACATTTTCCTCAATGTCATTCACCTTCTTATAATGGGACCAATTTTAAGTATAATTTCATTCAATTGTCTATATTTGGTTCCTGTGATTAAAAAAAATAACTTTCTCACTCTCAGATAGTGTTTGGTGATCTGGAAAGATAACTATACTACAAGAAACGGTCAATATTTGCAAATACGTTATTAATGTGATGGAAGGAAATTTAGAAAACTTTTCTGAAGTTTTCTGAAACAAATAGAAATTGTCTTAGCAATTGGAGAAGTATAGAAACAAATTTTATAGTTTTCTTGGGTATGAATACCATCTTGACTACAATACAAGTGATATAATTTTTTAAAAAGATCAGTAACAGACTCTATCAATATTTCTGCCTTCACATAAAGTATAATGTGATAAAAAACAACAGAAAAAAATAAATAGTGGTATGGAAATTTGAGAAAAGGGGGGGAGAGAGAGGTGTCATTTTCTGCTTGGGGGTAGAGAAAGAGTAATATCAAGAGGACAGGGTCCAAAAACTAATCCTTGAAAGAACTCACCTGATAGATACGAGGACAGAGTTTCAGGGACCAGGACCAACCTGTGAAATATATATGGGAAATAGAATGTTCATATATAAATGTAGATCGGGAAGAGTGCAAACTGTGAATAAGTACCTGAGAGGTGACTACTTTGGGATAATTCCAAATAATCCAGCTTGGTAATCAGTACAGATCATACTGACCAGATAATTGTCAACTAATTTTGTTGCACAGACATACTAGTCTAGTGAGACTAATTTTCAAAATTCTTCCTTTCCTTAAATAGAGGGCTTTTTGCTGCCCCCATTCACAAGGTTTTTTTTTTATTTCTTCATGAAGACACTAATAAGAATTGTATAAAATGCAATGAATTCAGATTATAGAATATGAATTCAGGTCACCAATGATACTTGCTGCTGTTAAAAATACATTATGTTACCTCATGAAAGTAATGTGAGCTCATTAACACCCATTTTCAAAATAACATGACTTGGCACAGGATTAAAATTTTTATATTACTTACATACATTTTTTATAACTTCTTGAAGTTATTCCAGAAATCACAGCAATCCCTAATTCTATAAATTACATTTAACAGAAATCAAGGACTTAAGGACAAAGAAGTCAGGTTGCTACATTTTATTGGGAAATAGGATGTCTCTGGGATGGAAAATCCTAGGCAATGTGAATCTAATGATCTCACACTTCCTCAGCACCTCCTGCTTCTTGGGCCCCTCCCTCTCTCTAGTTGGAGAAGGGGAAAGGAGGATTTGGAGACTAGAGACCTCTGCCCAGATCCTACAATTAAGGAGAGGGCCCAGGCCAAATATCTCATCATTTCCCACTAGGCTAAAGGACTTTATCATGTACACTATACTCATCCAATCTGTTACCTTCCCTTCTTCTGCATTCCCCCCCATACCTTTTCAGCTTCTTTTTATGTGTTGTCTTCCCACATTAGATTTTGAGTTGCCTGAGGGCAACAAGCCACACCTCAGTAAACCAGCAGGAGACACCAAGCCCCAGGGTGGTGGAGCAGGCAAATATCAACACCAGGATACCCCATATGCCTTAGCACATCCAGAGAATCCTACAGACTTAAGCCCAGAGAACCACCACATGCTTCAACATAGCCCCAGGTAGGCAGGCAGTCTAAGGCAGCAGCACCTCCACCTACTTTAGCACAGCCCAGGGCAGTTGAACATCATCTGGCTGCTGTAATTCCAGGTGCTTCAGCACAGTCCAGGGCAACTAGGCATCTACCATGGCGCAGACCTCCACATGTTTTTGTATAGCCTATCAGAAATTCAGAAAAAAAAATCTAGACTCAATACACACCAGACACCACCACAAGGACCCCAGCTCAGCACCAGGTTAGCTGCCAGAGCCCTACAGCCTCTAGTTGCACCTGAATATCCAGCACACAAAGCTACCAACCAGGCCTCTGGCCCCCAACACAAGAAGCTTGGGAAAGTGCCTCCTGTGCTGTAGTAGGAGAACTCAATTTTAAAAACCAGGAATTAGGCAAAAAAATGTGAGCAAGAAGCAAAAAATGAACCTTGACCATAAAGAGCTAAGCTGACAGAGAAGATCAAAACACAAACTAAGAAGTGGAAAAAATTATCAACATACCTATATCTAAAATCTCAAAGATAAATATGAATTGGTCTCAAGACCAAAAAGTCTTCTTGGGAGAGGTTGAGAAGGAATTTAAAAGTCAAATAAAAGAGGCAGAAAAAATAGGAAAAAAGAAATGAGAGGTATGCAAGAGAGAGTCAACAGCTTGGGAAAAAGGGGAAAAAATGAGTGAAGAAAACAGCTTCTTAAAAGTATAATTGGCCAAATGGAAAAGGAGATACAAAAACTAACTGAAGAAAATAATTTCTTAAAAATTAGAATTGAACATGTAGAAACTAATGACTCTAGTGACATCAAGAATCAGTCAAGCAAAATCAAAAGAATGAAAACTCCTAGAAGATATCCCAAAATGCAAACTCCAAGGAACATTGTAACCAAATTCCAGAATTATCAGGCCAAGAGGAAATTCTGCTAGCAGCCAGAAAGAAACAATTTAAATATTGTGGAACCACACTCAGGATTACACAGGAATTTGCAACTTTTACATTAAAGGATTGAAGGGCTTGGAATATTATATTCCAGAAGGCAAAGGAGCTTGCATTACAATCAAGAATCAACTACCCAGCAAAACTGAGCATATTTTAGGAAAAAGATGGATATTCAATAAAATAATTCAATGAAATATTCAATCATTACTGATGAAAACACAAGAACTGAATATAAAATTTGATCTTCAAATATAAGACTCAAGAGAAGCATAAAAAGATTAACAGAAAAGACAAAAAAAAAAGTCATTCAATAAGGTTAAACTGTTAACATCTCTAAATGGGAAGATGATACTGATAACACCTGAGAAATATATCTTTATTAGGGCAGTTAAAAGGGGTATACATAGACATAGGGTATGAGCATAAGTTTACTTTGTGATGCTAAAAAAATTAATTAATTTAATTAAGGGGTGAAAAATGTACTGGAAGAAGAGGAAAGAAAGGGCAGAAATTACATCACATGAAGAGGCACAAAGACCTACAATAGAAGGTAAGAAAGGACGTGGTGTAAGCATTGTTTTAACCTTTCTCTCATTGGATTTGACTCAAATAGGGAATAACATACACATTTGTTTGGTTATGGAAATCTGCCTTACTCTATATGAAAGTAAAAGGGGAAAGGGGAAACAAAGGGAAGGGTGGAAAGAAAGGAGAGAAAAAGGGAGGGAAGAAGTAAAGGACACAAAGACTCCAGCTTTGGTGATAAGAACTCACTATTTGACAAAACTGCTGGGAAAATTGGAAAATAGTATGGCAGAAAATAGGCAGAGACCAACATCTTATATCATATACCAAGACATGATCAAAATGAGTACATGATTCAGACCTAAGGGTGATACCATAAGCAAATTAGGAGAGCAAGGAATAACTTCCATTTCATATCTATGGAGAAGGGATGAATTTGTGACCAAAGAAGAGAAAGAAAACATTCTGAAATGTGAAATGGATAATTTTTATTACTTTAACTTACAAAGCTTTTGCACAAAGTCAATGCAACTAAGATTAGAAAGGAAGTAGAAAGCTGTAAAACAATATTTATAGGCAGGGTCTCTGAGAAAGGCCTCATTTCTAAAATATATAGAGAATTGAGTCAAATTTATAAGACTACAAGTCATTCCCCAATTGAGAAATGGTCAAAGGATTTGTAAAGGCAGTTTTCAGATGAAGAAATTGAAACTGTTTACAGTCATATAAAAATACTGTACATCACTATTGATCAGAGAAATGAAAATTAAGACAACTCTGAGGTACCACCTCACACCTACCAGATTGTCTAATATAACAACAAAAAAAGAAAATGGTAAATATTGGAGGAGATGTGGAAAATTGGAACACTAACGCATTATTGGTAGAGTTGTGAACTGTTCTAAACATTCTGGAGAACAATTTGGAACTATGCACAAACAATGATAAAACTGTACACACCCTTTAATCCAGTAATAGCATTACCAAATCCGTATCCCAAAGAGATCATAAAAAGGGAATAAAGACTCATATATACAAAAATATTTATAGCAGCTTCTTTGTGGTGGCCAAGAATTTGAATTTGAAGGGATGCACATTAATTGGGGAATGGCTTTAATGGCTATTGTACTATAAGAAATGATGAGCAGACAGATTTCAGAAAAACTTGGAAAGACTTACATGAACTGATACTTAGTGAAGTGTGCAGAACCAGGAGAAAATTGTACACAGTAACAGCAACACTAGATGATGACCAACTTTGATAAACCTAGTTCTTCTTAGCAATACAATATCTAAGACAATTCCAAAAGACTCATGATGGGAAATGCAATCCACATCCAGAGAAAGAACTGTGGGGTCTGAATACAGATCAAAGCATACTATTTTCTTTTTTTCCTTTTCTCGCATTTTTTTCCTTTTTGTTCTGATTCTTCCTTCACAACGTGACTAATGTGGACATATATCTAATAGCATTGTATGTTTATAGAGTAAGTCAGATTGTATGCCATCTTAGGAAGCAGGGAATGGAGGGAGGGAGGAAGAAAAATATTTGGAATTCAAAATCTTATAAAAGTGAATGTTGAAAACTATCTTTATGTGTAATTAGGGAAAAATAAAATACTATTAAGTGGAGAAAAAAGAAAAATTGGACTAGAGATATCTCTAAATATGCACATCTCATGTTTCTGTTGTGCTACTGTTATACTGCTTTGCTCACAGAGTACAGAACCTTCTTTGATGATGATTTGTCATGCTGGGTGGCCCTGTGCCAGCATCTCCCATGTTACAATGGATGTTAAAGTTCTTCAGAGTGACCCTGGTAATGTCATTGCACCATTTTTTCTGACCTCTTTGTACAAGTTATTTTTTTAATAGTCTTTTCATTAAATGTTCATTTGGCATTCAGTCTATGTGGCCAGCCCATTTGGAATTTCTCTCTCTGCAGTAGAGTTTGAATGTTTGGCATTTCATCTTAAGAAAGGACCTCAGTGTCTGGTACTTTATTTTACCAGGTGATCTTCAGAATCTTCTAAGACAATTCAAATGGAAGTGATTCAATTTCATGACATGGCACTGGTAAACTATTTAGGATTCACAGGCATACAGCAATGAAGTCTGCACAAGGTCTTTTTAGATCTTCAATTTGGTAGGCAGCCTAATACCTCTTCTCTCCCGCACTTTCTTTTGGAGCCTCCCAAATGTGCAGCTAGCTCTTGTAATATATGGGTCAACCTCATCATTTATGTGGACATCCTTGGAAAGTATACTGCCAAGGGAACCCTAATGAAAATTTACTAATGGACTTTTTACTATAGCAGCAAAACCTGTTGGGAATGTAGGGTTTTGTTTTTATTTTTGTTTGCTTTATTTTAATTTAGGATCTGAGTTGCCCCTTCATTTTTCAACCTTTTTCCACCTTTCTCTCCCATAACTTTTTCAGTCTGTCCATCCAGCTAGTAAGCACTACACTTCCCAGAAAACCTTGCTATACCTAGAAGGTTACATGAAGATACTGTTTTTGTTTTTATTTTGTTATTTGTTTTGTTTTTCTTAAGTAGGGAATCACCATGAATGATGCATGTGTCTCCAAAGGAGGAAGTCAGAGAAAGAATCAGTCACACGAACATGTGAGATACTATCTCATCCCTAAGTGGCCCATGGTCCAAGGTAAAGCACACTATAGACTTGTCTCATCCAATTCTCCCCCAATATTTTTATAAAGACAATATCTAGTTACAATCAATTATAATTATGAAAATCCCTAACAGGGATAAGTTACAAATTAACAAACCAAATGACAAGTAGGATGAACAGACCCTTCCCTTTTTAGAAGAGAAAGTCAGTAAACCAATAAATTTTCATTAAACCCCTACCTTGATCTAGGCATTGTGCTATGCATTAATGGCTAAGTGTTTCATCTGAAGGCCTTATTTAATGTCAGCTAAGAGAGACACCTCTTTCAAAGAATTTCCTTGCTGACTAAATATAGAGCATCATCAGTACCCAAAAACTCTGTCACTGGGGTAATCACCCCAATTGCTGATATGTATAGCTTTGGAAGTAGAGAGAAAATAAATAGCTTTGCATATTTTTATAATTTTGCTTAAAGCAATAATATTCTTCAATGTAGGAAATTCCACATGAAAATTTCAAACCAAGACTTTTGTGCATGACTTCCAGAAATTTTTCCCAGGTATACTGTTGTATAAGGAAAGCAAATAACTGAATAGATGCTCTTGTGCAACTTCTGATACTGATAATCACAGAGCATGGGCCATCAGGAATCAAGCTACTTTCCTGTACCCATTCAGACAAGATATCCAGAAGCAACTCTGCTGTTGTTGCTGCTACTGTTCCTAATTTTACTCTTGTTATTTATACCAGGTTCAATGTTAGGCTTAATTTATTTTTCCCCTATAACAGGGAGCTAAATAGCACAGTGGGTAGAGTGCTAGATTATAGTCAGGAAAACCTGAGTTTGAATCCTATCTCAAACATTTGTTACTAATCTGAATTTAGGCAAGTCTCAATTTCTTTAAGTTTAGGGTTCTTCAGTAAAATGGGAATAATAATAACACCTACTTCCATGGGTTGTTGTGGAAATTAAATGATGTAACACATTTAACAGTGATTTTTCAGGCCCCTAGTGGCTAGAAGCTAGACATGTTACACTTTTCTCTGAGAGAGTTCTTCAATACCATTAAATGGATTTGTCATGTCTAGGATCTCTGCTATTGGCTCCAAACCCCATTGATGGTGTTCTCCCAATTTTAGGAGGACTCAATTTCTATTTAACCACTTAATAGATTAGTTTTTAGAAAGAGGTATTTATTTTATAGATACAGTATTAACAAACATATAAACACTCACTCCCACACCTGGGGTTGATTACTCCCCCCCCCATTTTTTTGGTTTGTTTGTTTATGTGTTTGCTTGTTTTTTACTCCAGGAAGGGAAAGGAAATTAGGTTTAAAGCTTTGCTCTGTTTCTATATAGTGTAATCCCAATTTCCAAGGTCAAAGTTCTCCTTGGGTTCCTAGGGCTTCCTTGTTGGGGCTGACTGCAACGTGGCCTTAAATCCTGTCTCCAAGGTTGCTATGGCTTGGTTTTCCCTTCTATTGGTGAATCCATTGCCTAAACCTGGAAATGAAAAAGAGCAGACAAAATGGAACAAAGCAAAACAAAACTCCAAATCCAAAACCATTTTGGGGGGCCACAAGATAAAAAGGGGTGAGGTATTAAGTCTGTTAATGGCACCTGTGCTGTGGGTGAACCTAGCCTTCACTCTTTCTGAACCCAATGGGAGATAGAGTGTCCTAGTCTGGCAGACACTCTTTTGGCTATGCAGACTATTGAAAGAGTCTCCTTCCACCTACATGGTAGGGAAAAATGGAATCTCTTTTTCCAGAGGCTGGTCCCTTCATTGTAGGTGATTTGGACATTTTTAGCCAAAGCTTGCACACATATGTAATGCCAATTGCAAGCCATAATACCCTATAAAGAGGATTGTTGTTGTCATTTTGCCAGAAAATATAAGAGTAAAACACAGATATTGTATCCCTCTGTTGGTTGGTATAAATATGTTTCAGCAATCTTAAAATACTACAAACAATGTTTGTCTCAGGATTGCTGCCTTATTTAGATAGCTTCTCCAGAGAAAAGTCAATTTTCTGACTGGTTGATTAAGTTAAAAGTAAATTTTCTGAAGAAATATGAGATTTTCTGTAATAATTCTGCAGTGTCAACAGAATCTTAATAATAAAATATTCAGTGTTGATAATTTTTTTGGGTATCTGAGGATGTATTTTCTCCCTGGATATTACTGTTTGAATGGAGAAGTTCAGTTACTTGGAAGACCAGTTCAGATTTTACCTTTCAGTCAGTGACAGTATGGTTTAGAAGTACACCACATACTTCTGAATTTATGAACTGCCAAACAATTCATTGACTTAATGCATTAATTAAAATATAGTTCAATAGTACAAGAAAATTGTGAGTAGGACTTGAGAAGAAAAAATGATCTAAACAATTTACCTTAGAGCTCTAAAAAAAAGTTTCATTGTTGTTTTTGTTTTATATAACATTACCACTTTCCAATTATTAACCTCTTTCCTCCAAATCCTCTTTGTAAAATTGAAAAACAATGAAGCAAATTTTTTCATCATGGTAGCTATGCCTAAGCATATGCAGTGTTCTACATTCATAGTTCAATACTGAAAACAGCATTGGTTGTATTTTGTATGGATTCTAATGTTTCTTTAGTGTTGTTTTCATTTATATAGCTGTAGCCATTGTGTATACCATTCTTTTGCTTCTGCTTTCTTTGTTCTATATTAGTTCATGCAATCCTTTCAGTGATTATTTCTTACTGTATAAGATTATTCCATTTCATTCAAATGACACAATTTTTTCATCATCTATAATCAATGACCATCAATACTGTTACCGTGTTTTATTTTGTTTTGCTATTATAAAAAATAATGCAATGTATATTTAGCTATAAGTGGAATATTTATTTTTTGTTTTGAACCTTTTCAATGTTTATGACTATTAGTATCATCAAAGATCCAAAAGGTTTTGAGCACTTGTGACTTTCCTTGATAATTGCAAATTGTTCCCAGAATAGGACTGATTCACAGTCTACTCACCAACAGTGTATTCATGTGCATCACAACATACATTCCTTCCAACACTGCTGTTTCCATTTCCATTTCACTATGCTAATTTGATAAGTACACGGAGAAACCCCAGAATTTTTTTTAATTTGCAATGTTTTTTTTACAATTTTGTATACTAAAAATGAACTTTTCACCTAACTTAATTTACTCATTCAGTGCCATGCTAATCAAACTATCAAAATTTATTTTATAGAGCTAAACAAAATAATAACAAAATTCATTTGGAAAAACAAAAGGTCAAGAATATCAAGAGAATCAATGAAAAAAGATGTGAAGGAAGGTGGCCTAGCTATACCAATCTCAAACCATATTAAAAGATGGTCGTCATGAAAACAATATACTACTGGCTAAGAACTATTTCTTAGAACTAAGAACGAGTGTCAGATCACTGGAATAGATTAGGTACACAATACACAGTAGTAAACGAACATAGTAATCTAGTGTCTAAAAAAACCCAATTTTTTTTGTACAAGACCTCACTATTTGACAAAGACTGCTGAGAAAATTGGAAAGCAGTTTGGCAGAAAAAAGGCCCAGATAAATTCAAAATGGGTACATGATTTAAAAATAAAGGGCAATATCATTAGCAAATTAGGGGAATATTTTTTTTTACCTGTCAGATCTATGGCTATAGGGAAGTATTTATAACCAAACAAGAGAAAGAGCATTACAAGATATAAAATGAATAATTTTGATTGCATTAAGTTAAAAAAAAGACTTTTTTGCACAAATAAGACCAATATTGCCAAGATTGGAAGGAAAGTAAAAAACTGGAAAAAAAAATTCAAAGCCAATTCTTTTTAAATGAAGGCCTTATTCCTCAAATATGTAGGCAATTGGATCAAATTTATAATATGTCATTCTCTGATTGAGAAATGGTCAAAGGATATGAATAGACAGTTTTAGTAGGAAGAAATCAAAGTTATCTATAGTCACAATGTTAGTTAAAACAGCTTTGAGGTATCACCTCATATATATTGAATTGGCTAATATGATAGAAAAGGGAAAGGACAAAAATTGGATGGCATGTGGAAAAACTGGGAAACTAATGCACTGTTGGTGGAGCTATAAACTGATCCAACCCTTCTGGAGATCAATTTGGAACCATGGCAAAAGATCTATATAAGTATACATAACCTTTTCATCCAGCCATACCACTGCTAGGTCTATATTTCAAAGAGAATAAAAAGGAGCATGGTGAGAGAAAGGGTATACCTACACAAAAATATTTATGCTTGCTATTTATATGTGGCTAAGAATTGGAAATGAGGGGGAGGCTCATCATGGCAGAACAACTTCTGGTACATGCATGCGTTTTGCTATAAGAAATGATGAGCAGGCAGATTTCAGAAAAAACCTGGAAAGACTTACATGAACTGATGCAAAGCAAAGTGAACAGAACAAGGAGAACATTGTACGTGAGACAATGACAAAGAACTAGGAATTCAGGAAATGCTCATTGTTTGGAAAATGGCCAAACAAGTTGTGGTAAATGAATATATTATGCTATTGTGCTATAAAAATGATGAGCAGGATGTTTTCAGAAAATCCTTGGAACACTTATATGGACTGATGCAAAGGGAAGTGAATAGAAGCAAAGCATTATACATGGTAACAGCAATATTGTATAAGTCTCAAGTAAATCACAGTTATTTGAAGCAATATAACGATTTAAGAAAATCCCCAAAGATTCTTGATGAAAAATGCTATCCACCTCCAGAGAAGGCACTGAATACAGATCAAAGCATACTTCTTTTTTTACCTTTATTTTTCTTGGGTTTCTTGACTGTTTTGTTTTGTTTTGTTTTGTTTTTTTGCAATATGGCTAACAGGGAAATATGTTTTACATGTATGTACATGTATAATCAACAGAAAATCACTTGCCTTATTAAGCAGGCAGAAGGGGATTGAGGGAGAAAGGGAATTTAGAACTCAATTTTTTCATGGGATTTTATTTTTTCCCTAGTTAAATGTCAACAAAATTTTAGCATTCATTTTTACAAGATTTTCTTCCTCTCTCCTTCCCCTCCCAAATACTGAAAATGATAGCTTGGTATAGATTATATATGTTCTATCATGTAAAAAAAAGATTTCCACATTAATTAAAGTTGTGAAAGAAGAAATGGATCAAACAAAAGAAAGAATAGAGTAAGGCAAAAAAAATATGCTTCAATCTGCATTCAGAGTCCATCAGTTCTTTATCTGAATTTGGATACCATTTTCCTTCATGAATCCTTTGTACTTTCCTTGGATTATGCTTTTGCTGAGAAGAGCTGAGTCATTCATAGTTGATCATCACATAACATTGCTGATACTTTGTACAATGTTTTCCTAAACCTGCTCATTTGGTTTTGCATAAGTTTGTACAAGTGTTTCTAGGATTTTCGGAAATCTACCTGTTTATCATTTCTTAATGCACAGTAGTATTTTATTACATTCATATACTACAACTTGTTCAGCCATACTCAAATTGATGGGCATACCCCTGGCTTCCAAACTTTTGCCACCATGAAAGGGTTGCTATTAATATTTTTGCACACATAAGTCCTTTCCCCTTTTCTATGATCTCATTGGAATACAGACCTAGTAGTGGTATTGCTGGATAAAAGGGTAGGCACAGTTTGGTTGCCCTTTGGGCATGCTTCCAAATTGCTCTCAAGAATGGCTGGATCATTTCACAACTCTACCAATAGTGCATTAGTGTCCCAATTTTCCCACATCTTCTCCAACATTTGTTATTTTCCTTTTTTGTCCTATTAACCAATCTAATAGATATGAGTTGGTACCTCAGAATTGTTTTAATTTTTATTTCTCTAAAAGTGATTTAGAGCACTTCTTTATATGCCTATAGATAGCTTTGATTTCTTTATCTAAAAACTGCCTGTTCATATCCTTTGACCATTTATCAACTGGGTAATGGCTTATATTATTACAAACTTGATTCAGCTCTCTATATATTTGAGAAATGAGGCCTTTATCAGAAATACTTGATGTAGAGATTTTTTCTCAGAGTTCTGCTTTCCTTCTAATACTGGCTGCATTGGCTTAACTTGTACAAAAGCTTTTTTTTTATTTAATATAATCAAAATTATCTGTTTTGCATTTTGTAATGCTTTCTGTCTGTTGTTTCATCTTGACTTTTTCCCTTCTCCATAGATCTGACAGGCAGACTGTTTCTTGTTCTTCTAATTTGCTTATGATGTCCCCCTTTATGTCTCAATCATGCCAAAGGTCTGTCATATTGAACTTTTTTAAAATTATTTTTACTTACTTAGTTTCTTTCTTGTTTATTTTTGGTTGTATTTATTGAGTTCTGACAGGGGACAGTTGAATCCCCCATCAGTAGAGTTTTGCTGTCTATTTCTTCTTTTAACTTAATTTTTCCTTCAAGAATTTGGATGCTATTCCACTTGGTGCCTATATGTTTAGTAGTGATATTTCTTCATTGTCTATGGTACCTTTTAGCAATATGTAGTTTCTTTCCTTATCTCTTTTAATTAGGTGTATATTTCCTTTTATTCTTTCTGAAATCAGGATTGCTACCCTTGCCTTTTTTTTCTTTTTTCAGCTGAAGCATAATACAATCCTCTCCAGCCTCTTACCTTTACTCTGTGTGTCTCTCTCTGCTTCAAGTGTGTTTCTTGTAAAGAACATATTGTAGGATTCTGGTTTTTGATCCACTCTACTACTTTGTGGGAGTTCATCCCAGTCATATTCACAGTTATGATTACTACCTGTGTATTTCCCTCCATCCTGTTCTTCCTTTTTGTCTTCTCTTCTTTCACCCTTCCCTCCTCTCCAGTGTTTTGCTTCTGTCTACCACCTCCCCTGATCTGTCCTCCCTTCTGTCAGTCCCTACTCCACTTTACTTGATCTCCTCTCCTACTTCCCTGTTGGCTAAGATAGATTTCTATGTTCAACTGATTGTATATATTATTCCCTCTTTGAGCCAATACTGATGAGAGTAAGGTTCAAGCAATGCTCATTTCCCTCCCATGTAATTGTTCTTTTGCACCTCTTCTTTTAAAATGATTTACCCCATTCTACCTCTCTCTTCCTTCTGCACGCAGTGCACTCCTCTTTCTCATCTCTTAATTTGATTCATGAATGTCATTTGAGACATGAATATGTTATTCCCTCAAACACACCTTATGACAATGCCCTGGATCTGTGCTATTCCTTCTAACTGTATTATTAGTGATACAATTTTTAAGAATTATAAGTATCTTCTCCCTGCATAGGGATATAAATAGTTTAGCTTTATTGAATCCCTTGTATTTTCTTTTCCCCTTCTGTTTATGCTTTTCTTGGGTCTTGATACTGGAGGTCATATTTTTGGTTTAGCTCTGATCTTCTCTTTATGAAAACTTGAAATCCTTCTATTTCTTTGAATGACCATTTTCTCCCTTGATGCATTATACTTAATTTTGTCAGGTAAGTGATTCTGGGTTGTAGTCCTAGCTCCTTGGCCTTCCAGAATAGTGTGTCCCATGACTGCCATTCCTGTAATGTTGCAACCGCCAAGTCCTATGTAATCCTGACTGCAACTCCTCAATATTTAAGCTGTTTCTTTTTGACCACCTGCAGTATTTTTTTTCCCCTTGATCTGATAGTTCTGAAATTTGGCAATAATGTCCCTTGGTGTTTTTATTTTGGGTTCTCTTTCCTGAGGTGAATTCTTTGAAAGCCTATTATTCCCTCTGGTTCCAGGACATCGGGGCAGTTTTCCTTGATAATTTCTTGAAAGATACAATTCAGGTCTTCTTTTGATTATGGTTTTCACACAGTCCAATGATTCTGATATTCTCTCTCCTGGATCTATTTTCTGGGTCAGTTGTTTTTCCCATGAGGTATTTTTCATTTTCTTCCATTTTTTATTCTTTTGGTTTTGTTTGATTGATTCATGATGTCTTATAGAGTCATTACCTTCCATTTGCCCAATTCTAACTTTTAAGGTATCTATGCTGTTGTTTTTCTCAATTTTTTATCTGTTTTTCAACTTTCTTTTCCAGTTGGCCAATTATATTCATTAAGGAGTTGTTTTCTTCAGTGGATTTTTGTATCTCTTTTTCCATTTGGCCAATTCTACTTTTTAAGCAGTTTTTAAACTGTTTGGTCTTTTCCCATAATTCTTTTGCATCACTCTCATTTCTTTTCCTATTTTTTTCTTTTACCTCTCTTATTTGATTTTTAAGTTCCTTTCTAAGTTCTTCCATAAATTATCTCCAGGTTTGAGACTATTTTCCATTTTTCTTTGGGATTTTGCCCATTGTGGTTTTGACATTGTTGTCCTTTCTGAGTTTGTGTCTTGGTCTTCCCTGTCACCATGATAACTTCCTATGGTCAGATTCTTTTTTTTTTCCTGATCTTTTTTCTTTTTCTTTCTTTTTTTTGGCCTTTTTTATTTCTTTTAAATTTGAACTCTGCACCTGGGGTGGAAGGGACACTGTCTCAGGCTTCTTGTGCTAGGGACTAATGTCCCTGACTGTTTATTTGTTGCTGCACTGATATTGTTGTGAGGCTTCTAGGGAACCCTCATGTTTGGTGTTGTGCTGAAGGAGTGGGGTTGGTGGGCTGGTGCTGCTAGAGTGTGTAGGTGTCTGGTGTGCACTGAGACCCCATGGGGTGCTTCTGTGTTTCCCAGGGCTACACTGAAGCATGTGGAGGCCTGCAATCAGAGGATGCCTTTCTGTCCAGGCCTACACTGAAACACATGGTGGTTCTAGGAACTAGAGTCTACCCATTACCCTGGCTATGTTAAGGCACATGGGGAATATTGGTGTTGATGTTTGCCTATTCTACCACACTGGGACTGAGGCACTTCTGCTGTTTGCTGAGGTGGGGCTTGCTGCTATTTTTCTGGGATGCTTCCTGCCCTAAGTTCCCCCTTTTCCCAAGTGAGACTGACCATCCTTGCTGATCTTCCTGGTTTCTTGGGCTAAAAGATTGTGTCACCCCATCTTTTTACTCATTCTGCTGTTCCAGGATTTGTTTGGGGGTTTTGTTTTATGGTTGTTTAGAGGTAAATAGGGGAGACTTTCAGCGATTTACTGCTGAAAGTGAAAATCCATCTCAGTAGTGTCAGACTCTTTATGATCTCATTTGGGGTTTTCTTGGCAAAGATACTCTAGTGGTTTCCCAATTCTTTCTCCAGCTCATTTTACATATGAGAAACTGAGGCAAACAAGGTTAAGTGACTTTCCCAGAGTCACACAACTAATAAGTGTCTGAGGTCAGATTTGAACTCCTGAAAATGAGTCTTCCTGGTTTGAAACCTGGTATTTTATCCACTGCACCACCTAGCTGCCCCAATACATGCATAAATTTATGTATGTATGTATACACATACATAATATAAAGATACATATATATGTGTATATATATATACACATATATACTTACACACATATATACTCAATATGTATATATTATGTATGTGTCTATATCTATATATGTGTAATTTTGAATTTGTCTCTTCATTTATAGATATTGAGTAGGATCCGACCCATCTAGGAGATTTTACTTCTGTTTAGAGTCTAAACAGAATCTAATCTCAGTGAATTTCAGCCCCAAAGCAATAATCCCATGTCTTTGTACCCCTCCCCTGGAGTTTAGTGTAATCCATCTCATGAAGGAGAAAAGCAATCAGAGTGGTCTAGGTAAAGAAGAATCCTTTTGTCCAAATTTCTGGAGGCAGCTCAATCTCATGATCAAGCCATGTTCTCAGCAAGAGGAGCTAAAGCATTTTAGCCCTCCCACACTAAATATTCACCATTCAGAGTTGATTTTCACCTGTCAGGTGCACTTGTTTTCTAAAAGCATATTACAGATTCCAGTCTCTTCATGTGTTAATCTTTGGTTACTGAGAGAAACCACTGATCATCAATTTAGTGATTATTAGCTAGCCCAATTAATAAATTAGAAACTCTGCTACTTGGGCTTTTCTCTCTCTGTGTGTGTGTGTGTGTGTGTGTGTGTGTGTGTGTGTGTGTAGAAATACAGAGAGCAATGGAGAGAGAGGAAACAAATAATTTTGAGTATTGTATTGATATACATGTAATATGAAATGTCCTAGAATGAGTCCTTCTGCATTCTGGTTTGATGCTCAATGGTGGATCTTACGACCAAGAATAGTACAAAATAAGAAAATGTGACTGGATTGCAATTAAGTGTAATTATAGTCTTTGACAAAATTACTGACTCACTGAAATATTGAAATACACAGATAAACAACAAAATGAATAAACTTAGAGATTTGTTTCTTTATCACAAATTTATTTAGAACAGGAGTTCTTAACTTTTTTTCTGTTTCATGGACCCCTTGTTCCATCTGTTGAATCCTATGGCTTTTACCAAATAATATTTTTAAATGTATAAATATAATTACAAAAGAACAAATTATATTGAAACATAATTCTCAGTTTAAGAATTCCTGAGTAGGAATTGAGGAGGAAAATATATGACTAAGAACATATATGACTTTCCTTAAATAATTTATAATTATTTAAAACACATATTTGATAGATATCATTAGCACTGTGAGGAAACAGAAGCACATAGAATTAAACTGAGTTTTCAAGGATCTTTTGTGCTCTTATTAAAGTCAGTTTCTTCATAGTAGATTAGATGAATCAACACTTTCTGTCTGTAAACTTTCAGTTTAGTTCAAGCACATTCTAAAAAAACTGGGGGAAAATCACAAGTAAAAAAGGAAGGCTTATAAGATCATGAATGATAGCTTTTGTTTGGTATTAAAAATTGTGAAAAAATTTGGAAATATGCAAGGAGAAGTGAGTGGGCAGGGGAAGAACAGAAGAGAATAGGAGAGGGCAGAAAACATTTTAGTTTGGGTTAGATTTTTGTTTCGTAAATCTTCTGTTCAGTCTAAGTGATGTTAATAAAATTATGATGTGATGTTAATTATATATATACATGTGTATATATACATACACATATACATATATATATATATATAAACACACACATATACATATATAATCTAGGCCTATTAATTCATCCCCATGGGGAACTGCAAGGGTGGAAGTGCATATCAGTGACTCCTTCATTTTTTAATTTTTCATCAGCCTCTGCTCATCACTCTCTCAACTTCATTTTCTACCTTTTCCCAGCAGCCTTTGCACCCCAGAAGATGTGTCTGCCTTTATCTCCCCTTCCTTAGATTGGTCAAATCTTCCTAGAATTTTCATTTCAAAGGATGTACCACTGCTATGCATGTACATACTTTCATTCATTACTAGACTTTCAACTTTGCTCTTGACACTCTGACTTTCTTTTTCCTTCATCCCCTAATACAGATACCACCACAGCAAATTTGCTTCTGTTTTTCTGCTTTCTTTTGTCATCTTCTCTCTTTAAAATGCAAGCTCCTTGAGGGCATAGACTGTTTATTTTTTTGTTTGCTTGTTTTGTTTTTGTTTTTGTTTTTTATTTTGTTTCTTGCTGGCATTTGTATTCCCAGTACTTAGTGCAGTGCCTAAGAAACAACAAATACTTAATACGTTCTTGTGGACTTGCCTTGTTTTACATCCTAGGTAACTTATTATCTTAGAGATTTGTTTAGGCAATTAAGAGATTAAGAATTGCCTAATATCACACAGTATGTATCAGAAGCAAAATTTGAACCTAAGTCTTCCTAACTTTGAGGCTGATCCTCTGTTTACATTGCCATGCTGCTCTTTTCATGGCATAGATAAAATAAAATAGTCTTTTTCACTGTTTCAGCTTGAAAGAAAAACAAATGGAGAAGTTAAGCATGAATTGTTCTAAGAATCCACAAGTTGAATTTTTGGCCAAAGCAGGAAAACAATATCAGGATCTTGGTAGCTCTTTAGGGAATGATTTGTTTATAAACAAAATAGAATTGCCAATGATTGGTCATATAACCATCAAGCTTGAAGCCTGCAAATGAATAAATGTAGAAAGAACCTTCCCTGTTACACAGAATCCCAGGGGTAACGTATAACAAAGGGGCATTCAGTCATAGTTTTGACCATGTCTCATGAATATTTTAAAATTTTACAAACCATTTATTTTCTTATATATGTACAAGTGTAGAAGAAGTAGAATTCAGAGAAACACAGAATCTTGAAGCTGGAAGAGACCTCAGAAAATATCTAATCCAAAAGGTACCTGACCAGTCTAGTATAATCCCCTGATCCATAGTCAAATCTTTTTAGGGAAAATTTGGGATCTCTTTCAATCTACTGGTCCCAGAAAAAAGGCACCAACATCAAACAAGGATCTTCCTGATAAATTTTTTGAGCCTACCTCAATGTCTATTGTCTTCTTTTATTGAGGTCCTTTCTTGCAACACTCATTTCTCTTGAGTTAACTGTATGAAAGTATACCTATTTTCTTTTTTTCAGGAAAAAAATAAAATAAGGCATTTAAAATTAGTCATTCAAAGTTATTGTGGTATAGTGGATAGGGTGCCCAACTTGGAGTCAGAAAGATGATTTGGGTTCAAGTTCTGTTCATATCATTTCTGACCTAGTGGCCTTTTGCAAAGGACTTAATTTCTATATTCTTTAAGCAATTCCTTAGCACATATCTCCTAAGTCATATAATAGTTGCAATTTGTGCTGGCAGATGGAATCCTCCACTGAGTTATCCCTCCCCCAATACACATACACACACACACACACACACACACACACACACACACACACACACACACA
>NW_020950062.1:15145367-15323062 GCF_900497805.2 Vombatus ursinus | reverse complement strand
ACACACACACACACACACACACACACACACACACACACACACACACATACATATCTCAGATTCTTCACAAACTTGCATTACGATTCAGGAATTATCAAGACATGGAGTTTTCTAAAGTCTATTCAAATGGATTTGACTACAGAGGAGGTAAGGGAAGAGTGGGGAAAGAAGGGTCTGTGGAGGTAGTGTTAGAATTAATTGTTCTTTAAATGTTTGGAGCAATTGTAACTCCAAACACTTATTTCTTTCAAGGAGAAGCTTTCCAGGAAGTAAGTATTCTTCATTTTACTATGTAGCTACCTACCAAATATATAGCACCAAATATTATAGCATGTATTTCTGAAGCAAGAAGAAATCATTAAGAGTTTCTGTTATATGTACATAAGTATTCTGTTATCCTGTATTCTGACTGGAGAAAATGTTACATTTTTACCTAAAGCCTCTGACATATCAGGTGTCAAGGAAAGATTGGCATAGCTTAAATGCATAAACACATACACAAGCACACATTCATGTACATACATACACACACAGATTCAGCCATTGGGAAATTTCTCCTAACCTCTGTTGTCCTGTCAGTTTCTTATTATAGTAATAATGATTCAAATGACCCCAGTTTGTAAAGAGGATCACTTCTCCCTCTATATAGGTCTCATGGCTCACAGAATAAGCATTTATACTTTGACATTTAACCAGAGTGATATATTCTACCTGTCAAATTAAAGATAGGCTATTTCCACTTTGATATATGTCACACTTAAAGGAGAGGATGTAGTAGGAGCTTAATAAAAACCTGTTGAATGAATGAATGATGATGATGTCCAAACCTGCTCTTTTCTTGATGTATGTAACTTCTCAGGTGGAAATTCAACTTACCAATGTAGGTAGGTAACTCTTCTGTAATTTATCATTTGAGAGGGTTATGTGGCATACTGGGAGATTAAATAACAGTTATGGTTTAAGTGTGTCAGAGGAAGGACTTGAACCCTGTGCTGCCTTTCCATACAAATATAAGTTTTTTGTTGGTTTTTTTGAGAGAAATAAGTTTGTTGATTCAAGTATTATTTTAAACAGCTGAAATTGGTAGCAGCAATTGTAGTAATGCTAATACCTTACATCTATATTACATGTTATGGTTCATAAAGTGCCCCCACATCCATTAGTCCATTTGAAATGACACTTTCATCCAACATCTACAAAATAGGAAAATAAGAGATCTTAATGTGTCCAAATCTAGCCAGATAAGAACAGTTCTGCAGTTAAGAAACTTTTGTCCCTCTTTGTTTGGAAGTTTAATATTGCTGTAGGAATAGTCTCAGGTGTCAGGCTATCTTCCTTCTCTCTGCCATTTGAAGATATCTACCAAGGAAGCAGATCATATTGTAATGTAGGGACTTTGAAACTGCTTGTTCTGGGCAGCATCAGTCACACTTTAGGTGGCTTATGAATGTAGCAAAAACAGCATGAGATAGCTGATAGAATCTGGTAGGAATTCAGAAACTCAGTTCAAATTCTATCTCTGATACATACTACTCATGTACTCCTGGGCAAGTTATTCAACCTCACTGAGCCTTAGGTAGCTTATCTCTAACACTGGAATAATAATACTTGCAGCATCTATCTGCAGTTGTGAGGAAAGCACTTCATTAGCTTAACAATACTATAACAGCTATAATAGTAGCTAGCATTTTTATAACCCTTAATAAGTGCCAGGTATTGTTAAGTTCTTTGCAACTACCTCATTTGATGCTTACAACAGCCCTGGGAGGCAGATATATATGTGTGTGTGTGTGTGTGTGTGTGTGTGTGTGTGTGTGTGTGTATGTATATATGTATACATACATATATGTATATATAATTATTATAATTATTATTACCTCATTTTTCAGATGAAGAAACTGAAGCAAATAGGTTAAATAAGTTGCCCATAGTCACATAGCAAGTAAGTATCCTTAGGCCACATTTGAACTCTCCCTGACTCTAACTCTAGCATTCTATTTTCAGTGCTACCTACAGAAAACATGAATTATCATTAATAATAAGAATATTGAAGAGCACTGCAGATATGGCAAATTACCCTAAAACTTCTATTGAGCACCCAGCTGACAGTAACAATGACTGAATCATAACTAGTGACATATACTGAAGTTTTTTTTTTAAATAACCATCACAAATTTTAAAATTTTACAATAAGATCATAATCTAGAAGGAATTGCTGAGTCCTGCTAATCCAATCAACTACTTTAATAAATGAGAAAACTGAGGTCAGGGAAGGTTAAGTGAACTGCCCAAATTCATATAGGCAATAAATGAGAGAGGTAGGATTTGAACTCACATCTTTTGACCTATGTACCAGGACTCTTCCCACTGTACTATGATGCCTCTATAATTCAATTATAGTTTTTTTAAAGGTATACTTCTAAGTTCCAATTGAGATTAAAATGAAATTTAATTAACTTTGCTCCAGTCAGCTGAACCTGGGGGACCACCTTTTTTTTTTTTACAAGAAACTAACAGGTACCTTTAGATAGTATGTGTTTCATCAGTATCTGTAAATTGATTCCCTGGTATAGGAGATCCACTATATTACATTATTATACCTATCATCTACTGAAGTTAGGAAAAATATATATTACACAACACTACAAACCTAGTGTCTTTATACCCCTTTTAAAGCAATAGAAAAAGTTCTCAGTGGTTATTTGAGGGTGAAAAGCAATAAGTGATTGTACACACACAAAAAAAAAAGCATTGTAAACATTTGGAAGACATTTAAGATAAAGTGTTTCTGCAGATTTTCAATTGTCCATTTTTATATTGGGCCATAAGCTATAAAATAATTGCTTTGATTATATTTAGACTGTAATTCAAGCATAGGACATAGCTTAAAAATTACATTCTTAATTATTTGTTCCAATAGCCATCTCAAAACTGTAGGCAAAAAGCTTGATTTTATAGACTGTTGCCTTGCCTGATTCAGTGTTCCTCCAAGTCCCAAATCAAATGAGCTCATTTAAAAAAGGCATTTTCCAACTACTAATGTTCTATTGGTGAGCAAATAAGTGACTGTGCTCCTCAACCTCCAAAGTAAGCCAAATGGTAAATAACCCTAAAGATACTGCAAACTAGTCTCTAGTTTATTCTTCCTTCTTATTTTGGACTTTATTATATCACCATTAAAAATGCAATTATGTCAGTTCCACAAGTATGATAATAAACAGAAATTAACTGCCTGCATCTTATCTCAGCTTGAGTAAGAAAATGATCAAAACATAATTATCTTTATATTTGGAAAAATGAATATTAAAAGCAGGAATCTACGAGCAAACACATCACTCAGATAAATGATGGCTGTCTTTCAAAAACACTACCCACATTAGGGCATGACCTTTATTTTTACAGAAGTTTTTTTTTAATATTTTATGGATATTCAATAGAGAATCAAAAGAATATTTTCTTGTAAACAACTCAACTTGATCTGAAAATCTTGCTAATTAAAAATAAAAAAATCTATGATTGCCTCCTGATTATATTAAATTATTAAGACAGAGACATCAAAACAATACAAAGGAGAAGCTTTCAAATCTAAAATAATATTCAAGCAAGACAATTAATTTGTGCTGTTATCAGGTTTCTAAAATAAAAATATATTACTACAACCCACTCAAAATTTAGTCAACCATTAGCTGTCCCAATATTCCCTTCATACCTTCCTCTAGAAACCAATCTTTTATAAGGAGACAAGGAACATAGACTGAATTTTTCTCAGGTGAGGGGAGTGGGGCAGGATAGTTCTACATTACAGATTAGGTTATACAATCCTTTAATAAGCATTCAAACTTCTTAAAACTTGTAACTCTGATGGTATTTATCAATAGAATGTTGTCAAAATAGTGAGTACACAAGTGTTCCGTAACAGTCAATCAAAGGTTTAATATTGTTTAATGTCAAATTAATTAAATAGAATTTGATTCAAAAGCCATTGTTTGTTTATTATTTTTAAAACACCAAACCAGGCATTGAGGGCAGTACAATGGTAAATAAATGTGGCCACTGTCTTTCAATTAAGACAAAAAAAGTTTTGCCCATGATATCAAGACCAGGATCTTGGAGGATATTAATAGAATTTTAGGGAATCTTAGTAAAACTGGTAACATGATTAGAAGCAAATATGTTACAAATTGTGTGAAATTTCAAGCAGGAGATAACACATACATATAAATATAAATATACATACTGACATACACACACACACATAGGAAACAACTAGAATTAATCCTAAGTGGTCATGAACAATCACTTTAACTCTTTTTAATTTACATCTATTTAGGTTTAACTGCCTTTGAGAGATTTGATTGGTTTGTATATGTGTTTTAGGCAAACTTCCCTTCCCAAGTCACCAAAAAAGTCAAATGTGTATGTGTGTGTGTGTGTGTGTAGACACATCTTAAGATGAGAAAAGTTTCATCACCTTCATCATCTTATGGATGAACCTTGGCATATAGGCATGACCAGAACGACTAAAAAGGAGGTTCCGTAATATTTGGGGTTTTTCATATTTAAGTGTTTATGTCATGAAACAATGCTCGAATGATACATTTGGGGGATAAAAAGAGACTTTGTTGTATTTTAATAGGATGAAACAAGGGAGAAACTCAATCTCCTTGATGACACACAAGGTAATGAGTCATTGTTTTGATAGAATTGTCTCATAAATGATATAAACATGTTCCTTGGAATTTTATGGTTGATGGAGTTTAATGATGGTCAAATTCATTGATTCACACTCTTGGAAGAGAAAACTGCCTTTGTGCTGGCACACAAAAGTCAGTAGGCAGATCTGTTCAATCCCTTTTTCTTTTCACTTTGCTTTTGTCCAACAAGCGAGTAGTTTATTGTGAGATCAGTTCCCACCTAATCAGGAGTTATTAATGACTACCTTGGGGAAAGAATTAAAAACATGACATACAGAAGCATGGGTGATGAAGTTGCATTCCATTATGAATAAAATCCAGATAATTTGGATTGATTGTCTAGAGGAGCGAATGCCAGCTTAACAGTCCCGTATATTTTAGTTCTCCTTCTAGGGCACTCCAACTTACACAACGAGTTCTATTTTAATCTTTGCTATGTTGTCCTAATCATCGATAGTCTTTCATTTTTCTCCCCAAACAACAACATTCAGTTGGAAATAGACACATTTTTCATTGTAATTAGTTCTAGCAGACAACTCTTTGGTCAGTGATTGTGTCTTCGTTTCTCCCCTCATCTACCTGCCCTGACCCCCAACAATAATTTCTAATGACTTAGAAGCATCTAACATCTCTCTGCTGATGTTGGGATGAGATTTCACTCCCTAAAACCATGAATATGAAACTGAAAAGCATAAGGGGTTCAGGCTGTGTTTTCCTCCCACTTGTCTACTGAAGGTAAAAGATGTAAAAAAAGAAAAAAAATTCATTTGGGAAACGAACAACTGGTTAGAAAGGAGGTGTTTGAGGACTGGATTCAGATTTGTGGGCCCAGGTTTTCAAACTATGGAGCTGACAGATGCCTAGCCAGAGATGGAGAACACCTCACAGAGGCTGATAATAAAGAATTTGCCAGGTGTCTTATGAATCTAATTAAAAGATATTTAAACCATAAAAGATGGGGGAGCAAGAAGACTATATTTGATATTTGGTATATTTGATAGTTATACTTGATATTTATATCAAGTTAGATAGTATAGAGACTAACTACAAAGAAGAATAGACCACAAATTCACCAAAGAAAAAAATCTGAGAAAGGAAAGAGTAGTAAAACCCACAGTCTCCAGTGTCCCCGTACAAATACCCAAAGTTTAGGCAACAAATACAAGGAACTACATTTCCAGATACTCGGTGAAAGGGGTGAAAATTTAACTCCATAGTTATCCCTGAGACCGAGTGGGAAGAAATCCTTCACTTGACTACTGCTCCAGAGAGATATCTTTTATTCAAAAGAAACAGCATATGTAAAAGAGAAAGGTGGAGTGGTGTTGTATACTAAAAAGATATATAGTATACTTGTATGAGGATATTCTGAAATGGGTTGGGGGGAGGGTGTGGTGTATTTGGGTAAATGACATAGTAGAGAAAAAAGGGAAATGATTTTTTCATTGGTATATAATACTGTCCACCTCAGTAGAAAGAAGAAACAGGTGAGAAGTTTTGGGAGCAGATTAAAAGTCTCACACAAAGACAGGAAATAATAGTGACAATGGGACTTCAGTTGTTCAGATATAGTTTGACTTTCTCTTCTGATCTCTCTCTCTCTCTCTCACTGTCTCTCTTTCTCTCTCTCTCTCTCTCTCTCTCTCTCTCTCTCTCTCTCTCTCTCTTCCTCCTTCCCTCCCTCCCCCCTCTCACTTTCTGTCAAAACAGTGAAGCTATTAATACATTGACTGGACTTTGTTATAATTTCACTCACCAAAATGTGGAAGAACAAGAAGGAGAAATGCTATTCTGTATCTGATTCTCAATGAAGGAATAGAGTCATTGCTGGGGTGAAAATGATAGGAACCTCTTCTGGGTATAAGTGACTATCCCATCATAGAGTTGTGTGATAGAGGAGAGAAAATCTGTGGCAAATCTGGCATGCACCTCAGATTTTGGGAAAGGAGATTTCAAAGATTTCAGTAGAAAAATATATGGGATCTCATGGAGTAAAATATTTCAGAGGAAGTCAGTCCAGGAGCAACTAGAGATGCTCAAGACTAAAATTCTGAAGACAAAGTGAGAAACAAATTCCAGTGATTAGGAAAAATGAGAGTGGTCTTGAGAGATTAGTGTGGAAAAAAGATCAGGAAACTCAATAGCCAACTTATATTTTTAAAATAATTTTATAGACATTGGGAAAAGGTCAAATAATAGACGATGAATATAAAAGCATAATATGGTACTGTAAAAACAGTATGAAGAATACTAAAGCTTAGAATGAGCTGTCACTTGGAGGAGGTGTTAAGAATACCTCCCCCAAAAAAAGGTTTTGATTGATTGTTTCTTTAGTTAAATTAGGATAAAAAAAACAATCAAAATAGGACCTTTGCTTGGGGTGGATAGGATGATAATAATTGGCAACAGAGAGAAAAAAAAGTTGATCAATTTTATTTCCTCTGTATAATAAGATGATCTCTACACTGAAAATGACAGAATAAAAATGACTAAATGGGAGCAGGTAACAAGATGAGTAAGGAGATAGTAGGAGAGTGTCTACCGTGCATGATGAATTCAAATAACTTGACTCCGACTAAATTACCTATATCCACAAGTCCTGAGGGGGAGAAGAGAGTAATCTAGCAGAGGAGATAATAATGACTGGCACTGTGAAAAATCATAGAAAACAGAAGAGGAACAAAATTTAAAGAAGGAAAATGTCCCAATTAAAAAAATAGGATAGAAATTATAAACTATAGGCCAGTGTGATTTACTTTGATTCCTGGATAAATTCTAGAAAGGGTCATCAAACAAATAATTGGTGAATATCTAGAGAGGGAAATAGAGATCACAACAAGATGGCAGGACTTCCTCAAGAACAGCCATAGAAAGCAACCTAATTGTTTCCTTATAAGACTAGTATACTAGAAGATAATGATAAAATTAGTGCATATAGTTTACCTAGATGTTAATAATGCTTCTGATAATCTCATAATATTCTTATGATGAGGATGGAGACATATAGATTGGACCACGATTCAAAATAATCTGATGAGTTGAGAACTAGTTGAATAGCATGTCTCAAAGAGTAGTTGTTATTTTTTCACCCTCAGTTTGCCAAGTGCTTGACACTGCTTGACATTTTGATCAATGACTTGAATAAAGACATAGATAGTATGCTCTTCAAATTTGCAGATGACACAAAACTGGGACTTTACACAGCAGATGACAGAATCTGAATCCAAAAGGATCTTGATAGACTAAAGCACTTGGTTTAAGCTGATAAAATTAAATTCAACATAAAAACTTCCATTTAAATACAAAAAATCTACTTCACATGCATAAAATGAGGGAGGCATATTTAGACAGCAGTGGTTCTGTTAAAACAGAAGAAAAAAAAGATCTGGGTGTTTTAGTCAGTCAGTTAATAAACATCTATTTAATACCTAATATGTTCCAGCCACTGTGTAAAGTGTCAGAGATTTTTAAAAAGTTGAGGCAAAAGACAGCCCCTTCCTGAAAAAGTAAATATTCTAGTAGACCACCAGCTCAATGTGTATTAGCAGTAAGACAGCCAAAAAAGCTCATTGTATATTGTCCTGCTTTATTATTATATTGTGTTCATTTCTGGACACCACTGTTTAAGTAAGATATAGAGTGCAGTGAATAGAGCTTTGATCTTGCAGTCAAGAGGACCTGAGTTCAAATCCAACCTCAGACACTTGACACTTACTATCTGTGTGACCCTGGACAAGTCATTTAACCCTGATTGCCACACACACACACACACACACACACAAAAGATATAGATTAGATGGAGAGTGTCCAGAGGAAGACAAGTAGGATAGTGATGCAGCATGAATCTCTGTCATACAAAGATTGGTTGAAGGAACTGAGAATATTTACCTTAAAGACAAGAAGATTTAGAGAGGATATTATAGCTGTCTTCAAATATTTGAAAGCTTTTTATTTAAATGACTGTATTTGTTCCATTTGACCTGGTTAAAATACTCTTTGAAAAATGAGTTTTGATTCATGAATTGGCCAACTTAAGAAACATTTAAGATCTTTATTTGGAATGAAAGAGACCTGAGGGATTCTGGCCCCATAATACTTATGACATGTAAGCCTGTGACTTTCAGAACCAGGCCTTACATAGTATCTTTATACCATTTTAATTACTACTTATCATCTATTCATAGTAAATTCCTCTGACCATGGCACAAGACACATAAATATGTTGTTATGATTTTTAGAATCACTCATTAAAATGTGCCCGAGTCCATGGTGATGGGCATGTAGAGATGAGTGGAAAGAAACAACAACACTTACTCCTACTACTTTTTGTATTTCTACTATAGTCTATTTGTAGATGCCTATGTTCAATATTCAATTCCATTTAATAAACATTTATTAAACAGCTGCTATGTGCTAGACACTGTAATAAGTACTGACAAGAACAGCAAGCAAAAAAGAGAAAGACAGTCCCTGGTCTTAAAAATCTTACAATCTATTTGAGGAAGGCAGCACACAAAAGGAAGCAAAAAAAGAGGAGGGTGGCCACCAAGAGGTACTTGGCATGGGGGAATCATGTTCCATGGAGTTGAAGGCAACCAAGGCAGCTATGGAGAATGGAGAGTTACATAGAAAGTTCTGAAAGGTCAGAGCCCTCTTTAACAGAAGGCTTTAGCAGGAGTTTACTGCTTTACTCTCCAGGCCTTCAATGAAAGGAAAGAGACAAGAGAATGAGTATCAAAATTTGAGTCAATCAGCATGTTCAGACTGCTCTATCATGGGATCAGAAATATGAAAGAGCCCTATAAGGGAGCAGATTATAGTAGACAAGAAATTCTGTTAAGAGTTTTTATTTGTGGAGAAGTGGAGCCAAGACAGCAGAGAGAAACCAGGAAGTTGCCTGAGTTCTCCCCAGTTTCCCTCAGAAACAACATTAAATCAAGGCTTTAAACAGATTCTGGAGTGACAGAATCTACAAAAAGACAGAGTGAAACAATTTTCTGGCTTCATATAATTAGAAGGACTTCAGGAAAGGTCTGTCTCACTTGGGTAAAAGGGGAGTGCAGCTCAGCACACATGGTGTTTGGGAAGGTGTTGCCCACAGCATGCCAGTGGCAAAGCAGACCAACTAAAGGGCTTCCAGCCCCAGCACAGAAAGGAAATTACCATCCTGGAAAACCAGGCAACAACAGGTGCAACTAGGTCAGGCCACCCCAGGCCAATGAGCAAACTGCCAGCACCTGAGGCCTCAGTGCACAAAGCTAGTGACCAGGCCCCTGAACCCCAGCACAAGAAACTTGAGACAGTGCCCCTTGTGCCCCAGGAGCAGAGCTCAACTTTAATGGCCATGCAATAGGCAAAAACAGGAGCAAGAAGCAAAAAACAAAGCAAAACAAAACAAAAACTTTGATCATAGAGAGCTATGGTGACAGAGAGTATAAGAACATAAACTCAGAAAAGGAAAAAATGTCATAATGCCTGCATGTGAAGCCTCAAAGGAGAATAATAATTGGTTTCAAACCCAAAGAATCCTCTTAGAAGAGCTCAAAAAGGATATTAAAAGTCAAATAAAGAAGAATCTGGGAAGATGCTGGAGTAGCTGAGAAAATTCCAATTTCTCAATATTTTTCCACACAAAAGAGATAAAATAGCACCTCAGGGCAAACATAGAGTGGTGAAAATAAATGAGTAGGGGTAGAACAGGTGTCCTCCTGGGATAACAGGAGAAGGTCTAAAGAAAAATCATAGGATGAGATTTGGTCTCTATGAAGAGTAAACATCTCCAGGCTAGGGACTGCTTAAACAAGTGGCAAGCCCTGGGGTTAGCTGGATTGCGAGGCTGCTTCAGCTCCAGCCACAAGAACTTTTACCCCTGGGACCATAAGGGGAGATGGGCATCTGAGCTGGGGAAGATCAAGGGAACTTCTGTGGACAAGAAACACCAGCCCCAGCTGTGTTGTGGAGATGTGGGGGGGGGCAAAAAGAAACCAGCACATGCCCAGTGAGTACAGAAGCAGTGGGGCAGGGATGCCACTGCCTGTGGGCACTTACAGGAGGCTAGAGGTCTTGGTTTCAGTTCTGGGTCAGAGAGGAGAACGGAAGGAACGTCTGAGGCCAGACATGTCCCCCATACCCTAGTATGAGAGGTGATTACAAAAACTAAGCTATTACAAATTAAAATAATGCAGAGAAAAAGAAGAAAGATTCCAACCATAGAGAGTTACTGTGGGAATAGAGAAGAATGGGGTTCATTTTCAGAGGAGGATACTGAAGCAAAGAAACCTTCTTCTACCCCAAAGAGTAATGTCAAACGGTCACGTGCCCAAAAAGAATTGATAAAAGAACTTAAAAAAGACTTTAAAAATCAAATAGGAGAGACTGAGGAAAAACTAAAAAGAATTCAAGAAAAACAAGAAGATTATGAAAAGAAGTCAACCAATTAAAAAGGAGATCCAGAATCTTAAGGAAGAAAATAACTCCTTGAAAAGCAGATTGCTTGTTGTCTTGGTGATGGGGAAATGGAGAGGAAGGAGAAAAAAGTTTGCAACTCAAAATCTTATAAAAGTGAATGTTGAAAACAAAAAAAAATGTAAAGTTGAGCAAAAGATCTTTCTTTGTATCAAATATATGTTGACATTTAACTAAACTTTACCACCAGAATTCTTTATTTACCCTCTTAGTTATATAATACTCAAGTGCTAAACTATGGATTGCAGGGGTGAAAAGACAAATGTTTAACAATTGGATCTCTGAAAACAATGTATACATGACATGTTTTTAAATTTAATCTTCATTAATAAAATTTTCTCCATCACTTTCTTAAATCTAGACAATCAACAAAATGATATAGAAAAATCAAACTCTGAATTGTAGTGTTTGTTGATTTCTAAAGCTTATATGACACTTTGAAAATTTAACAATCTCTCTTGCCAGAAAATTTTGTCCTGACTCCAAAACACCTCTGCATGGGTGAGACCTTTTGTGCAAGATATAATTGCTGAGCTCTTTTTCAAAGTAATCGGTTACATATTAAAGGTATTACTTTGGCCTAGCTCAGTGAGTCTTCTATCCAAATCAAACCTATAATGCTTATAGCTCCTGATACAGCTAGCTGTCTCCACAGGGATTTTACTAGGCTTTATACTGCTATAAGAAATACAGACTTCCCCAGTCTTATCATTTCTATTGCTTTCTAAGGATTATTATTATTATTATTTTTGTTATTATTATTTTGCTGTGCTATGTTTCTCTTTACCATAGTATTCCCCACAATTTTCAAAATTAAACTCTCTGCAGTCAATACTTTTCTCCATACAGTCCATGATCTAGTCAACCAGTACACAGAGCATACAATGTGTCCTCACTTGTTGGTACCTTTGTTCAATATTCTTTCCCTTTTAGAATGCCTTTCATCTCCCTTCTTTCCTTTTTGAATCCTGCTCATTCTTTAAAGTCCAATTCAAATTCTATCTTCTCCAGAAAACCTTCCCTGATCCTCTACTCAGTAATGACCTTTCTTCTCAGGCTTCACAGTGTGGCTTATAATCGTGTGTGCCTCCCTCTCTGTGCTTTATTTTTCTTTCTTTTTTGTTCCATTACTTAGATATAAGCACCAAGGTAGATGGGGCTATGACCTATTAAAACTTCATGTTTTCCCTAGCAGATAAAATAGACCTATGCACATAACAATATATTCAATAAATAATATAATGCAATAAGTATTGCTCAGATAATTTAAGTTGCTTACTGGAGAAAGTGGGGTGGGATGGAATAAAGCATTTATATATATAGAGCCTGCTATGTGCCAATCACTGTGCTAAAAACTTCATAAATATGATCTCTTTTGATCCTCACAACAACCCTGGGAGGTAGGGACTATAATTATCTCCATTTTACAGCTGAGGAAACCTAGACAAACAGTAATTAAATTCTTAGCCCAAAGTCACATAGCTAGTGAGTGTCTAAAGCCAGATTTGAACTCAGGTCTTCTTGACTTCAGGTCCAATGCTCTATACACTGTACCACCAAGTAACCACAATTACACAGCTAATGAATATCAGAGCTAGGAGTATAGTCACAGTCTTCCAACTTTCAGTTAAGAGGTTTTTTTTTTTCTTTGTTCTCAATGATAGTATTGAGAGATATATTATTATCTATATTGTGGAAATGCTTGGAAAAATTATGCACAAAAGCACATATTCATTTTATTTGTGCAATTGTTGCTGTTAAAATACAAGGGAGTGGGGGCAGCTAGGTGGTGCAGTGGATGGATACAGCACCGGCCCTGGATTCAAGAGGACCTGAGTTCAAATCCAGCCTTGGACACATAACACTTCCTACCTGTGTGACCCTGGGCAAGTCACTTAACCCCATTGCCTAACCCCCCCAAAAAATACAATGGAGAAATGTTTTGGTTGTTTCAAATCCAACCCAATTCAATAACATTTCTTAAACACATGTTACCTATGTGTATCTCACCTTGCTAGGTAATAGGAATGCAAAATGAAAAATCATATAAAGATATAAGCTCCAGAGCTTATATCCTAGAGGGAGATATGGCATATCTATTAAAAATAGATATTTGATAACTGTAAGGTGCAAAGGGAAATCAATTCTCCTAGAACCCTCAGAGAACTTTTATTGATGTGTTTGAGGATGTGTCGTACACAAGGGAATTTACACAAAATAGAGTCATGGCAGTCCAAATAGAGATTTATTCCCTGCAGCTTAGCCAGTAGTCATCTGGTTTCCTGAGCATATCCCTTGGGATGTTTTTGTCTGGCATCAAATAATCCATCTCACATAATCCATCTCAACTCAGTACTGATATGATTATAAGTTAAACAATTAGTTTGCCCCTGCCATGGTCTAATTTTATAATTATACATAGACATAGGTCTGATTTATTCATGCATCTCCATGTTCTTTGGTTCCAAATTGCTAAATATTATTACCACTTTTTATTCTATATCTGAAATCAGAAGACTACAGCCCATGGGCCAGATTCAGTCTACTATCTGCTTTTGTATAGCCCGCTAGCTCTAAATCATCATTGAAAATACTTCAACAATTTTAAAATTGCTCAATCTTCAAGGTTTCCTATAATGGGATCATTTCATAGAATAGTAGATGAGCTCTGGAATATTTATTTCTTTTCCTTTAATCCTTTTCCTTCTTTTTATAGTTTTTTTTTCGCTATTTTAGGTAGAAATTTAATGATAAGCCAGACGGTCCACCTCAGCTAGCTCATTCAGCTAAGTTATTGTAAGTTATCAGATTCTGCTTCTGATACTTAATACTCAATTGACCCTAAGCAAGTAACTTCAACTCTCTGTACCTCAGTTTCCCTTATCTGTAAAATGTATAGGTTGGACTACATCAACTCAGAGAACCCTTCGTTCTCTAGATTTATAGTTCTAATAAAGTAACTTTAGAAGTTATAACTTAGGCAGTATGTAGTAGCAGATGGAGTGCTAACAGTGGAGTCAAGAAGACCAGAATCAGAACCCTACCTTATGCACTTATGAGTTGGATAACCCTGGGCACATTACTTAACCTCTCTGAGCCATTAGATCCTCATCCATAAATGAGGGGGTTGTCCTCAATGACCTCTAAAGTCCCTACTAATGCAAAATTTATACTATATGAATTATCTAATACAATGGAAAAATAGTGTTTTATAGTAATAAAGTTGGGTAGGTTTTGTTTTGTTTTCATCTATACTTATTGTATTATAGTATAGGAATCTCTGGGAATGGTAACTACTCCCCTCCTATGCATATGGGCAACTCTTGTGTAATTTCTGATCTCAGAGAGTTGCTTAGATCAATGGCATCAAGTATGTAAAAAAGGAAGGACTTGAAACCAAGTGTTTTTGTCTTTAAGGACAGTCTTCTCTCTACCATACAACATTGCCTCTAGGTAACAATGCATTCTTTGGAAATATTTCTGTATTTATCTGTTAATTTCTATAGTATCTTTCTCTGAATAGCTCAAAATTTAATAATAAATAGCCATGAGAGCAGATATATGCACTCAACATATGGTTTATATGAAATATTACCTGAAGTCAGAAAAAAATAGACTAAGTGACCTCTAAAAGTCATTTCTAGCCCTGGTATTTTGGCTGCTGTTTACTGTATGCCCCTCAAACAACCTGCCATTTTAACTAATTATCTGCAGGATATCACAGTCATGCTTTGACTAAATTTTCTAAATGGAATTGGCTTTGTTTGGCTCTAGCCTCCATAAAGATGTGTTACAGTATCATTCCTATTTTGCAAAATTAATCTGACTTCTCTTCATCATACTCGAAATAATTGTTCTCACTTGATAACATTTGCTTGGTTGCTATGGTAAGATGAACTAAGGAGTGCACAAGAAAAAGAATGTTGTCTTCAATTAGGAAACTGTCAGTAGGAAGTCTTAACTATTTCTTTGGTTATTTTATTTTATTTGTCCTCTTCTGAAAAACAAGTGTAAACTGGAAGTCACAGCACTGGCCAGTTGGAAAAAAACAAAAACAAAAACAAAAACCTCCTAAGAGTGAGCCTTTTTCTCAAGAGATTTTGTCAAGAAATACAAAAACAAGATGAACAAAATGTGTTATCAAGAAACAAGAAGAGAGGGGCAGCTAGGTAGTACAGTGAATAGAGCTCCAGCCTTGGAATCAGGAGGACCTGAGTTCAAATCCAACCTCAGACACTTGACACTTATTAGCTGTGTGACCCTGGGCAAGTCACTTAACCCTGATTGCACCACCAAAAAAAAAAAAAAGAAGAAATGACGTTTTAAAGTTCTTCCTTGGAACCTAATTCTATTGACACCTGGTGGTACTACACCTTATTATACATCCTTACATTTGCAAGTTGAATGAGGGGGAGAAGATTAGCTTTCCCCATGACCATGTTTTAAAAAAATGAGGCAGTAGAGTAAGTGTAATGAAACAACATTTAGAGTACAATATCCAGTTCACCACTTTTCCTGAAGTTAGAACAATAAAAACATTAAAAAAATCAAATTGTGATACAGGAGTTTTAAATATGAAAATGTCTTAAGCAAGATGTTGGAGTAGATTTCTGGTAGAGATGTGTAAATTTCCTTCACTGGAGATATCTAAGAATCAGACAGAAAGTTCTCTGTGACGCTCTAGTATAAGCCTATATAGAAACAAACCATTAACTAGGTACAACTTCCATGGTCCATTGGAGTTTTAAAACAGCCTTTTCTCATTACTTGCATCAATTCTTTTTAATTTTTTTCTTTTCCTCTTTAAGTGTTTAGAGAACAAAAAACTGTGAGTTAGCCTTTTTAATAGACTTCCAATTTTTTTTTTTAGTAAGACTTATTCTGCCCTGCCCCAGAGCTTTAGAACTATGACCAAAAGGTGGAATATGCAAAAGGCATCAGAAAACAGTGTAAGAGGGATGATTCCTAAAATTAGGTCATTCTAACATAGAATCAACTTCCTAGAGAGGTTCTTAAATTCCTTCTCACTACAATTCTTTAAACATAAGCTGGCTGACCACTTTCATTATGAAAAAGCAGATTTTTGTTCAGAAGCCTAATAGACATGATAACTCTGAGATTTTTTGAGACCTATCGGCTGACTTTCAGGACTTCACTTAGAGTTATTCCACCTTCTTTCTCTTAATACATTACAACCATCACCACATAGATGTATGTATGCAGACACAGATGATACATGTGCAGGTGCGCATGCACAGAAACACAAGACTTACACAAAATGAAAAGAGTTCACACTTCAAACAGTGTAAGTTTGCAATTTGGATTTGCATCATGTTTCATCTGTAAGATAATCATGTAGTATTTTATGACTGTGAAGTATTTATTTGCAGTGCTCTTTTAAATTCCCACCATCATAAGATACAGCATGTTATTTATGGTGCATAGCCTTACAGCTGGAAAGACCTGAGTTCAAATCCCTCTTCTGACACATATTGGCCATCTGAACCTAGGCAAATCACCACCTTTCAGTACTAGAGACAATTATCTAAAATTATGAGTTGTGGAGAGGGTGCATTGGTAAAAGGAATTCTTCATAGGATAGTTCAATACGCCAACAAAATCATAGATTCAGTCCCTATTCCTAGCCTATAAACATACTTAAAGAATCAAAAACTTACTTCAAATCCAGTAGCAAAACTCAAGTGAAAAAAGATGCTTCTTTAAGAAATAATTTCTCAGCATCCCGTCAGATAGGCTGGAGCAAAAGCAGGTTTCTAACTAATATATTTTGAAAAGTATTTAATAAAATCCATCATTTGAAAATAATACAAACATAAGCTAGTAATAAAATCAAATCTACTGCCTGTCATAGTGAGAACAATCATGACACATCATCAAATTTGAGGGATCTAAATCTACCTACCAATTATTTGCTCATATTGATTCTAGGGGAATCCAGAATCATTCTTCTTACAGATATAAGTACTTAGCAAATAGACTCATCATATAGCTCCAGAAATTGCATTATCAGACTACAACATATGCTTTTATTTGAAAGGTCCAAGAGAAATCCTTTATATTAATCCCCAAACCAATCCCTGGGAAAGTGGAAGGGACCAATAGAAGAACTGAGGCAACTGTAACAAGGGAATATTTTCAAGGTGTCCAAGTTTCAACCAGTATCATAGCAATATCTTGATTTTAGTGTTAGATCAAACTACTCTCTTTCTGCGTAGGAACTTAGGCCTCTGGGGTCAGGATTTTTATATATACATATAAATTAAAGAAGTATAATCCCTAAGAAGAATCACAGATCACTAAGAAATATCACAAGTCATTATATGGATGTTTCTAGTTTTGCCCATTTCTACCCAAGTGTCCTTGGGCAAATTGCACCTTACTAATAGCTCTTTTCCCCCCCTCAGCAAAATGGGAAATCTAATATTTAACTCACCCACTATAATGCATGTTATGCCAAGGCTGTTGTGCTACTACTGTAGTATTTTTAATCAGTTAGAGTTATGATGATAATACATAGTGATTTATGATTTGGAAATTGTTTCCTTTCAAATGTTCTAATTTGTTTCTCACAAGTATCATCAAGCGATAAGAAAAACTAGCATTCATATAGCACTTTAAGGTTAGGAAAGCATTTTACATATCTTCTCTCATTTTATTCTCACAACCACCCTGTAAAGTAACTCTTATTATTATCCTCATTTTAAAGATTAAGTTGCTGCAACTTGTCCTTAAGAGGACCATGACATCAAGGAGATGATGCTATGATATGCAAGTGAATTGGATTAGAGGGAGGATTGTGCAAAGTCACCAGCCTCACTTTCTCCTCCAGAGCTTTCTGGGTCCAGTGGCCAAATATGGATCAGGATAACAGGAGATGGCCCAGGATGCAGTGAGGGGACCTTGGCCTTTTCAAGCTAAGGTCTTTAACAGGTCTCAGTCTGACTGAGACAGCACCCATTCAGTGATTAAGGCTTAATAAAAATAAGGCAAAGAATGAGGCCTCTTTTTAAAAAAAAGCCACTTTCTTCCCCCTTGTTTTCATTTTTTTCTCTTAAAGACTAGCCACAACCTCAAATCACTCTGGTTCCAGACCAAACCCCACTTGGCCACAGGGCCCTGATTGGCTTAGAATGAATGTAAATAACAATTATATCTTTTTCTGCCCTGAGGGTATTCCCCTCCCAGATCTATTTTTTTTAAGAGGCCATTCTTTGCTTCATCTGTAAAGATTAGGAATTTGAGGCTGAAAAGTTAAGTGATTTGCCCAAGGTCACACAGTTAATATAAGTCTAAAACAGGATTTGAATTCATATTTTCCTGTCCCCAATGCTTACACTCTGTCGACTATACCACCTACTTGATAGGTAGAGATGCATAGTGAAAAGTTTTCTGGGTAAGAAGTCACAAAGAGCTATATTAGAATCACTCACTCTTAACAACTCATTGTGTGATCTGGGATAAGTCAGGTAACTTCTCTTAGTCTCAGTTATCTCGTCTGCAAAATGGTCATAATATAACAGTAGTTCTTATCACACAGAATAGTTGTAAGTTTCAAAAAAAAAAGAAAGAAAGAAAAAGAAAAGAAAGCCTATCTAGGCAAGCACTTTGGAAACCTTAGAGCATTCAGTCAATATCACGCATCATCATTTTAATGAGGAGAATGAGGCTCAGAAAGATTATAAAGGAGTCAAGGTTGTTGAGCTATTAAGTGACAGCTCCTAAACCTGAACCCATGTCTTATTTTCCTTTTGAGCATTTTTTATAATAGTTTAATGTCATATGGTTTCTAGGAAAATTATTTTAAGTAGCTTTATAGCAAAAAAAAAAAAAGGAAAAGAAAGAAAGAAAGAAAAAAAGGCACTATTGTGTTTAAGACATGATTATTACTTGCCTATTTTACTGAATAAAAGGTAACATCAACCTTGGAGTATTTGGGAGGATAAAATGAAATAAACTATGTGAGAGAGCTTTGAAAAATATTAAGGACTGGTACACAAATAACAATGTAATGGATAGGTTGATGCATTCTACATTATTGCAGTTATTACTTAGATGATATCACAGATCCACCCACCAAAGTATCCCAATATCAAAGAGGCTTCCAGGCTCTTAAAGAAATAAATTGAAGTAATTCAACTCAGTCAACATTTATTAAGTGCCTCTTACAATATACATTCTCAGTGCAGTTCAATTCAACAATCAGGGACTGAGAAAATAAAAGATAGACATGAAATAAGCTTTGTTTTCCACGTATTTATAAACCAAATGAGTAAAAAAAAAGATAACTACACAAATGGCTATGACACAAGGGAGAGTGAGATTAGTGCAAAGTAAACATGCATATAAAATACACTGAGAAAGGAAGATGAAACTGCTTCTATCTGGTAGAGTTAAAGAAGACTTCAGAGAAAAGGTGGCTTTTGAGTTAGGCCCTGAAGGAATTGACAAATTGCCAGTATCAAAAATGAGAAGAGTGAATTAACCACCAAAGAAGAGGAAATTAAAATAATAATTAGGAGCTATTTTGACCAATTGTATGCCAATAAATCTGAAAATCTTAGTGAAATGGATGAATACTTACCAAAAATATAAATTGCCCAGATTAACAGAAGAAGAAATAAAATACTTAAATGATCCCATTTCAGAAAAAGAAATTGAACAAGTCATCAATGAGTTCCCTAAGTAAAAATGTCCAGGGCAAAATGGATTCACAATCGAATTCTAACAAACATTTAAAGAACAATTAATTCCAAAATTGTATAAGCTATTTTTAACAGCATGTGAAGAAGTCCTACCAAATTCTATGATACAAACATGGTGCTGATACCTAAACCGGGAAGAACCAAAACATAGAAAATTATAGACCAATTTGCCTAATGAATATAGATGCAAAAATTTTAATAAAATATTAGCAAAGAGGTTACAGCAACTTATCTAAAGAATAATACACTATGACCAGGTAGCATTTATACCAGGAATGTAGGGCTGGTTCAGTATTAAGAAAACTATAAGCATAATTGACTGTAACAATAATAAAATTAATGGAAACATGATTATCTGAATAGATGCAGAAAAAGCTTTTGATAAAATACAGCACTCATTCCTATTAAAAAACACTAGAGAGCATAGGAATCAGTGGAGATGATGAGTAGCATCTATCTAAAACCATCAGCAAGCATTATATGTAATGGGGATAAGCTAGAAGCATTTCCAATAAGACCAGGAGTGAAACAAGGATGTCCATTATCACTACTGTTATTCAATATGGTACCAGAAATGTTAGCTTTAGTAATAAGAGAAGAAAAAGAAATTGAAGGAATTAGAATAGGTGATAAAGAAACAAAGCTGTCACTTCCTACAGATGATCTGATGGTACATATATATATATATATATATATATATATATATATATAATTTTTTTTCCAGTAGTAGATATTACTTTTTTATGCTGTGGCTTAAACACAGTGTGATCAAAACCATAAGGCCATTCAGAATCACTCCAAAAGGGACAGAGGAATAAGGACTTTCAGATGTTTCCTAAAGCTGCCATTCTTAAACTGGGGCTGGGCCAGCCTCCCCACCCTAAACATGCAATAGGCCAACTTCCAAACTAGATCTTGTGGCTCCAGCCCAGGGGAGGTGGGTGAAGCAGGGAATGTGCCTGCTGCCACACAGACCCTCGAGTAACTTGAAACAGGATACAAGATTTTAGGAGAAGTCAATTACTCAAACCAGTACCCAGAATGACCATCAGATATGAGTGCTGCACAGGAACACAAGCTATGACCAAGACTGCCAAGGGCTCCATTCCCAATGAAACCACCACATACCCTGGGCACAAAAAGAAGTTGGGGGATGTCCGTGTTCTGTGTAGGTGAGCAGGGCCAGGGGCTTGGTTTACCAAGTAATACCTGACCCCATTCACCGTGGTTGGAGCTGCCTGGCAGGGTCAGGAACCAGATTTGGGGCATGCTTAGTGGATGAAGAGGGATATGAGTTTGCCATTGGGAGAGAGCAGCATCACCAGGAGAGTTTCCCTGAAAAGGATCAGCAGAGGAAGGAACCCTTGCCAGCCTAAAGGGGAGGCCTGGCTTCCTAACTTGAGCTGACTTTCAGTGAGCAAAGATTCTGAGTGAGAAGGAAGCAGGGCATGAAAGGAGAGTAGCTGTGCTGCCATGCCCAGGGAATGACCTGGCCTGGGTCAAAGGGCTCACTTGCTCTCTCTTTCTCTGCAGACAAAAAGGCCCTCAGCTTCTCTGAGTAAAATCAGGAATATTTGCTGCCCCTTCCTGGACTTCATTTATTTTAAGCTCAGGTTGGCTTCCTGCTCAACTTGGCAGCTGCGCTCAGGCTCAATACTCAGGAGGCTGTAGACTTCTTCAAGGCTGGCTTGATAGTCATAGAGTTCTTTGAATGTCTGGGCAAGCCTGTAAAATGCCTTGATGCTCTTTGAGTGTAATTTGAAAGCCTTGGTGCAGTCCTTTATGGCCTCTTTGTATTTCTTCAGTGACAAGTAGCAGAGGGCTCTGTTAGAGTAGGTTGCAGACTCCATGCTACCGAACATAAGATTCTCACTGTACTTCTCTAAAACCTTCTTATGTTTTCCTTTTTTCACCAGCTCATTGCCTTCTTCCTTTAGGGCCCAGGATTGCTAGGTGTCTCCAACAGTAGACACTTTGTTCTTGAAGGTGTTGGCTTCTTTGAGTCTGCTTTTGGCTGTCTTCTCATGGTCACCACCTGGAGTTGCTTCCCACCTCTTTTGAGCTGCAACTGGCACCAAGGGGATGAGGGGCAGCTTAAGATGCCACTCAAGCCCATCTGTGTCCATGAGAGCTTTGGCCATTCTGTTGACTCCATCATGCGCAGCTGGCAGAGTACAGTCTATCTGCAGCACTATCTTGTAATCCACAGAAGCCAGTTGGTATTTTTCTAAGGCTTCATAGGCTGATGACCAACTTAGCAAGAGTTTTATGCAAAAAGGAAACAAAGAGAATGCAACAGAGCAGTCTCTAATGCAACGTGTAGTTTCCATCCTTCAAGTGGCAAGCTGCTAGGTTGGAATAGAGGACACTCTCTTCTTCAGGTTTGGCTGGACCTGTCTCTAGCAGCATGTCCAGGGCTCAGCCTTAGAGTTTGGCGGCCCCCACATACTGGCCGCTGAAGAAGCTCTCCTTGACAGGGGTCAGATGGAGCAACAGGGCTTGGGCACCATCCCAGGACCTGACCAGAGGCTAGAGGCCCAGGTTCTCATTCTGCAGTTGTTGTGGCCCTGGCTCCGGGTCCGGCTCCGCCCCCGCCCCCTCCCCCACCTACAAGCCTGAAGCAAAGCCAATTCTGATGGCATACTTAGAGAATCCTAGGGAATCAGCCAAAAACTACTTGGAGCAATTCATAACCTCAGCAAAGTTGCAGGAAATAAAATAAATCCACATAAATCATTGGCATTTCTATATATTACTAACAAAGCCCAGCAATGAGATAGAAAGAGAAATTCCATTTAAAGTAACTATAGACAATATGAAATATTTGGGAGTCTACTTACCAACACAAAAGCAGAAACTATATGAACATAATTACAAAATATTCTTCACTCTTCACACAAAATCAGTTCTGAATAATTGGAAAAAATCAGTTGCTCCTGAATAGGCCAACCTAATATAATTAAAATGACAATTCTACTTAAACTAATTTACTTATTTAGTGCTATACCAATCAAACTACTACAAAATTATTTAATAGACCTATGGAAAAAAACAAAATTCATCTGGAAGAATGAAAGGTACAGAATATCCAAGAGTATCAGACTTTATATCTAAATCATGAACCCATTTTGACTTCATTTTGGTATATGGTGTGAGATTTTGGTTTATGCCTAGTTTCTGCCATATTCTTTTCCAGTTTTCCCAGCAGTTTTGGTCAAATAGTGAGTTCTTATCCCAGAAGCTGGGATCTTTGGGTTTATCAAATAGTAGATTACTATAGTCATTGACTACTGTTTCATGCATACCTAACCTATTCCATTGAGCCACCACTCTATTTCTTAGCCAGTACCAACTACTTTTGATGATTGCTGGTTTATGATACAATTTAAGATCTGGAACAGCTAGGCCACCTTCTCCTGCATTTCTTTTCATTAATTGCCTTGATATTCTGGACCTTTTGTTATTCCAAATGAATCTTGTTATTATTTTTTCTAGCTCTATAAAATAATTCTTTGGTAGTTTGATTGGTATAGCATTAAATAAGTAAATTAGCTTAAGTAGAATTGTCATTTTTATTATATTAGTTCAGACCACCCATGAGCAACTGATGTTTTTCCTCTTATTTAGATCCGACTTTATTTGTGTGGAAAGTGTTTTGTAACTGTGTTCATATACTTCCTAGGTTTGTTTTAGTTAGTAGACTCCAAAATATTACTGTAAGCAAATGATACTATAAACAAACTGGGAGAGCAAGGAATACTTCACCTATCAGATTTATGGAGAAGAGAAGAATTCATGACCAAATAGGAGAAAAAGAACATTACAAAATGCAAAATGGGTAACTCTGATTACATTAAATTGAAAAGTTTTTGCACAAACAAAGCCAATGTGACTAAGATTAAGAGGAAAGTAGAAAATGGGAAAGAATGTTTACAACCAGTCTCTTTGATAAGAGCCTCATTTCTAAAATATATAGAGAATTAAGTCAAATTTATAAGAATACAAGTCATTCCCCAATTGATAAATGGTCCAAGGATATGAACAGGCAGTTCTCAGATGAAGAAATTAAAGCCATCTCCAGTCATATGAAAAAATGCTCTAAATCACTATTGATTAGAGAAATGCAAATCAAAACAACTCTGAGGTACCACATCACACCTATCAGATTGGCGAACATTACAAAACAGGAAAATGATAAATGTTGGAGATGTGGGAAAATCGGGACACTAATGCATTGTTGGTGGAGTTGTGAAATGATCCAACCATTTTGGAGAGCAATTTGGAACCATGCCCAAAGGGCTATAAAAATGTGCATATCCTTTGATCCAGCAACACCACTGCTATGTCTCTATTCCAAAGAGATCATAAAAATGGGAAAAGGACCCACATGTACAAAAATATTTGCAGTAGTTCTTTTTGTTGTGGCAAATAATTGGAAATTGAGGGGATGCCCATCAGTTGGGAATTGGCTGAACAAGTTGTGGGTATATGAATGTAATGGAATACATTGTGCTACAAGAAATGATGAGCAGGTAGACTTCAGAAAAACCTGGAAAGACCTGTATGGACTGATGCTGAGTGATGTGAGCAGAACGGGGAGAACATTGTACACAGTAACAGCCATGTTGTGTGAGGACTAACACTGATAGACTTAGCCCTTCTCAGCAATGCAAGGATCTAAGTATCTCCAAATGGATAGCATTTTCCAGCATGAGACCTCCAAAGGTCTTATGATGGAAAACGTTATCCACATCCAAAGAAAGAATTATGGAGTTTGAATGCTGATTGAAGCATACTATTTGCTATTTTTTCCTTCTGTTTTGTTTTGTTTTCTTTTTCTTGTGGTTCCTCCTATTGGATCTAATTCTTCTTACAACATCACTAATGGAGGGGGTGAAACCAAGATGATGGAGTAAAAGCAGTGACTTGCTTGCGCTAAGAAATAGAGTAGTGGATAGGTGGAATAAGTTAGGTACACAAGACAGAGTAGTCAATGACTATACTAATCTACTGTTTGATAAACCCAAAGACTCCAGCTTCTGGGATAAAAATTCATTATTAAGAAAAAACACTGCTGGGAAAACTGGAAAATAGTATGGCAGAAAGTAGGCAAAGACCAACATCTTAAACAGTGTACCAAGACAAGGTCCAAATGGGTGCATGATTTAGACATAAAGGGTGAGACTATATGCAAATTAGGAGAGTAAGGAATAGTTTATCTGTCAGATGTACGCAGAGTGAAAGAATTTATGACTAAACAAGAGATATCAAGCGTTATGAAATGCATAATGGATAACTTTGATTACATTAAATTAAAAAGTTTTTACACAAGCAAAGCCATTGCAACCAAGATTAGAAGGGAAGCAGGAAGCTGGAAAACAATTTTTACAGTCAGTGTTTCTGATAAAGGCTACATTTATAAAATATATAGAGAACTGAGTCAAATACATAAGAATACAAGTCATTCCTCAATTGATAAATGATCAAAGAGTATTAACAGGCAGTTTTCAGTTGAAGAAATTGAAGCTATCTATAACCATATAAAAAATGATCTAAATCACTATTGATTAGAGAAATGAAATCAAAACAGCTCTGAGGTACCACATCACACCTATCAGATTGGCGAACATTACAAAACAGGAAAATGATAAATGTTGGAGATGTGGGAAAATCGGGACACTAATGCATTGTTGGTGGAGTAGTGAACTGATGCAACCATTTTGGAGAGCAATTTGGAACTAAGCCCAAAGGGCTATAAAACTGTGCATACCCTTTGATTCAGCAATACCACTGCTAGGTATCTATCCCAAAGATATCATAAAAATAGGAAAAGCACCCATATGTACAAGAATGTTTATGGCAGTTCTTTTTGTGGTGGCAAAGGATTGGTAATTGAGGGAATGCCCTTCAATTGGGGAATGACTGAACAAGTTGTGGTATATGAATGTAATGGAATATTATTGTTCCATGAGAAATGATGAGCAGGTGGATTTCAGAATAACCTTGAAATACTTTTATGAACTGATGCTGAGTGAAATGAGCAGAACCAGGGGAACATTGTACACAGTCACAGCAATATTCTGTGATGACTAACTTTGATAGACTTAGCTCTCTTCAGTAATGCCAGGATCTAAGACAACTCCAAAAGACTCATGATGGAAAATGCTATCCATGTCCAGAGAAAGAACTATGGAGTCTGAATGCAGATCCAAACACACTATTTTCTTTGTTGTTGTTGTTGTTTCTTCTTTCTTGTGTTTTTTTTTCCCTTTGGTTCTAGTTCTTCTTTTCAACATGACTAATGTGGAAATATGTTCAATATGATTGTGCATATATAGCCTATATCAGATCCTCTTGGCGAGTGGGGAGGAGAGTGAGAGGGAGACAATTTAGAACTCAAAATCTTATAAAAGTGAATGTTGAAAACTAAAAACAAATCAATTTTATTTTTTTAAATTAAAAAAAAAAGAATGAAAGACTTCCGCATATAGAAAGCAGGGGTATGGTAGTAATTTATTCCAGTCACTGAGAATGGCATGAGTCAAGACATAGATATAAGTAGAGAGAAGAAAAAGAATTACAAATACAAAATAGCCCCACTTGACTGCAATAGAGTTTCCTTGAGGGAGAGTAGAATGAGATGAGGTACAATAGGTAAGTCAATGCCAGATTGTGAAAAACTTTGTGTATCAGAAAGTAGTTAAAAGTTTATTTAGTAGATAACATAAAGTCTCTAAAGGTGCTTACAAAAAAAAAAAAACAATACCACCAGAGTGATATGTTAGTGGATGATGATGATGATAAGTGGTATAGAATAGTGTTATATAGAGGCCTGACACTTTGATCTAACTGTCCCCCCAAAACAAAAAACAAAATAAAACACACATACAAAAACTCCACTTAGTCATATAACATGTTTATGAAGTAAAATCATCAAGATAAATGAAGTTACAATGAATGACACATTTATACAGGAGATACAATAATAGGTATAATTTTAAACATGTAGCATGTGAGATAGCAGGAGGACTCTATGGTAAAAATCGCAGATATGCTTTTAGGAGCCTTGGAAGTCACGAGAATCATGAAGAGAAAGACAGTCAAGAGGAAAGAGTAATGGGACAAAGATAAGAACTTTGATAACCTGTATACGTAATGGGTGGGAGAATAAAACTGCAAAAATAACTAACAAAATATTATCAGAGAGATAGCTGGGGAATCATGAAAGAAGCAAAGAAATAAATATCATTATACTTGTATAATATGAGTTAAGCACTTCTTAAGTTAAGCATTTGAGTTAAGTTAAGCACCTTCCATGAGCTAAGCACTGTGCTGGCTTACTAATATTATCTCATTTACACCTCATGACAACCCTGGAAGGCAAATTTTTTTTTAGTCTATATTTTATAGTTGTAGAAACAGAGACAGAGGTTAAGTGATTTGTGCAAGTTTGCACAGTTATTAAATGTCTGAGACTAGATTTGAACTTTGGTTCCTGATTCTAGGCCCAGTTCTTTATTCATGGTACCACCTAGCTTTCTCATTATTCATGAGGGTATAATGTCAGCACCAAAAAACAAAAACACAATCAGCAACAAGAAAAAAAAAAAAACAGAATTAAGGAAAGGATATTAAAAAGGAGGGGTTGGCCATGACACTCAATACCAACAAGAAGGTAAGGTAGATGAGGACAGAAAAAAGAAAACACCCCTTGGATATAGAAATAAAAAGTTATTAGTGAGAAATGTTTCAAAAGAATAGAGCAGAAAATGAGAGAAAACCTACAACGGACATAAGGGTCTTCTAATACAATGTATTCTTTGGGTTCTTTGGGAAATACCCTTTCAATAAGCTTTGTTGGTATAAGAAAAGACATCACCAATGTGAGGAGACTTTGTATGGAGACAATGTGATTTAAAATTTAAAGCTAGCTGCTTCCTAGCAACTAGTTGTGAGCATATGGTTGAGTAAAACTAGAAAGAAAGATCAATACATTCAAAATAAAGAATAAGGACACTATCAAAAGCTGCTTGCTAATGAGTGTAACACAGAGTTGTGAAAGAATATGTTATGTGGCTTAGGTAAAAAGAATTGTGAAATTGGGAGAAAATTGAAAGGTAGAAATGTCCCCCCAAAAGATGAAGACAGAAAGAAATGAACAAATGCATCAGGTTAATACAAATTAGATTGAAATTTTTACTTTTAAAATGGTATATTTTGAAAAGAGGTATTTTGCCTATTTTATCAAGCATTTCTTTTTTTTTAGAATGACTAAAATGAAAGCATAGATTTCATATGCCAATGATTCCCAAGTGGCTGAATCTGAAAAGACAGAAATTAATAGTGATGAAGGTAAAGGCCTATACTTGGACTTTAAGTTTCATTGCATGAGTTCTCAATGATGGTCTAAAAAACAGTGAATGTGAAAAAGATCTAAAGACCTAAAGGTATTAAAACTTACTAGTAGTCAATGTGATACTGCCAGAATAAAGCTAATGTAAATTCAGTCAGCATTAATAGAGGCATATTGAATAGTGTAAGGAAGGTGACCATATAGTATTCCGATAAATTCTGAGTACCATATATTAAGTAGGGCATTGTCAAACTGGAGAATCTCCAAGATGATTAGAATAACTAAAGCAATATTTTATGCAAATTTATTTAAAGGAATTAAGTATGTTCAATCTAGGGAAGATTTTGAGGACTACAATAATTGTTTGAAGAACTGACAAATGAAGGAAGGATTTAATTGTTCATCTTTTACCCTAGAACAAAAAACTTGAAGCAATGGGTAGAAGTTACAGAGAAATAGGATTTAACTTTACACAAGACCAGGACTTTCTAAAAATTATAACTATCAAAAAGTAAAATGAGCTGCTCTGAAGGGGTATTGGTTTTTTTACCATCACTAGGACTTTCAGGAGATTATGACAGTTTATGAAAAATTATAGTGAGGGAATTCCTGAATTAATGTATAGGTTGGACTGGTTGGTCAGTTGTTTCAGTCATGTCTAACTCTTCTTGACCCCATTTGAGGTTTTTGGCAAAGATACTGGAGTGATTTGACATTTAATTTTCTAGGTCATTTTACAGATAAGGAAACTGAGGTAATCAAGGTTAAGTGATTTGCCCAGGGTTGCGGAGCTAGTAACTGTCTGAGGGCAAATTTGAACTCACAAAGATGAATCTTCCTGACTCCAGGCATAGTACTCTATCCACTGTGCCACCTACCTGCCTTAGGTGCCTTCAAATGCTACAATTCATTTGTAAACAATTTTGAAATTAAATAAATCCAATTTTAAACAAAAAATATTTGGAAAGGGATTTTAACCTAGTTATAATAGTTAAAATATCTGATTTTTGATGGCTTCCTTTATTTTGCTTTCTTCTTGGAATGATCACTGACAAAACCAGGGCACATAACTTTAGGTTCACTTGCTGCGGGGATGACAGGAAATAAAATTATTGAAAAAACAAATTTCTAGTAAATGAGCCACCAAATAAGAATACATCTAATGATGGATATTAGAAAGTACACAGAGAAAGCTAATAAATTATGACCCAAGTGAATGATGGTGCCCACAATGGAGCCCAGGGGAATAATGTATTCAATTTGGGATATGTTGAGGATCTATGGAACAACCAGTTTGAGAAGGACAATAAATGTTTGGAAATATGAGACTAAAGGTTAAGAGGAGAGATAGAACTGTATAATTACATCTAAGAATCTCTGCATAGAGCCTGTAATTGAATCTGTGTAAGTTAATGAAAACACTAACTGAAATATCGTGTAGAGAGAAGACAGCATAGGACAGAGCCTGAATAGAGATTACCAAAGGAAACAGAGAAGTGATCAGAAAAGTAGGAGGAGAATAAGGTGAGAGAAGTGGTCCAAAGAATGAAACTTGTTGTTCTCAATATGAAAAAGGGCAGAAATCACCTGTTAAATTCAGAACTTTTAATGTGGTTCTACTTTTCCTTATACAAACTCAAGGACCAAAACAATGCATTTCATTTGAATTCTTTTAATATTGCATGGCTCATAATAATAGTAGCTTATATTCATACAGTACCTTTAGGTCTTCAAAGCATTTTATTCCAAAAAGCCTTTGAAATTAGATAATATAAATAAGGGATCAGAGATGTTAAGTAACTTGCTCAAGGTTGCACGACCATTAAATATCAGTGGTGGAGTTCTGTTTTCTAATACCTTTGAGTCTTGTGGCCATTCAATTACACTATGCTGGCACTGTGTTGAGCTCCACAAAATAAGAATTTCTAAAATATTCAAAAACCAATGTTCAATAATTAATCTTAGAGAATGGAACTATGTGCTGTTAATTTTTATTTATTTATTTTTTGATTTGGTTTCTATAAGTGAGAACAAGAGGATGAGGATCAGGGTTATAAGTCAGGGAAATAGTGAACTCTCACAGGGTTCAGAATCATATGTTCTCTTCTGGTGCTCTTTTACAATTAGTCTATGGCTGCATCTATATGAAACAAAACAACCAGTTACTTCTAAAAAAAAAAAAAGAAACCATGCAAATAAATCATTTGTCAGTGGAAAAATATTAGTGTGTGTATACATGTATTGTGTGTGTGTGTGTGTGTCATAGTCAGCAAGCCCTACCTCTCCATTTAAAAAAAAAAGTATCCATAAGAGTTTTTACTTAACAAGCACTTAAATGTGTTTTTTATATGAAATGCTTCTCTTTTCATGTTATATATTCAACCATATGAAATGGATGACTTGATATCTTAATGATTCCATCTCTTATGTAACAAGTTTGGTCTTTATAGATTTTAGCAGCCACTGAAATCACACTTTCTTCATAAAGACTTCTTGGATTACACCAACCTACATTGATCCACCCTGATGTAATGCAGTGCTAAATAGCATGTCATTGAAAGCTAGCTTGCATTGTCCACTTGTCTTATATGTGTTATTCATGTTTTCCAGCTAGATGTTTTCTGCCTCTTGAAACAACAATCCATATTATATATTATTTTGTGGTCCCACAGTACCTTGAATACCACTGAGCAGATGGGTTATCAATAAATTTGGTCATTGATTAATTCTACTTTCTATCTCTAATCCTTAATAACTAAGGTATTAAAATATTATATAAAATTAAAATCAGATACGTGTAACCAGAAAAAAAATAGGTTAATAATATAGTGAGATTGGAATAATCAATGGTCAGTCCACATGTTCCATTGTTACTCATACAATGTCAAGCAAACTTAAAAACAAAAATATCCTGAACATGTTTTCTGTAAATTGAAGAACTTCTCAGAGTACATGGACAAGACCTGCAAAGGAGGAAAGGATGTGAAAGGGTTGCAATATATATCAATGGAAGGAATACCCATTTCTTTATGATCACAGGTCTATTGATATATCAAAGTATTTTGAATATGAACTGTCCATTCTTGATTAAAGTTGAATTTTCTCTGGTGTATAAGATTTTAAAGTGAAGGTCTATGAATTGTAAATACTTTTTTTTTAAGTGCTACCAATTCATCGTTGTATAAAATGTAGAAGTCAGGGGCAGCGAGGTGGTACAGTGGATAGAGCTCTGGCCTTGAAGTCAGGAGGACCTGAGTTCAAATCCAGCCTCAGACACATAACACTTACTAGCTGTGTGACCCTGGGCAAGTCACTTAACCCAAATTGCCTCACCCAAAAAAAAAAAAAATGTAGACGTTAAATAGAAAATTAAATTGTGATAAAAGAGTAAGGCTCAAATTCTCATACTAAAAAGTATTGGTGGGCAAGTTTTTATCAACAAGAAACCTATTTGCCATATGCATAGCCTCAATGGGCAATCATGGCAAACCTCAAAACAACACTTCTACTGATTATTTTAAAAGATGATTCTATTACATAGGAACATATCTCTGTCATTAGTTTAAATGGCCACTGGATGTCACTATTATATTGAGACTGTGGCTTAATTATTTTCAGTGGATAATTTGATGGTGATTTTTCAGGGTTTAAAAATCTACCACTTTAAGAAAAAATTCAAATTCAAAATGGATATCTATCTCTATTTAAAATCATTTACATTTAGGATATATGGTATTTAAAGTACACATATACTATAAGAAATTTAGCTTTTTTGAAGGTAATCTGTAATGAACTCAAAAGCTTTCTTGGCAAAGATTTTTTTTTTCATAAAGATTTCTCTATCACTATCTTCATCTTGACTTTGTGTTCAAGAATAATGATTACATGATTGGAGTTGTGAGCAATTATTCTAGATCTTTCTGCTGGTAAATGCTAAATGGAAAATTAGGTGCCTCCAGCAATGTTGCCTTATTTACCAATTTGCAGCAATTTTGAGTTGTTTTTTTTTTCATTGCTAAATCATTAGGAAATAATGATAGTGGCCTTCTTATCTATTTGAGCATGTCTCTTGGATTTCCTAACATAAACAACTTTAATCATTAAGAAATAAGAATAAAAGAAAATAAATAATTTAGGTGTGATGCAGACCTTGTACAAAATCTGCTCCTTTTACAGCCTTGGTAGTGTAAAATGTAATGCAATTAAAGAATAAATTATAAATAATTGAAGTGAGCAGATTTAGTTGGGCTTCTGGAAAAAGGACATGAAACCTTGGACTGAAAAAGCAATATCTTTGTGGATGGCAAAGCATGGATGGTCTCCATTGTTGACAAAGGATTTTATACTTTCAGGATCCCTAGTTAAGGTCAAATTTCAGATTATAGTGATGTAATTATGCCATAAGTTCATCATACTGCATCTATCCTCTACCTAACTCATATTTATATAACTGACAAATTTGTACAGAACCATGGGATCATAAACTTAGAACAGGAAGAGATCTTAGAAGTCCACATAGTCCAAGTCCCTTCTTGAAAAAGTAAAGACAGTGATGCATGGAGAGTAAAAGTGAATTGGCCAAGATCACAAAGATGGTAAATACCAGTCATAAGATCTGAAGTATTATATAACGGAAAGAGTGTTTCATATTTGAGTTCAAAAGAATAGACTCTACCATTTACTAGTGTTATGATTTGGAGCAGATCACTTCCTCAGCTGGAAAGTGGGCATAATTATCCTTACCCCACATAATAAAAAAGATACTGTGAGGATCAAATCAGAAAGAAAACATAATGTTTTGCAAACCTATAGCATTATTCAAATTTGGGCTTCCATGATATTTTAATATATGTTTTATTGTTATTACTAATAGTAGTGTTAATAAAGTACTATATAGTTTGTTTAAATGTTGTTAAAATAGCTATTCATATATTATATAATTGGATCTTATAGAAGTATAGATTCATGGAAATGAAAAGTTGAGAGAAAATTTAGTAGTCCTCAAATCTTGCCCACTCATATGACACCAATTGAAACAACACCCAGCTTTGTACTGGAACCAACTTTAACCAGCTTGCAAGAGCCAAGTTTTAAATTTTCAGTGTGAGCATTTTCATCTCAGAAATCAGCAATCTCTATAAATCAATGGCTAATTTATTATTTTATTGATTATCTAGACTTCAGATAATGTTAATAATGCAGATTAAATTTAAAAGATCTATGTTTTCCCCAGATATTATGCTTTTAAATATTACCAGCATACTACTGTACTGTTTGAGCTCAGTGGGGATGCAACAGAATACTCAGGGAATAAAGTCATCACTGGATCAGAAGGCTGTTGGCCATAGGCTAATACTAATTACAGCAACAACAACACAAACTGGCACTTATATAGGGCTTTATGTTTTGCAAAGTGCTTTCTATACATTAAGTTTTCTGAGCCTCATAACACCCCAGGCAAAACCCCTAAAATGAGACTAATTTCTATAACAAGGCCTATAATAATAAGAAACTCTCTACTTCCCAAACTCTTCCATTTTAGGACAGCTCTGATTTTTAGGAAGTTTTCCATCTATTGACTTGAAACCTGTCTCCCTCTAACATCCTCATTCCCAAATGGCTGTAATTCCAATTGATAATTTAAATTCAAGACACATGTTGCAACTCTCCAGTAGAATCAAATTCTTTCCATTTAAGGGCTTTTTTTCATTAGTATTTACTATATTCAGTTCTTAGAATGATGTTGGGCATATAGTAGGCACTTAAAAATGTTTATTGAATTGAATTCAGTACTCACTATGTAAAAGGCATTGTACTAGACACTGGGGATACAAAGATGAAAAGATAAGCATCCGTGACCTCAAGGAGCTTAGACTCTTGTAGGACAATGAGGCATAAAAACAAATAACCAAAATTCAGATTTGAAAATGATTATACATAGAGGAATGATCAAACTGAGTTGCCTGAGAGACTCAAAGAGGAAAAAAAAAATCACTTCCAATTCAAGGGTTCAGTTAAGGTTTCATAGAGGTGTTAACACCTGAACTGGACTTGAATAAGAAGAAGTAATTCTTATTCTGTGTTTCACCAAGGTTTGGCACATAGTAATCACCCGACGAATGATGTAAATGTTTGGTTTATAGAGTTTCCATTTAACTTATTGAAATAACTAGTCATTTTACTAAAGTAGAACAAAAAATTGAATCCAAAGCACCATCCTCATTTCTATGTATTATTAACAGAATCTTGCAAGAAGAAACAGAAAAAAAGTAATTAAAAACCACTAGAAAATGTTCAAAATGTTTAGAAGTCAAATCTACCTTGGTATACCCAGAACTTATATAAATATAACTACAAAATATCATATAAAGATATAATGCAAGCATTAGATAGTTTTAGGTATAAGTTGTTTATTTTGGGGCTATGCCAATAAAACTGGTGATATTACCAAAGTGATTGCATAACTTTAATACAAATCAAACTACTATGGTGTTACTTTTTAGAAAGAAAAAAAATAATAATGACATTAATCTTGAGAAATAAATGGCCAAAAATTTAAAGGGAAATAATGAAAAAAGTAAGAAGGAAGGGGAGGCCAGATCTCAAACTTTCCTTTGAAGCTGTATTTATCAAAATTATATATTACTGATTAAAAAAAACCAGAAAAGCTGATCAATGGATCAAACTAGCTTAACAAGGCATCAAAGCAATTGAATATGATACTTTAGTGTTTGATAAAGTCAAGGACACCAAATACTTAGATAAGGAATCCCTATTTGAAAAAAAAATCTGGGAAAACTGGAAAGTAAGCTAACAGAAATTTATCTTAGACCAACATCATATATTATATAGCATAAAAAGCTACAAGTGGATACCTGACCTAAATATAAAAATAAAATCATTTTAAAATCTAAAGGAGAATATGAGGAGATAATGTACATAAAGGATAAAGAGGGGGAGAATTTTTTAACTAAACAAGTAGAGAACATAAAATAAGCAAAATCTGTTACACAAAATTGAAAGATATTGTATAAATATAATCATGAAATAATTTTTCAATATCTGATAAAAGGTTAATAGCCAACATATGTATGGAATTGATTCAAATATATAATAAGCTATATTTCCCCAAAGATAAGTGATCAATGGATATAAACAAGCCATTTTCAAATGAAGAAATGCAAGTTATTACATACATATGAAAGAATGACCCACATTGGTAATGAGAAATTTAAACTTAATTCTAAAATTTCACCAGCCTTTTTTTGCAGTCATTTCAAAGATGACAAATATAAGCATGGCAAATATTGGAAGTTCTCAGGGATGATAGAATTTTACATTTTAGGAGGCTGTGCATTGATACAATAATTCTGGAAAATAATGTGGAATATAAACTTTAAATCTTTATATATTAGGAAACATTTGACTCAGGAATATCACTATCAAATAAATCCCAAAGAAGTCAAAGATTGAAGGAAATATGAATGTATGCATATGTGTATATGTATATATGTGTGTGTGTGTATATAATTTCTAAACATTGAATTTTTTTTGACTAAATAACTAAAAATTGGATGGCTATCAATTGAAGAATGACTGCACAAACTCTGGTATGTGAGTGTACTTGAATAGTGCTGTGCTGATGGAAATGACAAATATGAAGATTTAAAAGAAGTTTGGCAAGAATTTTATGAATTAATTCAGAGAGAAATAAGTGAAACTAGAACAAAAATGTAGATATTGCAAAGGTTATATCATTACAAACAAGGAGATGGTGAAAGAAAATCACAATGGAAATAATATCAAAAGTACATTTGGTAATGAATTAGTTGATTGATGTGACTGGAGTAGTCAATACAAGAAAGAAAATCTTATTGTACTTGTGTATTCCAAATAACATGGAATGCCTGCCTTTCCCTAAAAATGAACCATGTTTGAGGGCTAGAGGAGGGTCCTCTATTCTCATAGTAATTTGTTATTCACTTATCATATTTTATCTTGAATGGTGGTTCTTTATATTCATTTTTATTTCCTCTAGTATTATTTAGTGTTTTTGAAGACCTAAGCATCTTTGCATCTTTCTCAGTACCCAGCTTGTTCTTCTGTACATAGAATTGGGGAGGTATAGATGGGGTAAAGATAAAAAAATGAGGGAGAGTTTAAAGGTAGTTTATGAAAGACCTGGAAATTGTGTCCAAGGAACTCAATTCTATGTGTAAGTAAGTGTAATTATTTAATTTTGAATAAGAGACTGGTATGATACACAAAATGTGTCTTTAAACACATTTATTTGGTTGGTAGAATGAATTTTGGGGATGGAAAAAATGAAGGTATGGAGATCACTGCAGAGATTTTTTGTTTATGTTGCTCATGATGTGATAAAAACGTAGACTAAGAAGGTGACAGTGAATGGCAGGGAGGGAGTTAATGTGAGAGTACTTGAGGAAGAAAAATTCAAAGGATTCAACATATTCATAGCCTCTTACACACACACACACACACACACACACACACACACATCTGCATACTGATTCTAATTCTTTTTAACTTTTAGGTCTAAAGTTCTAAGAAACAAATAAGTTTATCCAAGACTTTTAAAGTATCATAGAAAGAGTCGAAGACAGGGATTATTAAGTTTTTTGTATATCGTGGTCCCCTTTGGCAGTCTGATGAAATCTATGGACTCCTTTTCAGAATTATATATATACATATATAACATAAGTAAATTTATACATATTTATAACATAAATAATTTATATATTATATATAAATAACATATAACATAAATATATATATAAATTCATAATTGAAGTGTGTGATAAATTTGAGTTAGAGGTTGATGAAAATAAAGATGTAAATTCTTTACTATCCAAATTCCTGGGCCTTTTGAAATTGATCTTTGGACTCAAGAGTAAGAATGCCCATTCTATGCTGTTTTAGGAAGATCCCATTATCTCAGACTTACCTGTACCAGAAGACCAATTACCAGATGGCAGACAGGTTCCAAGAATAACTAAATAAGAAGAAACAGAAAAAAGTAATTAAAAACCACTAGAAAATGTTCAAAATATTTAGAAGTCAAATCTACTTTGATATACTCAGAACTTATATAAACATAACTACAAAATATTATATAAAGATATAATGCAAACATGAGATAGGATTTGGTATAAGTTGTTTATTTTGGGACAATGCCAATAAAATTGGTGTTATTACCAAAATCATTGCATAACTTTAATACAAATCAAACTACTTTGGAGTTATTTTGTAGAAAGAAAAAATAATAATGACATTAATCTAGAGAAATAAATGGCCAAGAATTTCAGAGGTGTTGAAGACAGGAAAGAAGGGAGAAATAAATCCTTTGGAATAAAGATCTTGGTGTTGTATCAGAATACTCAAAGAGACAACAAAGAGAAATGTAAATGACACGAATGCTCCTGAGAGGACTTTAACAATTCAATAATGCCTTTCCTAAACACTGGAGGCTTAGCTGGTTTGAATTGTTCTCTGTAAATCTGCCACAAGACTCCACTGTAAAAGCTAGCTTAGTAACTTCTAGCAATACATCCACTGTCAGTAATATTTTTCATTATTGAATTGGAAACTCTAGCAACAGCAATATGAGAAGAAAAAAGAAATAGAAAGATTCTGAATCAGGAATGAAGTAATAAAAGTGTATCTTTTTGCAGATAACATGGTATATAATTGTAACTGTTCTTTCCTTTTAAATCTCAGAAAGTACAGTGCTCAATTAGTTGCAAGTGGCCTGGCCTTATCTCTTGCCAAAATTTTGACCTAACTTGTTGCTGCCAGTTTTATCACTCTTCTTTGTATCATGCTGATACTAACTCCTTTGTAGAACTATCTTAAGAAGTCAACTACTGAACACTTTAACAGTAAACGTTATCACTGTATTGATTTTCAGCAGTTCCTCCAAGGCCCATGCCTTAACTACTACACTACTACTGCTGAGAAGCTCAGCATTGTTTAATCATGCAAAGTAAATGATATTATCTTATGCTCATACTTTATTTCAAATTTTTTCACTTTAAATTAATTTGATTGTATTTGTAAATTGACTTTTATTAGGTACAGCTACATAAATGTTTAACCATAGAAATCTTCCTCCTTGAATTTGTACTAATTCCTTTACATATTTTGGATAAGTTGTCTTACTCAGAACAAAACATAGTTCCTAATCTTAGCTTGGGAAATGAAAAATTAAGACATCATCTTTATGCATTGAAAACACAAACATTTTTACAATTTGCATTATGAAGTCAATTTTCTCCTATACTTCCTGGATTCTAACACCTTATTTCAGATACAAGTTTATACATTTCTGCTAGTCATTTTTTGTTGAAATATCTTATCTTGACATGAAAATTGTACATTTTCAAATTTGAAAGCAAATGTTGACAAAATTATATATTTAAAGTTTTAGATTATTTGGAAACAATCCTCTGATTTGCTGCTTGACATTAGGAAATATAAAGCATATAGTGATGGAGAGGCAATAAAAATATTACATTTCCACATGACAATCTATAAAAATCTGTAATGAGTACAGATATTTTTATCACATTTTCTTCTTATTGAGTGAATACTCAAAGTAAAACCTAAAATTTTAAAGTTATATTACCACTTTAAATTTGTACCTTCTTTGTTTCACAAAATACTTTTTGTAATGCTAACAAAAATATAATAACAACCAAATTTATATAGTGCTTTAAAGTTGGCAAAGTACTTTAAAAATATTACCTCATTTTAGCCTCACAACCACCCTGAGAGATAGATGCTATTACTATACTTATCTTATAAATGAAGAAACTAGAACAGACAGATGTTAAATGACTTGATCCAAGTTACACAGCTAATAAGTAGCTGAGGCCAAATTTGAACTTGGCTCTTCTTGACTTGAGGTCTCATGCTTTATTCACTGTACCAATTAGCTTAGATCAATCCAATAACCAACCAAGATTCCATAGAACTGATGATGTATAACTCTATCCACTGCCTAATGTAGAACTGAGGGACTCAATATGCAGAATGAGATACACATTTTTGGACATGACCACTGGAGGAATTTGTTTTCTTGACTATCATTTTTTGCATTTTTTCTTTTCCAATGAGGTTGGGTGGATGAGACAGAAAATAAATGGTTGCTAGTAGAAACAAAAATAATAAAGAAGAATGTATACATGTGCAAGCTCCTAGGTAATGTAATCTTGAGGCAATGAAGTCTATGGAAGAAAGAGTTCTGAATAGACATTTTGAATCCTCCCTTTAGATTACTAGATTTTATTGCCCTGAACAAGAACTAATATGAAGTTTCAATATTTTCATTTCCCCAGAACATAAGAACTATTCCCTTAGTTCACTGTCATCATATAGTATTTATTGAATGTGCTCAGTTTTATGAACAAGGGCTGATGCATAGCACAAGATGAGTTGTCGCAATACATGCTTCCTGACCTGAGATGCTCTTAATTTAAAATGAAAGTAGTGGTAGGACAAACATCTAACAGATGGGTAAGAAATGGCTTTTCTTTCAAATATCTCTGACCCATGGAAAAATTCAATTGTGGACCACACTCAAATAAAAGCAACATTAAGTTCAGTTTAGTTTAATTCTGAGCAAGATCTTTTTTTTTTATTAAGTTCAATCTACCTTAAAATAATTTAAAGAACATGGCATAGATGACATGAAATACATTTTTTAAGTACTCATTTCCATATTCTGACCCCTTATTTGCTCTGGAGTAAAAGCTGAAAATATCCAAGAGAAGAAAGCTGTTGTAAAGGTTCAGGGAATGTATCTCCAGAGAAAAAGTTAAGAGTCAGTCAATACTTTGGAGATCTCTTATTGGTCTATGGTCTGTAGCATAGGTAGAATATTGGATTTTGCTTCAACTGTGGCCTAACTATAACAAAAGTTTCTATTACAGCAGATTCACCTAGATATAAAATGATACCACAGGTCTAGTAGTTTTGACCCCAAATGACTTCCTGGATTAAGGCCCTTCGAATAATTTCTAGGCACAGTCTGCAATTTAATGAAATCTGGAATAGAGGTAGAAACTCTATGACTCTTGACTGCCCCCTAGTGACTTCTTTTAGTGTACTCCTAATTTAGTTACTAGTGGTAATACCCTGGGGGCACAGTATGAAAAATTATTTTATCGAGTAATTACTTTTCATAAGCAAAACCCCAGGGAATTTACAGTTGAAATTTTTCAAAAACTTTTTTTTGTTCCATATATATTCTATGCTTTTTACTCTTTCTCTAGTAATTCTTCATAGTATAACATCCCTGACACAACACATAATAAATCCACAGTTTTCTATTTCAGTTTTCTGTCATTTGAATTTAATCAACTGATTTTTAATATGCTGTGGCTTTGTCTTATAATGACCAGAACTGTCATTCAATTTCAAGGTTATTATTCTATTTAAAATATCCATGTCAATAAGTGATTATCAACAAATGATTCTTGGATTATGTACCATATTATCTTTTAATTTTTGTTTATTTTGTTTTGTCTCAATATTCACTACACAATGGGTCAGGAATTGGAGGTGGAGTACTGTGTAGGGAAGCTTAAGGATAAAAGCAGATATGGATGGACATACGGATACATACATATGGATAAAATATACATATGTGTATCTGTATGTGTGGAGGGGGTGACTGTCACTACCCTTATAACCCTCTTTATTCTAACCTTTCCTACACCAGTCGTTACCAGGCTCTACTGGGAACCTAAGGCTAAAGAAAAATGTCTTCCAAATGGCTCCCAGATGCATCTTTATTTGGCTCAGATATGGAAGCATCTGCTAACTGCTTCTTCACAAAGAAAATGAGTACTCATACTTAGCCTGCCCTTCCTGGAAGGTTATTTACCCCTAAATATACAAAGTGGTAGGATCTCATTTACTCAAAATGACTTCAGTTACCCAGAGTTTTATACAAACTTTGCTTCTGGGCATGAATTCCTCTGCCTTCTGCTCCTTTCCGCAGTGAATTAGTAGTTATGGGAAGGAACTTTTTTGGTCAAAGTTATGTCAAGCCATAAAAGAATATGAATGTGCAATGGAAGTTTGGGGGGGGGAGGGGCAAGGAAATTCTATGGGTGGTGAATCAGTACCTTCAGCTATCCTATACTAAAAATTCTCTAGCTAAAAAGAGTTTCCCTGTATTTTGATTCATTTCATTAGGTTCTATGACAGGCAGACTCAGAAACTAGTAGAATTCAGGACTAAAACCTCTGTGTTTTCTCTCCTTCCCTCTCTCCTGTTTCATTCTTATTATTCACACATGGTCTCAAGACCAGGGTCTCTGTAATTAAAAACAATAATAATAATAATAATAATAAATTAATCCAATCAATTCATTCTAGCTCCTTCCCTTATTACTTTAAATTGTATGTCTATGCATGCTATTTTCTCTAATAGAATAGAAGCTCCTTAAGGTCAATGACTGCTTTATTGTTGTCTTTGTATCCACAATGCCCAGCAAGTAGTATTTACTAAATACTTGATTGTTTACTTAATTCCATTTAAGGATTATAATCTGCCCCTAAATATATTACTCTGATATGTTCAGTGATGATTAACCTGATGATAGATTAACAAACTCATCACATAATCCAACAATTCCTAAACTCCCTGAACATCCAGAGATGGATGAACTTGCTACATCTGGCTGGACATCAGTTGTTACAGAACGGTTATATCCAGATACAGTTGTCTTAGATAAAAGGACAAGAGTAATTGACTCCAACCTCAAATAATGCTAGTATCTTTCCCTCAAAAGATCTGATGAATGGTGGAGCATTGTCTCAGAAAATAAAGTATGACAATCCACCAGAATGACCTCCAAAAAATTACATGTTGTAATTTAGGCATTTTAGTCATAGCTTATTCAGTAAATTCAATATGACATAGACTGGTACTACAAGATCTGTACTGAAGCCAATGATAAATGATGAAAGAGAGAGAGAAAGAGAAAGGAGAGAGAGAGAGAAAGAGAGAGAGAGAGAGAGAGAGAGAGAGAGATTAAGGTGATTGAAACAAATGTGAAGACTTAAAGACTGCACCTTGGCCCAGGGTTTTCATTAAGTATTGGTATTATTCCAACAAGTTTAGGGACTCAAGATAACTAAAAGATTACATGTAACTTTCCCTATGGGTATGGGGATCTTTGAAAATATAGTTTGGAAGTGTAGGGAGAAAATGTAGCTGGCTAGTCAAGATAAGGGGTATTATGTTAGTCTGAGAAGATTTGAAGTGGTTCCAAATCCTTCACAGAGGATTTATCTGGGCAAGTTCTTGAAACATTATAGTTATAAATGAATTAATTAGGTGGTTTTCTACATAGAAGAAGGAATTATAGGCATCATAGGCACAGACAATAACCCAAAAATATCAACACATCATATTCCACCTGAATCTTATTGATTTTGACTTTTGTTCTCAGAGGCATTTCGGTTTTTTATTAGAATACAAATACTCATAAGATCTATAGGCAAAAGATACAAATATGTATCAGAATTCTGGGGTGTGGGGTATGGAAGTATGTCAGAGGAAAATAATATAGGAGAAAGGTGATTATGTGGGGAAGTGGAAAGGTATCCCTATTTCACCCTTTTAACTAAGACTGGACTTACTCTTTTCTTAAGGTCTGTCTTCTTAAGGTCAAAACAAAGCAATTTATAACAATGGAAAACTAGATTAGTAGAATGAATAAACAGTTGAAATTTTAAAAATACCTGTGGAAAAAGACTAAAAATATGAATTATGGCAGTTAGTTTGAAAAAATGAAAGTTTGAAGCCTGCTTTAATTGTCTTTAAAAATTCAGAAGCTTTTATGTTATTCTTATTAAGACAAGTTTTTGAGGGAGAATGTTTCTTTTCTAGATTTAGAAACTGCTTGAGAAATATGATCTCCAAATTTAGAATTGAACTTTTAACTTTTTCAACTTCTTCAGGAACCTGGGAAACTAGTTGAAAAATCAAACAAAATGGATTTCAAATTTGTCTTCCAAGACTACTTTAAAAAATATAGGCCATTGTCCTTTTAAAAGTCAATGAAACTCTCCTATGAACTTCATGGGAGGATGGTGGTCTTGGTGAAAGCATTAACAAAGATTAAATATTAAATTGTTAAGAATTTCAGAAGACAAAAGCTATATGTAATTTGAGTGGTAAGTATAAAAATATCCTTTTATCTTGTGTTCTTTTGAGGAGTCATATATAGTCATAAGTCATCAATGTACCAATAAGAGATTTTCTACATAGTAACAGCAAATAGTAAAACATTTATTGTTATTTATTGTGGAAAAACATTAATGAGCACTGTTGAGGTTTAGGGGTTTAGGGGTGCTGAGACCCCAGAATCACAACACACAGGTCCTGCCCAAAAGAATTCAACCCAAGTCTTCTTTCAGACAAAGACAAGATTTATTAGAACATCCATAATATTGGGCAGTCTCTTAAGGACTCTGAATATTAGTAAGCTATTGATTAGATTTTAAGAATCTGAACACCTTAATGGAGACAAGATGGACCTTATATACAGAAAGATGGGAGGGATCTAGGAGTGGCCAAGTAGTCTGGGGTGGGGGGGGGGGAGAGGATGGGACTATGGAATGCCAGGGACCTGGACCATGTGGCCAAGGGAGAATGGAGCTTAGCTAAGACTAAGGGTAGGAAGTGGCCAGGGGCCATAGGTAGGTAAGACAATGGAGGGCTAGGCTAGGTTAAGGGTAACAGAGAATTGGGATTTGGGCGTAGCCACAGTGAAAGGCCAGTTGATGGGATTATAGCATCAGGCAAATGCCAGAGTTTTAGCCATGTGAGGAAGTCCAGGGTTTTTCCTTTTTGGGGTCTAAATCTTATCCTCATCAAGCACCACTCAGTAGGTTCTGCGGGGGCTATTCAGAATCTAGTGGGAAAAATGTCACCTTTGCTCAGCATGCTGACAATCTAAGAGGCAAATAAGAAAAAAATAAAAAAGCCCAGGGAAATGATCACATGTTCAAGCCACAGCCTTGTGCTTAGAGGAAAAAAAAGGTAGGTTTAGTCAAAACTGAATCACCTTTGAAATATGAAATACACCAGAAATTACAATAAAACAAATATATTGTGCTTCATTTTTAAGAATATTTTTGACATCCAAAACTCTTTCTGAACATTTAGCTTTAAAATAATAACAATCTAAAATTCTACTAAGAGTTTCCTTTTATGTGACTAATTTTAAATTTATCTAAAAGGTTGACTATCAGAAGTATAGATACACAAATTCAGCTAATAACAAGTTATTTAATACCTAGCTTCTAAACTAATTTCATAGAGGTGTGACATGCTGTACTAACTGGAACTTACAATATGTATTGGTGATATTTTAATATTTCCATGGAAAACAGGTCAGAGTAAATGCCAAGACAAATTATGAATCTGGTAAAGCTTATCTTTCACATCTTCTTAACCCCATTGTCTCATTTCCACTGCCCTTTGACTGCACTATTACCACCAGGTGCTATTCTGGACTCCATTTCCACTGATTCCAGTTCCTTCTTGGATGTTAGGACTGCCCCCCTGCACACACAGACACACAGACACAGACAGAGACACACACACACATCTACATAATCTTCAGGTGTTTGTTGATAATACCTTTAGGTTAATCCCTTCAGGGATATGCTCATTTTTAATAATATAGCAAACCTTATTCTTATGCATATATGCTCTTCTTACATTGATTATTTACTGGAAATTTTACTTTAAAGACAACCACATGAATCATAATCTACCAATGATGAATAATTAACTCAATTAGATGGCAAATTTTGCATGTATAACTTTGTTTAATAACTATGTAAGAGTACCTCACAAATCCAAGTCAGTTAGAGAATACCCACACAATGAACAAGAAATGAGGATAAGCTTCATGAAAAAAGATATACATGAATAAAATATCTATTAAATGCTTATTTTATGTAAGCATTGTTCTAAGCACTAAGCATGCAAATAGAGAAATGAAAGAACATGATTTCAAGAGGCTCATATGGGGGAATACATATACATGCACATAAAATTGAAGAATTTAACCTTCAGGGAAATACCTAGGGTAAAATTGGATAAAGCAATAATTTCTCTTAGGTTATACCTTTCTGTTCTTGGTAGCAGGTATAGATATTTCCGGTTATACAGACAAAATGAAAGTGTACCTGAGTGTTCCATTCACAAGAAAGAATTCATTCTAAGATAGAAAGACAAAGTTAAAAAGAGAATCCTGACCTATTTAGACTTCCTGGAGTCAAGATGATCAAGTAAACAGTAAGTAGTTCTTAGTCTCCCTTATTGACCTTGAAAAACCCAGAGAATATTGCCCCAGGAAAAATCCTGAAATAGCAGATTCAGAAGAAAGACTAGATATAACAATCTTTTAGCTCTTAAGGCTAGGTGGATTAACAGGAAAGGAACCTCTTGCTGTGGCTGAAATGGACCAATACAGGAAGGGAGGCATCACAGAAAGCCAGTGGCAAGCCCCACCTCAGCAAACCAGTAACCAGGTGCCTAGAACCCTGCACAAGAAGTCTGGGACAGTTCCCTCTGTCCTCCAGAAGTAGAGATCAACTTCAAAAGCCAGGGAAAAAAAAGGCAAACAACATGAGAAAGAAGCAACATAGAAAAACATCCTGGTGACAGGGAAGATCAAAATACAAATTCAGGAGAGGATAACATTGTCCATATACCCACATCTGAAACCTCAGAGGGAAATATGAACTGGTCTCAACCCCAAAAAGCCTTCTTGGAAGAGCTCAAGGATTTTAAAAGTCAAATAAGGGAGGTAGAAGAAAAACTGAACAATTCATTTAGAAATACAGTTGACAAAATGGGGGTAAAGTATAATAAAGAAAACAACTCCTTAAAAAGTATAATTGGCCAAATGGAAAAGGAGGCACAAAAAGTCACTGAAGAGAAAAACTCCCTAAAAAGTAAAATAGGCTAAGTGGAAAAGGAGGTACAAAAGCTAACTGAAGAAAACAATTCATTAAAAATTAGAATTGAGTAATTGGAAGCTAATGACTTTTTGAAATATCAAGAATCAGTCAAGCAAAATCAACACAATGAAAAATAGAACAAAAAGTAAAACTCCTACTTGGAAAAACAATTGACCTGGAAAATAGATCCAGGAGAGATAATTTAATAGCTATTGGTCTTCTTGATAGCCATAGTGAAAAAAAAAAAAAAAGAGCCTGGACAGCATGTTTCAGGAGATCATCAGGGAAAACTGCTCTGAAACCATAGGACCAGACAGTAAAATAGTCATCCTGAAAGAATTCACCAATCACCTGCAGAAAGAGATCAGAAGTTGAAAATGCAAAGGAACATTATAGCCAAATTCCAGAATTATCAGGTCAAGGAGAAAATCCTGCAAGGAGCCAGAAAGAAACTATTCAAATACTGTAGAACCACACTCAGGATTATGCAGGACCTTGCAGCTTCTATGTTAAAAAGATTGAAGGACTTGGAATATGATATTCTGTAAGGCAAAGGAGCTTGGATAGCAACCAAGGTTGATACTGGAAATGTTAGCTTTAGCAATGAGAAGGAAAAAAAAATTGAAGGTATTAGAATACATGAAGAAGAAATGTAGTTAGCACTATTTGCAGATGATATGATGATATACTTAGATAATCCTAGAGAATCAAGTAAAAAACTACTTGAAATAATAAACAACTTCAACAAAGTTTCTGGATCTAAATTAAATCCACATAAACCATCAGTATTTCTATATATTACCAATAAAGCCCAAGAGTAAGAGATAGAAAGAGAAATTCCATTTAAAATTATTGTAGACATTATAAAATATCTAGAAGTCAGACCTGCCAAAACAAACCCAGGAACTATATGAACATAATTACAAAATACTTTTTAAACAAATGAAGTCAAATTTAAATAATTGGTAAAAACATCATTTGCTCATGGGTAGGCCAAGCTAATATAATAAAAATGACAATTCTACCTAAACTAAATTACTTACTCAGTGCCATACCAATTAAACTACCAAAAATTATTTTATAGAGCTAGAAAAATAATAACAAAATACAGTTGGAAGAACAAAAGGTCTAGAACATCAAGGGAACTAATGAAAAGAAAAGTTAGGGAAGGTGGCCAAGCCATACCAGATCTTAAATTGCGTTATAAAGCAGCAATCATCAAAACTACTTGGTACTAACTAAGAAATAGAGTGGTGGATCAGTGGAAAAGGCTAGGCATGCAAGACATAACAGTTAATGATTATAGTAATCTACAATTTGATAAATCCAAATATTCCAGCTTCTGGGTTAAGAATTCACTATTTGACAAAAACTGCTGGGAAAACTAGAAAAAAGTATGGCAGAAACTAGAAATAGACCAAAATCTTACACTCTATACCACAATAGTCAAAATGGGTACACCATTTATATATAAAGGCTGATATTATAAGCAAACTGGGAGAGCAAGGAATAGTTTACCTGTCAGATTTATTGAGAACAGAAGAATTTATGATCAAACAAGAGAGAGAGAATATTACAAAATGCAAAATGGATAATTTTGATTACATTAAGTTGAAAAGTTTTTGCATAAATAAACCCAATGGAAACAAGATTGGGAGGGAAGCAGAAAACTGGGAAAGTATTTTTATAACCAGTGTGTCTGATAAAAGCCTCATTTTAAAAATATGTAGAGAACTAGTCAAATTTATAAGAATACAAGTCATTCCCCAATTGATAAATGATCAAAAGATATGAACAGGCAGTTTTAAGATGAAGAAATTAAAGCTCTGCATAGTCATATGAAAAAAATGCTCTCAATCACTATTGATCAGATAAATGCAAATCAAAATGACTTTGAGGTACCACATCATACCTATCAGGTTGACTAATGTGACAAAACAGGAAAATGATAAATGTTGGAGATGATGTGGGAAAATTGGAACATTAATGCATTGTTGGTGGAGTTGTGAAATGATCCAACCATTTTAGAGAACAATTTGAAATTATGCCCAAAGGGCTTTAAAAATGTACGTACCCTTTGACCCAGCAATAGCACTTCTAGGGTTGTATCCCAAAGAGATCATAAAAATGGGTAAAGGAACCACATGTACAAAAATATTTATAGCAACTCTTTCTGTCATGGCCAAGAATTGGAAATTGAGGGGATGTCCATTAATTGGGAAAAGACTGAACAAGTTGTGGTATACGAATGTAATGGAATACAATTGTACTATAAGAAATGAAAACTAGAAAGACTTGTTTGAACTGATGCTGAGTGAAGTGAGTAGACTTAGGAGAATGTTGTACACAGTAACAACCATGTTGTGTGATGATTAATTTTGCTAGACTTAGCTCTTCTCAGCAATGCAAGGATCTAAGACATCTCCAAAAATTTCATGATGGAAAATGCTATCTACATACAGAGAAAGAACTATGGAGTTGGAATGCTGATCAAAGCATACTATTTGCTCTATTTTTTTTCTTTTCTGTTTTGTTTTGTTTCTTCTTTCCTCTGGTTCCTCCTCTTGGTTCTAATTCTTCTTTACAACATGACTAATGTGAAAATATGTTAGGAATATATATGTAGAGCTTATATCAGATTGCACGCCTTCTTGGGGTGGGAGAGGGGAAAGAAGAGGGAGAAAATTTGAAACTCTAAAACTTATGGAAGTGAATGCTGTAAACTAAAAATAAATTAATAAAAAAAAAGATAATCCAGTTCAATCCAATCTATAAGCCAAGTTTAAGGAAGAGAATATCCAGTTTCCTTTAAATAAACCAGTACTTTCATTGCTTATTAATTTTATATTCCTTTTCCAAATTTCAGTACACATACATATTATTGGTATTCATATTTTTTTCCCAATTACAGTGCTCATTCTATGTAATTCTCTTGCAATGCCAATGTGGTGCATATCAGGATATCTATTCAGTTTCTCTTCTTGTATCCACAGAAGAAATTCTCAATGGTTCAAAGACAAAGTTAAAATGTGGGTGACTGAGAAGGTCAACTTGACTACATGTTATTAGATCTAGAACTGAAAAGCATAGACAACTTTTGTAGTTATGCTGTCCTTGGTTTCTCTTATTTAATTCTGGATAGAGTCTTATCCCACAGTTTTAGGATGAGGCTGAATTTGTTATATCTATACAAATTTGTTATATTTATTTGTGAAATCATGATTTTGTTTTTATTGCTAAGCAGGCAATTGGGGGTCTATGGTTAAATAGGTGGGAGTTCCATAAGTCAAGTTAATAAGCATTCATTAATTGCTTACTACATGCCAGGCACTGTGCAAAGTGCTACAGATACAAAATCATCAGCTTTTGAAGATGATATGATGTTTGACTTATAAAACACCAAGGAGTCAACTAAAATTAATTGAAACAATTGATAACTTCACCATACTTGCAGTATGCATAATAAATCCACACAAATCATTAGCATCTTCATGCAATGCCAATGAAAACTAGAAAGAGGACTTCCATTTCAAGTAACTACAAAATTTATGAAACATTTATGATTCTGCCTACTTAGATTCACCTGAGAACTATATAAAAATGAAAACAAACTATTGTTTGAAGAAATATAATCCTAAATAATTTGAAAAAAATTTCTTAGGGATAGGATTAGTCGATATAATGAAAAACCACCTTTTTAAATATGCTTATTTGTTGTCCAACCAATAGAAAAAAAAAATAAAGGATATCTTTATAGAACTAGAAAAAATATTAATGACATTAATAGTAAGGTAAAAAAGAAAAAAGAAGTTCAAAGGAAATAATTAAAAGAAGTATTTACAGGGACAACAAGATGGCGCAGTGCATAGATCACTGGTCCTGGAGTCAGGGGGACCAGAGTTCAAATACAGCCTCAGACACTTACTAGCTATCTGTGTGACCCTGGACAAGTCACTGAACCCCCATTGCCTCAAAAAACAAAACAAAACAAGAATAGATCATACACTGGAATATAATCTATATTATCTATAGTTGTATATATATATATATATATGTATATATATATGTGTGTATGTACATATATATATATGTGTGTGTATATATATATATATATATATACCCAGTTTAAACACAAAGGTCCCAGCTACAGGGATAAGAATTCGCTATTTAAATAAAAGTGTTGAGAAAACTGGACCAAATTCTAGAGTTTAGATTTAGACCAACATCTCACAACCTATACCAAGATAAGGTCCAAATGCCTTTATGATGAAATATAAAAGGTAACATCATAAACTGATTAGAAAACCATTGAAAAATATTACCTATTTATTGTTTAGTTGTTTTTCAGTCATTTCTTACCCTTCATCACCCCATTTGGGCTTTTCTTGGCAAAGATAATGGAATAACTTGCCATTTCTTTCTCCAGCTCATTTTATAGATGAGTCAAACAGGGTTAAGTGACTTGTTCAGGATAACATAGTTAGTAAATGTCTAAGGCCAGATTTGAACTCATTAAGATGAGTCTTCTTGACTCCAGGACTGGCACTCTATCCACTCTACACCTTCCTGTCCCATTACATCTACAAACAGAAGAAAAGTGCATGACCAAACAATGGATAGAATGGATGATAGAGAATAAATGGATATTTTTGGCATATATTAATTAAAAGAAAGATTAATTAATTAAAATCAGTATATTTCTATAAACAAATCCAGCAATGCTAAGCAGAAATGGGAAAAAACTGGGAAAATCTTTGATGTAAGTTTGTATGATAATTGTCTAAATTCTAAACTCTATGAGGAACTGATTCAAATGCATAAGAATAATAGCCATTCTCTCACAAGATAAATTGCATAAGCATATGAATGGGCAGCTCTCAAGAGAAAAGAGATAAACAAACAAACAAATTCAGGCCTCTGTGTTTGGAAGTTATGGGAAAAAATATACTGTTCTCCAATGAAGGGATTTGTTTTGATTGACTATACATATTTGTTATAAGGCTTTTATTTTTCTTTGATTTTTTTTCCCCTAATGTGGTGCTGATGGGAAAGAGAAAAAGGATTTTTCATTACAATATTAAAAAAAAATAGAGATGTGGAATGTTGTGAGTACTTTCAATTGAAGTCAGTATATAGTTAGTTTAATAGATTATCTTTGTTGTTTGTGTGTGTGTGTGTGTGTGTGTGTGTGTGTTTTGTTTGTTTTTTTGTTTTTTTTGGAGAGGCAGTTGGGGTTAATTGACTTGCTCAGAGTTGCACAGCTAGTACGTGTTATGTGTCTGAAGATGGATTTGAACTCAGGTCCTATTGACTCCAGGGTCTATCCACTGTGCCACCTAGCTGCCCCTGGTTACCTTTGTTATAAGAGATCTGGTGAGTTATGTGAATTGATCCAACCATTCTGGCAAGCAATTTAGAATCATAGTTCTAGAATATTTGTTACTAATAGTGTTTCTCTTCAACCCATATATAACACTTCTAGATATATACCCTTAATGTGTACAAATATGTTTATAGCAACACTTTTCATGGTAGTCAAAAATTAGAATCTAAAGGAATTTCATCCTATTGGTGAATGGCTAAGCAAACTTTAGTATATAAATGCAACGGAATGTTACCGTGCCATAAAAAATGTGAAATGGATAGCATCGAAGGTAACTAAGAATATATTTCTGAAATGATACTGAGCAAAATGAACAAAGCTAGGACAACTTATATGATGATAATATAATAGATAAAAATAACTTTATTTTAGAACTCTGATTCATGCAATGATTAACCATAATTGTTGTTGGTGCTGTTGTTGTTGTTGCTGTCATTTGTATTCAAAGAGGACCAAAATGACATCACTATGTTTGGGTCAATGTACCATGTGTCCAACTATCATATCAATAAGAACTTGGAAGGCTCCACAACAGGTTGGGCACAAATAGTTCACATGAACATTTGGGGTGGATATGTCTCTAAAGTTTTGTATCTCATGTTCTTTTGAACTACTACAATTCTGCTTTGCTCATAGAGCATTGTCCCTTCTTTCATGTGGGCATGCCAAGCCGGACAGTTCTATGACTGCCTCCAATGTCTCACAACCAAAACCAATGTTATTCAGAGAGACTTTGAGAATGTCTTTTTATTGTTTCTACTGACCTCCATGTGAGCACTTAAATTGTATGAGTTCTCTGTAAAATAATCATTTAAGCAAGCATAAGTTGGCATTTGAAAAATATAGCCAGTCTGTTGGAGTTGTGCTCTCTAAAGTAGAGTTTGAATGCTTGGTAGTTCAGCTTAAGAAACCATGATTACAAGTGAATAAAGAGGTAGCATACCACTCATCTCCTGAGAAAGAGACAATGAACAATAACAAACAAGGAAAATTAAAATGAGTTAAAATAATAATGACACCATGGGACAACAAATAATATTAAAACAAAAAATCAAATAGTTGAGACAGATAAAAATTGGGAAAAGATATAAGAGTGATGCAAGACTATGAAAAAAAAGAGTCAACAGCTTGGTAAAAGAGGCACAAAAAATAATGAAGAGTGTAACAACTTAAATAACTGAATAGGCTAAATGGCAAAAGAGGCACAAAAATTCTCTGAAATGAACTCCTAAAAAAGCAGAACTGGCCAAATGGATAAAGCTTTACAAAATTTCACTGAAGAAAAGAGTTTCTTTAAAGTGGAACTGGTAAAATGGAAAAGAGGGTAAAAAAGTTCACTGAAGTAAATATTTCCTTAAAAATTCAAATTGGGCAATGGAATAGAAGAAAATGTGAAATATTTCATTAGAAAAACAACTTACTTGGAAAACAGATCAAAGAGAGATAATTTAAGAATTATTGGGTTACCTGAAAGCATGATCAAAAAAGAGTCTAGACACCATATTTTAAGAAATTATCAAGGAAACCCATACTGATATCCTAGAATCAAAGGATAAAATAAAAATTGAAAGAATCCATCAATCAACTCCTGAAAGAGATCCTAAAAGGAAAACTCCCAGGAGTATTATAGACAAATTCTAGAATTACCAGGTCAAGGAGAAAATCTTGCAAGTAGTCAGAAAGAAACAATTCAAGTATCATGGGTGCCATAGCCATAACACATGATTTAGTAGCTTCTACATAAAATGATTGGAGGGTTTGGAATATAACAGTCCAGAAGGCAAAGGCACTAGTATTACAACCAAGAATCATGTACCCAACAAAACTTAGCATCATTCTTCAGGGAGCAAAATGGATATTTAATGAAATGGCACAGTTTAAAGCATTCCTGATGAGGACGAGAGCTGAGCAGAAAATTTGACCTTCAAATACAAGACTCAAGAGAAGCATAAAAAGGTAAATGGGTAAGAAAAACCACAAAATATTAAATAAGGTTAAATTTTGTACATTCCTACATGGTAAGATGATACTTGTAACTCTTAAGTAATTTATCATTATTAGGACAGTTGGAAGAATCATATACAGCCAGAGGGCACAGATGTGAGACAATCTATTGGGGGTATATTACTTATTCATTTCAATGATACATTTAATGGGATGAATGGAGCTGTTTTAGAGGTTAACAAGACTTGTCAATCAGACTGAACCTCCATCTTCCTCTCATGTCTGAGGTTATTGAATAGGGAACCACAGACATAAGTAGTTTTCCTAGATAATCCAAAATGTAGGGGGCAGTTAGGTGGGGCAGAGGATAAAATTCTGGCCTTGGAGTCAGGAGGACCTGAGTTCAAATCTGACCTCAGACACTTGACACTTACTATCTGTGTGTGACCCTGGGCAAGTCACTTAACCTCTATTGCCTCACCAAAATGCAAAAAAAGTAGATATTTGAAATGTGGATAACTGAATGACTTTTTTTGTTGTTTTAAATTTTGTAGATATTAGCTGGATGTTTGTTATTTTAGAGACCAAGGATTCTTAAGCTGATGTCCTTGATTTTTTTTAAAATTCTTAAGAGCTATTTAAGTCTAGTCGGTTTCCTTTGTAACTCATGTATTTTATTTCATGCACTTAAAATACTATTCTGAGAAAGGATCCATATTTTTCATCAGAGTGTGAAAATCATACATGATACAAAAATGCTTGAGAATCCCTAGTATAGACTTTGCCTTAGTCAATTGTTAATGTACTTGTCATAATAAATGAGAATTTTATTACATTGTTTAATAGCTAATTATCTACATGCTTTCTTTGGGGTACAACAATTCTACTTTATCATATTCTAACATTATCTAGTTATAAGCTTGAGGCCAATAACTATGTATTGCTCCATTTTTCCTAACCAGAGTTTAGCATAATGTCTTATGATAGTAGGCCAGGCATAGTTAATGAATGTTTATTGAATTATTGAATTGAACTATTGGAAATCCCTCCACAAGTGTGGTTAATTAAATGAGCAAGAAAATTCAGAATTATCAAAAAAAGTTTGAAATATCTAAGAGTTGCTAATAAGCTAATGCTTATTAAACTAAAGAAAAGAGATGAATTCTTGCTAAAAGACTGAAGGAATGTTAATGATAGTCTTATAAATTATTTTGTGTTAAAATTGATAAAGTTTTGAATGCTATTAAAATTCATAGATAGTAATTTTTACTTGTAGATGTTGGAATCTGTTCAACAATACTCAACTCATACAGGTCTGATGAAATTTTCAGTCTTCTCAAAAAAAGGATATCTTTTTAAAGTGATAGCAAAATCATGACTTTTCAAGCAAACAATACTTCCATTATGTTGCATGTTCATTGACAATGATAACATTGCTACTACTCAATACAATACTTCAAAATAGTCATGCTCGGTATTTGAGAGTTTTGCCACTTATGTATGCAATATAAGTCTGAACAGGGAATGGTGGGCATGATTACATATCTAATAGTCTAAAAATCTATGATTCTGCTTTCTATAGTGTTGTTTTCCTATTATTTTCTTGGTTCCCCTATATTAAAATTATCTCTATTTGTGAAGATCAAAAAGTCATCTGCAACTTAAGCCTTCCCAAACTAAATGATAAACTAAATGTTAGGTATAGTAGACATGAGTTAAATGACTTGCCCATGGTCTCAAAGATGCTTTTTGTCTGAGGCATGAAATTAACCTAGCTCTTCCTGAGTCCAGGGCCAACTCTGTATTCATTAGCCCATGTTGTGTCACTTGTATAGTGGACCTAACAATGGTAAAATTTAGACTTAGTAAGAATATCTTAACAAATGTGGTGATCAAAGAAAGACTCATAAAATTAACTATATAAAAGGGAGTGATAATGGTGAAACAACATACCAAAATTTCTATAATGCAGGTAAAGCAGTCCTTGGGGAAGGGAGAAATTGTCTAAATTTACATCAGTTTTGGTATCTACATATTTATATTTGAAGGCATGTATTGATGAATTAAAGGGAAAAAAGATAATTGAACTATTGACTCTGTGAAACTGCCCCCCCAACAAACTGACAAAGTAAAAGGAATAATGATTACCTACAAATACATAATCCATTTGAATTAATAGAATTTGAAATACAGAACTCAAATAATACAAAAACAAAAAAAATTATAAGTGAGCTATAAAAGTTTGGGGTAGAGTGAGAGCTGTTGCAGGAAAAATGTACAAGTAAATATTATCTAATGTGAAAGGAACAATTAAAACCTCTGCTAAACAAATTATTCTCAAAGATTGTTAACAAAATCAGCATATAAGAATAATAATAAGAAGAAAAATATTCCTATGAGTTACTTAGAAAATCCTTTAAAATTATAAAAAAATTGAGAAAATTAGTAGCATAGGCAGAATATATTTTTCTTTTTTTAAGATTCATTCATTTATTTATTTTTAGTTTTCAACATTCATTTCCACAAGATTTCGAGTTCCAAATTTTCTCCCCAACTCATCCCTCCCCCAACTCCAAGACAGCACACATTCTGAATACCCTTTCCCCAATCTGCTGTCCCCTCTATCTCCGGTCCTTTTCTTATCTCCTTCTTCTTCTATTTTCCTGTAGGGCAGGATAGATTTCTATACTTTGTTGTTTGTATATCTTATTTCCCAGTTGCATGTGAAAACAATTTATTTTAACATTTGTTTTTAAAACTTTGGGTTCCAAATTTTCTCCCTTCCTCCCTCCCCACCCACCCTCATTGAAAAGGCAAGCAACTCAATACAGATTATACTTGTGTAGTCATGTAAAACACTTCCATAGTAGTCATGCCATGGAAAGCTAACTATATTTTCCTTCATCTTATCCCACCCATCATTTATTCTATTCTCTCTTTTGACCTTGTCCATCCTCAGAAGTGTTTGCTTCTGATTACCTCCTCCCCTAATGTGCCCTCTACTCTATCATCTCCCTGCTCTTTTATCCCCTTCCCCTCTATATCCTGTAGGGTAAGATAGCTTTCCATTCCCAATTGAGTGAGTATTGTTGTTCCCACCTTAAGCCAAATACTATGAGAATAAGATTCACTTATTCCCTCTCAACTTCCCCCACTTTCTCTCCACTCTAAAAGACTTTACTTGTCTGTTTTGTGTTTTACCCCATTCTACCTCTCCCTTTCTCCTTCTCCCAGTATAATCGTCTCTTACTCCTCAATTTTGCTCTCCAGATATCACCCATTCATCTTCAACTCACTCTGTGACCTCTATCTATCAATCTATCTATACATATATTTTTTCCCTCTAACTACCCTGATCCTGACAAAGGTATTATGAGTTACAAATATCATCTTTCCATGTATGAATGTAAACAATTCAACCTTAATTAGTCCCTTATGATTTCTCTTTCTTGTTTATGTCTTCATGCTTCTCTTTAGTCTTGTATTTGAAAGTCGGATTTTCTATTTAGCTCTGGTCTTTTCATCAAGAATGCTTGAAAGTCTTCTATTTCAATGAATGTCTATTTTTTACCCTGAAGGTTTATGCTCAGTTTTGCTGGGTAGGTGATTCTAGGCTGTAATCCTATCTCCTTTGCCCTCCAGAATATCACATTCCAAGCCCTGTGGTCCTTTAATGTAGAAGCTGTTAAATCCTGTGTTATCCTGATTGTGTTTCCGCAATACTTGAATTGTTTCTTTCTGGCTGCTTGAAACATTTTCTCCTTGACCTGGGAACTCTGGAATTTGACTACAATATTCCTAGGAGTTTTCCTTTGGGGATCTCTTTCAGGATGTGATTCAATTTCTACTTTACCCTGTGGTTTTGGAATATCAGGGCAGTTTTCCTTGATAATATCTTGAAAGATAATGTCTAGGCTCTTTCTTTGATCATGACATTCAGATAGTCCAATAATTCTTGAATTATCTCTCCTGTATCTATTTTCCTGGTCAGTTGTTTTTCCAGTGAGATATTTCACATTGTCTTTTATTTTTTCATTCTTTTGCTTTTGTTTTACAATGTCTTGATTTCTAATAGAGTCACTAGTTTCCCATTGTTTCATTCTAATTTTTAAGGAAGTATTGTCTTCAGTAGGTTTTGGACTTCCTTTTCCATTTGGCCAATTCTGCTTTTTAAGGCATTCTTCTCCTCATTGGCTTTTTGGACCTCTTTTGCCAGTTGGGTTAGGCTATTTTTTAAGGTGCTATTTTCTTCAGTATTTTTGGGGTCTCCTTTAGCAAGCTGTTGACTACTTCTTCAAGATTTTCCTGCATCACTCTCATTTCTCTTCCCAGTTTTTCCTCTACTTCTCTTACTTGCTTCTCAAAATCCTTTCTGAGCTCTTCCATGGCCTGGAACTGATTCATATTTTTCTTGGAGGCTTTGGATGTAGGAGCTTTGACTTTGTTGTCTTCTTCTGGTTGTATGTTTTGATCTTCTTTGTCATGAAAGAAAGATTTTATGACCTGACTCTTTTTCCAAAGTTTTTTCATGATCCCAGACAATTACTTGAATTATAAACTCTTTGTTAATGTAGGGGCCTGCTTCCAGTGTGGAGAATGTACTGTCTCAAGCTTCAGGGGTTTTGTGCGGCCGTTTTCAGAGATAATTCTAGGGACCTGTAAGTTTTCAGTTCTTCCAAGATGGTATGATCAAGGGTGAGATATTTATTCCTTTCCTGTCCTGTGCTCTGGTCTATGAATGACCATAAGCACTATCTTCTGCCTTGGACCTGTGAGAAGGATTCCCTCTCCACCGCTACTACAAGCTCCACTACCCAGAACTGTGATCCAGATTCAAGAATACACAAAGAAAGAGAATCCTGCCTCAGCACCAGAAAAAGATCCCTGCAATGCCTCTGTGATCAGCCACTCAATTCCCCTTCAGTCTGTTGGCTGGAAGCTCCAGCAGCAGCCACCACCCCAGGGCTGCACCTGGGACTGGGTCTGGGACCAAGCTTCTCTCTCACCTCAGTCACAGACTTTTCCCACTGACCTTCTAAGTTGTCCTTGGTATTTGTGGGTTGAAAAGTCTGGAAACCACCACAGCTGCCCATGATTCAGTCCTCTGATGCCTGCTCCAGGTTTGCTGAGCCTGAGGTTTTGACTGCGCATCCAAGTTGAACTGCATTTCTTTCCCAGCACTGCATGATAGACCTTTCCAATAAATTATCTAGGTTGTTTTGTGCTGGAGATCTGTTTCACTCTGTCTTTTTGTGGGTTCTGGTGCTCTGGAATTTGTTTAGAGCCATTTTAAAGGCATTTGGAGGAATTTGGGGGAGAGCTCAAGCAAGTCACTGCTTTTACTCTGCCATTTTGGCTCTGCCCACCCAAAATATATATTTTTTAAAAATCTACAAAAATTGTTAGCTTTACTTGAAAGCAATAACAAGATCCATAAGAAAATAATAGACAAGTCATGTTCAAAATTTTTAAAAAATGAATTCTATGTAAGGAGTTGCTGAAACAGGAGCTAGGAAGTCTGAGTTCAAATATGGTCTCAGACATTTACTAACTATGCTGCTAAACAAGTCATTTAACCTCTGCTTCAGTTTCATCAACTTTGAAATGGGGATGATAGTATCATATTTCTCATAGGTGTGTTGTGAGAAAAAAGGGATTTCAAGTTTCTAAAATTGCTTAGCCCAGTGCTTGGCACTTAATAAGTTCTTTGTTGTTCCATACCCCTAAATTTACTCTTGCCCTTGAATTTTCATTCCTTCTTTGTGGGATATCCTGTGGCACTTTCTTTGTTTAATATGTTCATTACTTCCTTAGGAATGCATATCACAATTCATTTCCTCTAGGAAATGTTTTATCATCACAAACAATCCTGCTCATTTCACTAGTCAGTAGTCACTCAAAAGTCTATATCCAATTTGTACTATATTGAAGACCTTGTAATTTCAATGGTGTGAGTTTTATCTTTGCTGAAAAAGATCAGCAATTCCTCTGAGACTAAATTAAAAAAAATCTTTGAAAGTTGTTATGATTTCAAAAAAAGATAAAAAACCACATTGGTCAAATTTTGGTCATGAGTTTTCAGAACTTTTCTCAGATGTTTTAATAAAAAGATAATACTTTTTGGAAGTCAGTCCCTGCATCCCACACCTCCATCCTCCAACCAGATATTTAGATGTCTTTATTTTGACATAAGGTTAAAGCTAAATAGTGAAATGAGGATTTAAAGTACAAATTCTTCCTGCATTTTTCTCCTGAGAAGCAAGGTCTTAAAATATATAGCAAATTGTAACAGTCTACATTCATCAAGCTTCATTTTAAACTCAAGCTCATCATAATTCAAGATAACTACTATTTATTTGCAAACTCACTTGAAAAGTGGCACTTGCCTCAATTCCCTCATTCCTTTTTGAAGGTTTAAATTGTCTTATTTCTCATCCCTAGTAACTTTTCCCTATAAATTCTGTCATAGTAAAGGTTATTTACCATTTAAGCACTAAAGCATCAGTAGTTTTAAATGTTGTTTTAGAAGAGATGTTGTAATAAGGGTGTATTTGGGTGGCTGAAAAAGAATAGATCAAAAGTATTAAAAGACAAATTTGTCACTTTCATGTGCATAGAAGTAGTGAATATTCAGTTATTTCATATTCATCTACCAAACAAGGGACTATCTGAGCAAACATTTACTAAGATAATCTTCATAGCAGAAATCCATTGCATAAAATAGAATGTCTATCATTCCTTGTAAAGGAAAATGGGTTGTTACTAAGAAAGCCATGACTAGATTGACAGAGATATAAGGGACAATTTTAGGAAGATGCTAAAAGTAACCTCTTTGACATTAGGAACCCAAGGCAAATCAAGAGAGAAGATGGGCCCACTAAACAAAAGTATTGCATATATTGCAACAGAATTCTTTCTCTTCTATATAATGGAAGATTTTACTAAATCTAATCCAAAACTTCTAGCTTTCACATTCTGAATCTGTCTTCACCTATCTTCACCAAAGGGAATTATAGGTTCCCAGAGTGGATGGTATTGCCCCCCAGGGAGGCACTTGAATGATCCAGGGTGGGAGCAATAGTAGTTTCTGGTGCAATTGGGGGACATTGAATAAAAATAAGGGAGCAGTGGAAGCATGAAGAAAGAAGAGAAAATAAAATTTTGAAAAAAAAACATTCATACATGTTCCATGTGTTGTACAACACAGTTAAAGTCATAGTGATTACATTATTTTACAAATAAACACACAAAGTACAAGTTATAACTGATTAGTGGTCAAGTCTGCTGATAGGTCTTAACAAGCAAGTGTTGACAGGTGAGCTGTGGTCAGGAACTTCATATTGTAGTGGCAGGAATATTTGAATGCAATGATTTATTTACAATATGATATTATATGGTTACATGATGCAATATTGCATCATCAAAATTTCAATGCAGAAAAAAACAAAAACTGACAATATATTATTAAATTTAAGATGCTTCATTTTAAAATATTTTATATATTTTGAAATGACATGAATTTTTAAAAAAATGTTAAAGCGTTAAAGAAAGTATATTTCCAAGGGGCATTGAGTAATTTTTTTTTGAAAAGGGGGAAGTAGGCCAAATAAGTTTGGGAACCTCTGATCTAGACATATATGTAATATCAAAGAAAATATTTATAAATATGATATTAATAACATCACAAATGGTGAAAAGTCACTATAAAATAAGAGCATTACCATTTTTAGAGCTTAAAAGGACTTTAACATGAATCAGCAAGATAGTTTGTGAAATGGAAATCATAATAGTACATCCCTCATGGGGCCATTGTGAGGATCAAATGATATAAAATCTTATTTTAAAAAATATAAAAAATTATTTAGCAAAATTCCTGACAAGTAGTAGTTCCTATATTAATACTTTTTCTCACTCCCTTCTCCCTCTCCCTCCCTTCTTCATTTTAGGAACAAGGACAATAAAGTTCAAGAAAGTTAAACATTTTCCCCAAGGTCATGTAGATATTTAATGAGAGCTGAGCCATTTGAACTTATGTCCTCCAATTCCAGATACAGTGTTCTTTCACTCTACTTGTGTATGTGTGCACACTCACAGACACATACACACACAGAGGATGTATGTGAATTACTTATTTCCTATAAATACACAAATGTAGATAGAAGCTGATAAAACAAAGATAATAGAAATAAGATGCAGAGTTAAAATGAAAGGTTAGCTAAACTTTTATCTTCAAAATATGTTTTAATATAAATTAGCTGAAAAATATCTATTAGAAGATATCAGAGAAAGTTGTTAAGTAGATATAGGAATCAGAAGAGAAGAAAAGTTGACACACTTAGATTTTAATGTTCTTCATAATAATGCAAGTGGTAGTATTGAGGATTTTCAACCAATAACATATTTGTAAAGAAAGTTGGTAAATGTTTATTTAAATTTCAATATGTCAGAAGAAATTAATGATGGACTATTGCACATTCTTAGCAACTTGACAATTATTAAATATTCATTATTCATTATATCTAACTATATCCAAAAAGGGTAGTCTATTAAAGAGCATGTTTATATATGGATATGTACTTTTTTTGTTCAATTTGGCAGCAAAATATAAACACTTGATAATAAAAAAATATGACTATGCCTTTTCTCTTCTTCAATGTCTTGCACAATGTGTATGGAGAGCTGTTATTTGACATTTAATAATGTAAAAGCACATCAAATCTCAGGAGATGTGGCAAAAGAAAGGCAAGAGATTACAGTGCGATAATCAGACATGGAACATTGTATTAGCACTTCAGCAGCTGAAGAAGTGGTTCCTTGGTTTTATTATTTGTATCACTTTGAATTACTCTGGCAGCACAATGTGATTATACATATGTGTGTGCATGTATATGAAAATATATTTCTATCACAATCTGGATGACCAACCTAATAAGACAACTTTGTTAATTCTTGCTAAATATTGAGAACCCACTCTCTTGAATTTGACCTTTGTTGTGATTTTTGTGCACATACTAGTTTTAGTGATGTTCTGTACTGTCCCAATGGTCCCTCCTTAAAAGATGCAAGTGAGGTAATTTTATCATGTGTTCTTGTAGAGAAAGAACATAATACATCATAATATGATCCTTAAAGAGAAATCACTTCTTTTTTATATTAAATGTTTCAGTTATTTTAATCAGCCAAATTCTATCTTCATGTTCCCACCCAACCATCTCTTTGTCCCCCAACAAAACTCATTATAAATGTGTAGTCAATCAAAAACTTTCTACATTGGCTATCAAAAAAAAGTCTCATTCTGTAGACTAAGTCTTTTCCCTCCCCTGTTAGGAGGTGGGTATCATGTTTCATCATTAGCCACCTGGAATCTTGGTTGGTCTTTAAGCTGATAAGAATTCAGCACGATAGTATTCATCTCATTTATATACCATCTCTGGTTCTTCCAATTCCCTACTTATGTGCATGCTCAGATTCTTATCTTTTACCACCTCAAAAAGAGCTACAAGTATTTTTGTATATCTTTAGAGGTTTTTTAAAATTTTTTTTTTTGCTTTTGACCACCACCTCCCTCAGTTCCACTTCCCTTCTTTTAGCCCTCTCCCTTCTCTTCCCCTTTATCCTTACTACTTTTTCCCTCCATTCTGTCCCCCCTCCCTTTTCTTTCCACTTTTCCCTCCTACTGCTTATAGGGCAAGTTAGATTTCTATACCTAACTGATAATGTTATTCCCTTCCTGAGCCAAATTTGATGAGAGTAAGATTCAAACAATGCTCATCTCCCTCCCTTCTTTCCCTCTGCTATAATAGGTCCTTTTCCTGTAATGTAATTTACCCTGGTCTGCTTCCTCATTTCCTTTTCTCTCAGTACATTTTCCTAGTTAGATCAGATTAATCCACTTAGTTGGATCCATTTAACCCACTTGATTAGATTTTTTTCATCATTACATCAAAGGCAACTTATACCCACCCCCTTTATGTATACCACTTTAACATGGTGTAAAAACAATACAGTTCTCAAAGGCTGCAAGTGTCTTCTCTTGTAGGGATGTAAACAGTTTGCCCTTATGAATAACATGTTTCTTTCCATCCCATTTACTTTTCCATATCTCTCTTGAGTCTTGTATTTGAAGATCAAATTTTCTGTTGAGTTCTGGTCTTTTTATCAGGAAGGTTTGGAAGTCCCCTATTTTATTGAATATCCATCTCCTACCCTGAAAGATCATGCTCATTTTCACTGGGGAGTTAATCCTTGGTTGTAATCCAAGCTCCTTTGCCTTATGAAATATCGAGAATTACTTTTAAACAAATAACTTTTTATGTGTTCATTTCAACAACAAAGCCTTTCTTTAAATGACTTATCCAGACAGACAGAGGCTAAGTAACTTGCCCAGCCATTTCTTCTTTATCACAATTGCAGGGGTCTCTTTGCTAGGGCTAGGTTTAGGACTCTGTTCAAAAACTGTTTTTACATTTTTAAAAAATGGTCGTTTTCTAGCCAGAAGCTGCTAGGTGGCTCAGTGGCTAGAGTGCTGGGCCTGGAGTCAGGACAATCTGAGTTCACATCGCCCTCAAACACATACTAGGTGTATGACCTTGGGCAAGTCATTTAACCTCTGTTTGCCTTAATCCTCTGGAAGAGGAAATGATAAATCACTCCATTATCTTTGCCAAGAGAACTCTGAGGTCATCATTGGCATGCTATGGTTCATGGGGTCATTAAGAGCCAGACATGACTGAACAATAATGAAATATTTTCTTGCATATGTAGACAATTCTAGTTGGAGAGGTTCAATGGCTTCTGCCATTTTGCAATAGACGAACTTTGATGCTAGGGTATTTGTAGTATATCAGTTGAATATTTACATTGATTTGTTGCCTATGGTGCCAGAAAAGGATTTTTAAAAAGGTTCCAGTCAATTAAAAGAATACAACCTCTTTACAATTATCAAGTAAATTAATATTCTGGAATGTGAACATAAAACTCCATTCATACTCTATACCAAATGACATCAAACTAGAGGCAACTAGGTGACAAATTCAAATGAGGTCTTGACCTGGAGTCAGGAATACCTGAGGGCCATTCTGGCTGTAGACATTAAATAGCAGTATATCACTGGACAAGCCATTTAACCTCTGTCTAGGTAAGTCACTTAATCTATAGTGCCTTAGTTTCCTCATCTTTAAAATGGTGATAATAATAGTATCTTCCTCAAGGGTAGGTCAAAGTGATATATTTGTATATTGCTTTACAAATCTTTAAGTGCTATATAACTGCATGGGCTCATTGTTGGAAGGGACCTTAGTTGCCATCTGAAGCAGCTTCTCTTTTTATAGATGAGGAATTTAAAATCAGGAATGTGAAGTGACTTGTGTAGAGTAAGGTCACATAAAAAGCATCAAAGACAGGATTTAAATAAAATTCCTCTATATACAAAGTCAGTACTCTTTCTCCTGTATCCATGCCTCAAATCAAATGTGCATGCTGAAGAATGGAGGACACAGTAATAGATAAAATGTTTGAAGACACACAGATCAATTGGTAACTGTAGAGCAAATTAAGAAAGAATCCATGCAAAAAACAAACAAAAGTATTGCATATATAGTTAATAATTAATTATTATAATTAATTAATTATTATAATTAACATTAATAGTTCACAACCAAGGCAGTGAAAACTAAATTAAGAATCATAGGTCCTTTAACTATCTAAGGAAAAAAAAAGAGGTAGTGTGGCTTAATGGATAAAGGGTTAATCTCAGAGTCAAAGTTATGGGTGCAAGGCCCCCTAAAACACACACTGCCTGTGTGAATAGACTGGGTAGGTCACTTAATCTTTCAATGTCCTTAGGTAGCTCTATAAAACTATAAATTGCAGAGTGGCTGCTGACTTGCATTGGGAGAGGGTCCTTCTTCACTAGGAGTTCTCTAAACCTTTCTGGTCATGGCTTCTGTTTAAGAGAGAGAGAGAGAGAGAGAGAGAGAGAGAGAAATGATACTTGGAGAAAATAAGCTGAGCTAGAGATGTATTGACTATCAGGGAAACATAAGACATAAATACACAGATTATAAATTCTTGTTAATACTTTTGTATTTGATTAAAAGAGACATAATATCTTCTACTAATTCATCTTTCTTTGATGAGTTTTTTAAGCATATGTTTATACCAAGACATTTCAGTGATAGTTGTGTAATAGATACATTAACCAATCAGTTAATAAGTGTTTAAGTCCTTTACTATGTACTTGGAAATGAGGCAAATTCTGGAACTAAAACCACTAAAGTCAAACAATCTCTTCCCTCAAAAAATTATTCTCTAACACAAGATACATCATGTACACATACAAGTCTACGAAGAATATACATGCAATTAATACATTTATTTTAGAGGAAGTGCACCAGCAGAAGGGGGAATCAGGAAAAGCTTCACATAGATGGTGGCATTTGTTAAGGGTAAAGGGGAATAGGCTCGGTCAACCTTGTGTCAAAATGTATTTAAACAGTGAAAATTCTGCCAATTATTTGATTAAATAATCCTAAGCAATCTATTGTGATGAATTTTTCAATGAATTGATCTAATTGACTGGGTGGTGTGGTATTACATAAATATCTCTTGAAAGAAATCAAGAATATAGGAAAAGATGGGACAAAAGGTAAAATTTAAGCATTCAAAGGCACTGTCCCAAAAATGAATGAATGAAAAAGGATTCATTAGTCACTTACCATGCCAGATATTGTGTTAAATGAGATAAGATTTGTAAAACACTTAGTAGAATGCCTGGCACATTGGTACTATATGAATGTGTATTCCTTTCCCCTAAGTGTTGAGTACATAAATATGAAAAAGTCAGATAAGCCCTTTCCTCAAGAAGTTTATATTCTAATAGAAGAAAAATGTATATGAATATAGAGGAAGACATATGTATATGTGCATATACATTTATGTATATTTATATGTGTGTATACATTTATGTATGTGTATATATGTATAGTATAGGGAAATATTATCCTAGAAGAAGTGTTTGCATGCAAAGTTCAGGTCAGATTGTAATATAACAATTGATTTAGTTACACAGTTGTTCTTTACCAAGAATGATATTGTTGATTTGATTACAGTTTTGATAGATAAAGTTGAATGTGGGGAGGGGATCTGAGGGCAAGGAACAGACCAAGCAGGATGGCATAGACATGGCTAGGAGATGGAAATGGCTGGTAGTGAGGGTAGTCTGAAATTAAGAAAGATAAGTTAAAATGCTCATCAATCAATTTGATTAAATAAACATTTATAAAGTGCCTCCACTGTGTTAAATGATTGAGATACAAGAGGCAAAACACAGTCCATGCCATCATGGAACTTACAGTCTAATAGTAATGGGGAAAAAAATATGACAGATAGGTAGATAGATAGACAGACAGATATAGACATATACATACGTATACACACATATATACACATATACATATACATATACACACCCTAATATATATGTATATGTGTATATACATACACATATATAGTTACATACATACATACATTTGCACACACACATATATGTACATACATTCATACATACACACAAACATATATACATGTATATACATATATGTATATACCTGTGTGTATATGTATGTGTGTGTGTATATAGATATATATATATATATATATCTATATACACACACATCTCACTGAAATTAAGAAAAATTGGGTAAGGTTCCTGGAGGAAGTGGGATTTTAGTTGGGATTTAAAGGAAGCCAGGGAGGTCAGTAGTCACAGTGGATAGAAAGAACATTACAGGCATGGGAGAAAGGAAGAGAGATACTTCAGGTAAAAGGAGGGAGTGTTTTATTTCTAGAACAGCCAGGAGGCAAGTGTCACTGAATGAAAGAGTATTTGTTGGTTAGTAAGGTGTAAGAAGACTGGAAAGATAGGAGGTGGCTAGATTGAGAAGGGCTTTAAATGTCAAATAGAACATTTTGTATTTGTTGCTGGAGGCAATTGATTGTCATTGGAGTTTACTGAGTGTGTGTGTGTGTCTGTGTGTGTCTCTGTGTGTGTGTGCGTGTGCATGCCATGATCAGACTTGCCTTTTAGGAAAATTTCTGTAGTGGCTGAATGGAGAATGGATTACTGGAAAGAAACTTGAGGCAGTTGTACCCATCAGACTGCTACTGCAATAATCAAAAGTGTGAGGTGATGAGGTCCTACACAAGAGAGGATAGAAGGGGGCATATTCCACAGATGTTGTAAAGGAGCAATTGGCTGACCTTGGAAACAATTTAGATATGGATGTGAAAAATAGTGAGGAATCCAAGATGACTCCTACTTTGCAAGATTGAAGGATTGGGAGGATGGTGTTGCCCTCTAAAATATAGGGAAAGTAGGACATAGAGAGGGTTTATGGGAAAAGATAGTGACTTCTGTTTTGGATATATTGAGTTTAAGATGTCTACTAGACATCCAATTCAAGATGTGTGAAAGGCAGTTGGAGATGCAAGTTTGAAGGTCAGCAGAGACATTGGAGCAGGAAAGGTAGATTTGAGAAACACAGAAATAATAGTGGGATATTCAGTTCCATTAGGTGGTAGAGGAAGCTGAAGAGGCCTCAAGCTATGAAGAAATAGATAAAAAACAAAAATCAAGGGGGAAGACTAGAGAAGCAAACAGAAAAAAGATCAATAAGAACTTCCTTGAAGATGGAGAAAGAAGAAAATGAAAAGTTTGCTGGTGATTAGGAGATAGTTGTTTTTTTTTTTTTCTCCCTTGAAAGTTAGGCAGCAGTATCATGTTGTGGAAAAAGCATTGACTGCAATTAAAGGCCCTGTGTTCAGATCAATGGTGTGCTCATACAGATTTGGAAGAGTTTATTGTTAATTCTTCGGTGTGGATATTACACCTCAAAAATTGGTAAATACTACAAATCATGGCCTGATTTATTGTTTTGTTGATTGTCTAGAGGAAAAAAAATGTTAGTAATGCAGATTATAGCCATAAGAGACACTTGTTCCCTCTGCAACTTTATGCAAATACTTTACTCTCGATACCCCCATCTTTAGGATGAGGGAGTTAGACAGAATGGCTTCTTAGTTCTTTTCCAATTCTGCATGTGCAAGCATAAGAAATCTGATTATTTTTGCTTTCTTCCACCAAGTCAAGTTTCTTGGAATTTAGCACAGTTATAAAAGTCAACTGAAGATAGTAAGTTGTCTCAAAACTGAATCCGATAGTAGAATAATTTCTGAGGTCAAAGCAAATCACTTAGAGCATAAATTATCACTTTCCACATGTCTACTATGTGTTCCTTCAGTAACTTCTTATTTATGATCACAGCTGGAGATTACATTCTTTATGTAACTTATTTTTAAAGGAAAATCAAGAGGAGTAAGTGTACTAATATTGTTAGAACTTTTAAGTTCTCTCTGAAAATGACTCCTGAGCATAGTGGATAAAACAATTGCTCTAACAACCAAGTGACCTGGGTTCTGATTCTAACTATTCTTAGGCACACATTTCACCTCTGTATTTCCCTTTTCTCAACTGCAAAATAAATGCAGTTGGAGTAGGTGATCCCAAAGGTCCTTTTTGCTCTAAAATTCTGTAACACTTAGTCAAGCATAAAGTGTCTTTTGGCTTTGACTCAAGCAATGTATAAGCTGGCTACCTGCCCCAAAGTGCTACATATGCCTGCTGGTTCTCAGTTAAAAGCTCAGTTGCCTGTCAGTCTCCCTTCAAATCACTATAAATTTAGTATCCTGCCATGAATTTAGTTTGAACTCCGGTGAGCTACTTTTAGGTATATGGGAATGCTAATTAAAAGTGGCAAAATGCCCTCTTTTCTCTCAACTTTTAAAAATTAATTTTACAAGACATCTTTTCTGTCTGCCACCTACAATAGTTCATAACTGGTTCTCTCTTTGGTGAGCATACTTCCTGTAGGGAACAGGGGGTCATTTTTTTTTGTCAGCCCTCTTGCTTAAAACCTCTGTTTCCTGAGCTCCATATTGGGCAGGTGACAGAATTCCCTGATGAATCATAGGCAGCTTAATTGAGCTGGGCAGAACCATTCTATAAAGGGAAATATCAGCACTAAGCCAACAAGAAGGACTGGTGTCTTTGCCATCAAGAAAAATAAGGAAGTTTAGAAACGGGGCCAACAGATCTTTTACACAAGCAGGAAAATAAAAGGTCAAAGAATATGTAGTAATCAATTCCCAGATATGTTATAGGAAGCAGATACAATGTAATACTATTTCTATCAACAAGGGGATAAAGGTCAGGCTATGGGAAACAAGGCAGAGGCCTGGATTTTAATTTTATAAAATTCATATTTTAGCCATCTCATTGTGTCTCAGTGATATGTATGCTGCAAAAGACATTTGTGGGAATGCTGTCTACCAAAGATTCGATTGAGATGATGCTTCTTAATTGTAAATCCTCAGAGGTGACTGATAACACCTAGACATGAAATGATGGTGTTCCACGTTTATGAAATGTAATGCAGTTGAGTTTTAGATAGCAGCCTCTGTGAAAAGTGGTTTGAGAATTTTTATGTTTTCAGGCTAATGCAAATGAGAAATGAAAACATTGAAAACCCATCTCTCTTAAAAATTCTCTCCTTGAATTTCTGTTTGTAATACAATTCTGCATGGGAAAACAAGTTCATTTAAATGAATAATACTGATTATCATAGTCCTTAGTTATATAAATATTAAAAATATGGTGAGAATGTCCCTGAATAACTCAATACTACATCAATGACTTGTGATTTTTTTGGTTTTAAATTTGAGTCTGTAATATAGGGAATGCCCAATGGGAGATGGGAGTCTGATGTTTAGACTAGTCTACTCTGCTTGCTGCCATCAATTTGGAATTGAAAGAAGATGTAAGATAATTCATAATTTTACAAGTACAAAATTGTCAGCCTCATTCTCTTTCAAAGTCATAAAAATCTTAGTATAATTCAGGCAGTATGCAGATATGATTCATTCTGGTCCACTAACCAGAAGTTTAAAAACAAGCTTTTTATTGGCTGCAGTGTTTATAGGGGTTAATTTGAAAGATTCTCTTGGGGCTACTAGGCCCTATTTCCTTCCCTGGTGTCCATTGAAAAGGACAAGCTACTGTGGGGCTATGGATGATAGAGGGTCCCATACTCTTTATCCCCTAGAATAAGCATGAAGCCTTCAGTGAATGGGCCTGTAGTTGCTGTGAGATGTAGCTCCAATGCCAGAGGCCTACTCTCCTCACCCAGGTGGAAATGAAAGCATGAGTATATGAGATTGCATTTGCTTCTGTCCTTACTGTATCTTTTCTTTTCTGCCATAAAGGAAGATAGACTAGACTAAACTATGAACTTGTGAGATTCAAAAGATCAGCTGCCAAAGGTCAAGAAATGGGAAGTTCATGCTACTTTTTGCAGACAATCAACCCTCATCTGCTTGCTCTTCCCTTTCTAAGCAGAACTCCCATAAAACAGCAGTCTCTACTCATTCCCTTTACTCTTCTCTCATTAACTTCCCTTGCAGTCTGATTTCCCAATTCATCACACAACTAAAACTGTTCTCTTAAAGTCTTTTAATTATCAAATTTTCTCAGTTCTCATGTTTATGGACCTTGTTAATTAGCTCTTTGTAGATCTGTTCTCCTTCCTTGATTTCTGGGTCACTCTTTCATTTCTCCTCCTACATGTCTTTTCTTGACCTTTCAGTCTCCTCTGCCGGACCATCATCTATTTCCTCCTCTTTCCTATCTTGGGTATTGCTCATGGCATTGAATGAGGCCCTTCTTTTTGGTATCTAGATTATTTCTCTCAATAATCTGGTTAACTTTTATATTGTTGTGACCAATGACATCGTGAGGTGATGTCTTGACTTGTGCATGAAATGGATTTAAGTGAGGCAAAGTAGTATAAAGTTGTCAGCCTCATTCTCTTCCAAAGTCATAAAAATCTAGTGGTAACACAATAGTCAGGATGACTGACAATGGCCTAGGATGCATTAGATGACCTTGGTGTCTTCAAAGTCTGACCATTGTCAGCTTCTATGAATTCAGTTATCATCTTATGAGGCTGAATACCGAATCTAAAAACCTATGTCCCATCTCCATATATCAAATTGCCTATAGGACATTGCCAACTGGATTTTGATTAGACATCTCAAACTAAAGTTGTCCAAATAGAACTCAGTATCTTTTATGCAAAAACCAGATCTCTTCCTAACTTCTGTATTTCTTTTAAAAGTTGGTCATTTAATAGTGCCATCCTTTCAATAATCCGTATTCACACACTCTGAATCATTCTTGGCTCTTAACTTCTCCTCTTTCCTCCCTATTCAAATTCTTGTTAAATTTAATAGATTCTATGATGATATTTTTTAATCTATCTCCTTTCTCTCTACTGGTATCACAAACCCCTTAATTCAGGCTTTTTGCCACCCCTTTCATTGACTGTTGTCATACCCTCTCCATTGGTCTTCTTGACAATCCTCTGTTCTTCTAATCTGTCCTCCAAATGGTTTGCAAACTGCTTTCCAAATGAGCTCATGTGACCATTTTCTTTCCTCTTCAGAGTAGACTGTAGACTTTCTCTACCATGCCCCAGAAATTTCTTAACCATGGAAGCTCTCATTTATGCCCTATAATTTATGTGTTGGAAGTGTCCTAAGACCCTGGATTTGGGTGGCTTTTCCCAGAAACCTCTATTTAAAGAGTGTGTCTAGGTCAACCATCTAGGTCTTATATTTTTCTATTCTTTATTTAAGACTTTATGTACCTTGACTCTGAACCAAGTATCTTCCTTTCCCCTTTCTGCTCACTCCTTTTCAGAGTTATTGAATGTGTTGTTTTCCCAATTGGAACATAAGCTACATGAGGGCAGGGACAATCTTTCTGCTTGTAATGTATTTCCAGTGTTTAAAACCTTACCTGACACATAATTAGTACTTAATTAATGCTTGTTGACTAACTGACTGTGTGTTTGTACTTAAAAAGACTCAATGGCTCCCTGTCACTTCTAGGATTAAATACAAATTCTTGTTTTTCATTTGAAACCTTTCACAATCTGACTCCACTTAACCTTTACAAGATTTTCCCTCATTATTTCCCTTCATAGACTCTGAGTTATGGTCAAATTGGAAAATTTATTGTTCCCCTTAAAGAATGTTCCATATCCCTTCTCCATGACTTTGAAGAGGCTTTTTCTCATTCCTGGAATGGATATCTTTCTTACTTTCAACTCTTATAATTTCTATCCTGTTTTAAATGGCCTCTCAAGTGTTACCTCCCAACAATGTGCTTCTTAATGGTTCCAATTTTTAATGCTTCCTTAAAACCCAAGGCTACTTTTTGCATAGTGTTTTTTATAGGCAGATATTATCCACCTAAGAGAATGTAAGCTCCCTAAGGACAGGGATTGTTTTATTTTTTCCTTTCATTTACACACACACACATATACATACATATATATATATATATATATATATGATATTTCCTAATTATATTTTAATCTGGTTCATAGGCTTTCTGGAGTGTTGGAAGCCTCATGTAATCCTCTGGCCTGGTGTTTGACACCTCTGATTTAATGCATAAATGTATTGAAATATGAGAATAGAGATGAAATAGGGGATTGTTTTCTGAATCATTTGAGTAAGTGCCTTAATTTTATCTTTCACATCCAGGAATTGTATAAGTTTCAATTCTGCACCTGAAACAAATTCATAAATTTCCCCAATGCATATTGGACATGATTTTACTACATTCAGTGTGTCATATTGAAAGGAGCCCGATGGGGAATGGCAAGATGTTGTTTCTCTTCCTGGTTCTGAAATTTAACTTGTGAAGAATCACTAATTGGGTCTTAGTTTGCTCATCCATAAAATTAGAGCATTTTAAACATATTTCTAAAAACCTGGCTAGCTCTTAAATTCTATGTTTCCAAGAGCCTGGTTATGACCTCTATTTCTGTGGTTCCCAGAGCCATAGCAAGACTGGCTGCCTGGACAGCTGTGATATCTTGCATGTGGAAGTACTTACTTAATTTAATTTCTGCTTGAACATAATAAAAATAAGCCACAAAAGAAAAAAATGTGGGCAATAATCTAGTTCTGACCTGCAAGAAGAGATTAAAGAATATGATAGTTTAATAGGAAGCAGAGAGGAAAACCTAAGCCTTCATTTTATAATAGTTCAACAATTTACAAGCAATTCTAATATTTGGTTTTATTACTATAATATGCTATATAAAATTATTACTTTTTATTACCAGACTATAAATCCCTTAATTTGAAATTCGCTAACAGTTTCCAGAAGGTTACTGGTATTTGGTTGCAAAATGGAAAAGAGACCTGATTTTTATTGGTTAGTTATATAATGCTGTGGCCCAGTAAATAATAGAATCACAACAGTTATTTTAGTGGCTCTTAGCAATTAATATCCCAAGTACATTTCATTTCATGTAATTGTGTTCATAAATATTTCAATTTCTTTGTACTATAGTTATTTGGGTAAATAGAACTCAGGGATAAAGTATGGAATAAGAGGGATTATTCAAGAAGGCATGACTTATTCAACTTTATTGATGTAACAAATACCATTATTTAACCATAAAAAAGTGTGTACCATATAAAAAAAGAATTTTAACCTCTCATCTACGTGGATCTTTGCGTCACCTAACATCTATTCCAGATATATGTCCTAGTGTCACAGACAAATTATCTGGCAAAGGAGTGCCTTATTTAACTGTTACTAAATGAAAACAATAAGACTGCTCAATCCCAAGAAAATGAAAAACAAACCTGACATTTTGCTAATTAAAAAATTCTTACCTTCGTAATAATATGGAGGCTATTCTGGAAATGCCTTCATTTGGGAACAGTCAGATGAATGTATTGAAGATCCTTTTGTTTCTTTGTCTCTGTAACATATTGTCACTTCACTGCTCTTCCTTGGCACTCATTTCCTGTTTTTCATCCCTTACTGTATAATGCTTTTTGTTTTAGCCTTTTATAGAAATAAGTAGATCTTTCAAGGATGAAAACTAGAATACTGCAAGGTTGTCATTAGTATGTGCACCTCAATGATTGGTTTAAGTAAATAGGTTGATCATTTAATCTAGAGTTGAAAGTAAAATTTCATTTTTAATGATCTAAGATAGGGGTGGTTAGGTATCTCACCTAGATTATTTTTAAATACTCCAGAGATTGGTGCCATCAACAGAAAGGATCATCTCTAGGACCTCATCATCCCACTTAACTTGGATTCTCTACTGTATCTCCTCCATGGCTGTACTGAGGTAGTCACCTTTGGCATGCTTCATCACTTGGTGATTTTATCAACTCCCATAAATTTAATTACTATCTCTTCACTTATGATTCTCAAATTTACTTTGTCTGGCCACAGTTTCTGTTAATCTCCAATCTCACATCTCCAGTTGCCTTTCAGACATCTCAAACTGGATCTCTAGTAGTAATCTTAAATTCAATATGTCCAGAACAGAACTCATTCTCTTTTCCCTTAAATCTTCTCCCGCTTCTGCCTTCCCTATCACTATAGAGGGCAGCACCATCCTCCCACTCCTTCAGTCTTACAAAGTAGGAGTTATACTGGAATACTCACTTTCTCTCACCTTCCATATGCAAGTTGTTTCCAAGACCTGTCTATTTCACCTTTGCAACATCTGTAGAATATGCCCCCTTTTCTCCTCTGACACTATCACAACTCTGGTACAAGCCCTCAATACATAACCACCTGCATTACTGCAGTGGACTGATGGTGGGTCTGTCTGCCTCAAGTCCCTACCCTCTCCAATCCATTCTCCATTCTTCCACTAAACTAATTCTCATAAAATGTAGGTCCAATCATGCCTTTCCCCTATTCAATAAATTCCAGTAGCTTCCTATTGCTTCTAGGATCAAATATAAAATTCTCTGTTTGACACCCAAAGCCCTTATTACCCAGCCTCTGCTTACCTTTCTAGTCATGTTATCCTTATTCCCTGACATACACTCTTTGATCCACTAACACTAGGTTCCTGGCTGTTCCACAACAAAGGCACTCTCAGCTTCCGGCATTCTATCTGGCTGTCTCATATTCCCTCTTCCCTCCTCTTTGCTGACAATTGATTTCCCTAGCTTCCTTTAAGTTTCAACTAAGATCCCATCATTTACAGGAAGCCTTCCCTAACCTCTCTTATTTTTAGTGCCTTCCCTTTGTTGATGATTTCCTAATATGTGTGTATACACATATATGTACACATTTATACATACATGCATGCATATATATGTATATGTATACACTTATATATACATATACACATACATATACACACAATATATGTATACATATACATATGCATATAAATATGCATATGCATATACATATACATGCATATATATATATATTTGCTTGTATGTTCTCTCCCCAATTAGTTTGTAAGCTCTTTGAAGGCAGGGACTGGCTGTTAACTTTTTTTGTATCAGTGGTGCTTAGTAAAATGCCTGGTACATAGTAGGCAATTAATAAATGTTTATTGATTGATTCACTTTAAAACCTAGGCCTGGAATATTCAATATATATTCAAATATATATTCAATATGTATTCAAATATGAATTATTAACCTATAACTACACTATAATAATTCAGTGGATCTATAATTGTTGGTGTTTTCCTTCTCTGATTAAATTTTGGGTTCACTCTATTGTACATTTGCATGATTTTCAACAATGAGTGTGTGTGAGCACTGTACCTGTAGTCAAGAAAATGAGTTCTAATGAGACACTCACTAGTGATATGACTCTAATTTGGTCATTTAACCTCTGCTTTAATTTCTTCATCTATAAAATTGAGTTTATACTAACACCTACATTCCAGGTTTGTTGTGAGGACAAAATGAGATAATTCTTATAAAGCACCTAGCAGTTTTAAGGTCCTTTTAATACACAATTATGATCATTATTAAAATCAAAATTATTATAATTATTATAGGTGACAGATGATACAAATACATATATGTATGTATGTAGGTCTCTATATTTATATTCACATATATTCATGTATCTGTATTCACATATACAAACATACACTTAAATATAATATTTTTCTATGTTCTATTGTATTTTGTTTTATTTATGTTGTTAAATATGTCCCAAATACATTGTAATCTGGTCCTGGCACCATTAAAGAGTATTGTGGGCAGCAAGTGTAACAACCTTGAAAATGATATCCATGATCACTCAGAATTTGGCTTATCTACATAAACAGAGGAAAAAAAACCAAGAAGTAAATTAAAACTATTATCCATATTATACCAGATAATAATTAAACTGGATAAAAATTGGAAGGGCAATCTATAGAATATAGGTATAGACTAGTGATAGATTAGAGATAGAGATAAATATACACATATATAACTCTGTATAGATATCCATATATATTTAAATGTATATATGTGTATATATACACATACATACATACATATAGATGATCTCCATAGGTTTTCCGTCCAAATGTAAACTGTATCAATAATAGGTATAATTCATCTACTTATTTGTGTTTTTGTGGTTTTCTATTTGGATTTGTTGTTGTTCAGATGTTTCAGTTGTGTCTGATTCTTTGTGATCCATTTGGGGTTTTCTTGACAAAGATCCTGGAATGGTTTTCCATTCCCTTCTCCATATCATTTTAAAGATGAGGAAAATGAAGCAAGTAGGGTTAAGTGACTTAGCCAGGATCACAAGCTAGTAAATGTCTGAGACCAGATTTGAGTTCAGGTTTTCCTTACCCTAGGCTCAATTTTCTATCCATTACACCCTCTAGTTACCCTATCTATTTGTATCACTAAACCAAATACTGAGTGATTATCTATATTGTTTGAAAAGGGTCAAACATACTGCCCAGAAGTATTTCCTGTAGGCTTATTATTTTTGTTTGTATTTAGCATCTTCCTGAAACATCTAATATTAAAATACTGCTTTTTTATAAATGTGAACACCAACAAATCCTCATCTGTCTGATCTACCAGCTAGAAATATTTCAACATTAAAAAAGCAAACAATCCTTAGATTCTTGATTGTTATTGTAAATGGGGTGCTATTGATTTTTTCACATTCCTTAAATCTTCATGCAATATATAGATAGAAAGTATTGAATTACACTATTTATTATTGTGTTTGTCAATATCAATAAGCAGCTAAAATTTTTATAATAAAGACATTTTACAAAAACTAATTTCTACTTACAATATTACCAAAAATTTGTGTACAATATTTTATAAATAGCATTTAGCATCTATAATATATGTTGTATCTCCCTTAAGTTGGCTGTTTTCTCTTGGATTGCTATTCATATTCTCCTACTCATTCCAAATTCTGATAGGGTTCTTTGCAATCCATAAAAGATTAATGTAAGTGGGTCATTAGAGGCACTTTGAGAGCCAAAAAAACTAACATTGCATTAATAACGTGTAAGACCAATAGGGTGCTTATCACTAAACAAAAGATTCATTGGCTCTTGGAAATAGAGAAATAAGGAACAAAATTATTCCTACCATCAACCACTATCCCCACTCAACCCCTCTAAAACTAATAACTTTAATTTATGACGGGGTTACATAGATAAAAATCCTACTATGATCACTAACTTATGTGATATAAATCAAGAAATTCATGTCTAAAGAAAAAGAACCAAATGTTTTGGAAAAATGTATAAAATAGGACCAGAATCATCTGGAAAAAAAATCATTGTTCTCAGTGTCTAACTTACTTTAGGGGAATAATAAATGTACTGGATAAATTAGAGCTACTTTGGCATACTACTGTTACACACACTGGTGCTCTTGGTCACCCTCTGACCATTAAAATGATGTTTCTGTTAAACAGAAAAGGAATATTTGAATCTTATAAGGTATATGGGGGGGGTGATGCTGCAGAATTGCTACTCCATCAATACCAGCATTGAGGCAACTTCCTGAGGTTCTAAGAAGATGCTACAAATCAAAATGCTTACCTGAGATTTCTGTCCATTATTTTAAAAATATTTTTATTAATTTATTTTTAATTTTCAACAATCACTTTCATAAGCTTTTGAGTTTTAAATTTTTCTCCCCTTTTCTCCCCAAGATGGTGTGCAATCTGATATAAGCTCTACATATACATTCCTATTAAACATATTTTCACATTAGTCATGTTGTAAAGAAGAATTAGAACCAATAGGAAGAACCACAAGAAAGAGGAAACAAAACAAAACAGAAGAAAAAAAAGAGCAAAATAGTATGCTTCAATCTGCATTCCAACTCCATAGTTCATTCTCTGGATGTGTATAGCATTTTCCATTGTGAGACCTTTGGAGATGTCTTAGATCCTTGAATTTCTGAGAAGAGCTAAGTCTATCAAAGTTAGTCATTGCACAATGTAGCTGTTACTGTGTACAATGTTCTCCTGGTTCTGCTCACTTCACTCAGTATAAGTCCATACAAGTCTTTCCAGGATTTTTCTGAACTCTGCTTGCTCATCATTTTTTATAGCACAATAGTATTCTGTTATATTCACATGCCACAACTTGTTCAGCCATTCCACAATTGATGGACGTCCCATCAGTTTCCAATTCTTTGCCACCAAAGAAAGAGCTGCTACAAATATTTTTTGTACATGTGGGTCCTTTTCCCATTTTTATGATCTCTTTGGGATACAGCCCTAGCAATTCTATTGTGGAGTGAAAGAGTCTGTTCATTATTTTGCAAGTGAACACTATGGGTACCAAGATAGCTATGCTAATTGCTCAAGTGCTCTAAAACATATTCAAATCCCTGCAGAATCACTTTTTCCAGATTTTTGTCCAGAATTATACAGTCCATGTGATTTTCACAGTGATATGATATCTGAATATTTCAAAAATATTATTTAATGTAATTTTATGTTTATTTATTTATTTTAAATGTACTTTTTTATTTAGCATTTTATTTTCCCCAGTTAAAGGTAAAAAAAAATAAAATTAATTTTTAAAACTTTGAGTTCCAATTTATCTCCCTTCTTCCCTCTCCACTTTCCCCTCCATTGAAAAGGCAAGCAATTTTATATAGGGTACGTAGTTTTAGTCATGCAAAACATATTCATATTAGTCGTGCTATGAAAGAAAACGTAGGCACGGATAAAGAAACCTGAAGAATAAGCAAAGAATGTATGCTTCAATCTGTTTTTAGACACCATCAGTTCTTTCTCTGGGGATGTATAGCATTTTTTATCACAAGTCCTTCAGAGTTGTCTTGGATCACTTTATTGCTGATTCGTAGCTGGTCATCTGACAATATTGCTGTTACCTTGTACAGAATACATTTCACTTTGACTCAGCCAATGCAAATCCTTCCAAGTTTTTCTGAGAGCATTCTGCTCATCATTTCTTATAGTAAAATAGTATACCATCATAATCACATATCAAACTTGTTTAGCCATTCCCCAATTGATGGATATCCCCTCAATTTCTAATTCTTTACACCCAGGAAAGGCTACTACAAGTATATTTGTACATATAGATCCTTTTCCTTTTTAATTTTTAATCTCTTTTGAGATGCAGACCTAGTAGTGATACTGGTAGGTCAAAGGGTATACATGGTTTTAAAGCTCTTTGGGCATAGTTCCAAATTACACTTCAGAATGGCTGAATTAGTTCACAACTCCACCAACAGCTCTCATTTTTTCCCACATTCCCTCCAACATTTGTCATTTACCTTTTCTGTCCTATTAGAGAATCTAATAAGTGACCATAATAACTTTCTGTACTCATTTTTTTTCTCATTGTTTGCTCATTTTCCCAACCTGTTACTTGACTTTCAGAACTGTTTTAATTTGCATTTCTCCAATCATAATGAGTTATAATATTTTTTTATGTGGCTATAGATAGTTTTGATTATTTCCTCTGAAAACTGACAGGTTCTAATCATTTATTAATTAGGGAATGGCTTTTATTTTTATAAATTTGACTCTGTTTTCTCTATGTTTGAGAAATGACACCTTTATCAGAGAAACTTGCTTCAAAATATTTTTCACAATTACCATTTCTAACTATATTTCCCTCCGTCCTTTTTCCTTCCTCCCCATTTATTCTATTCTCTTTCTCCTTTCACCCTTTCCCTCCTCAAAAGTGTTTTGCTTCTGACTACCTCTCCCTCAAAATGCCCTTCCTTCTATCAAAACCACTCTTCTATCCCTTTCCCCTCCTACTTTCCCATAGGGTAACATAGATTTCTGTACCCAATTGCATATGTGTGTTATTCCCTTTTTGAGGGAACTCTGATGAGTGTAAGTTTTATTCACTTCCCTTTACCTTCTCCCTCTTCCCTTACACTGTAAAAGCTTTTTCTTGTCTCTTTTATGTGAGATAATTTACCCCATTCTACCTCTCCCTTTTTCTTTCTCCCATTATATTCTGCTCTCACCCTTTAATTGTATTCTTTAGATATCATCCCTTCAAACTGAGCTCACACTTGTGTCCTCTATCTATATATACTTCTTCTAACAGCCTTAATAATGAGAAAGGTCTTATGTGTTACAAATATCTTCCCATGTAGGAATGCAAATAGTTTAAACTTAGTAAGTCCCTTACGATTTCCCTTTCCTATTTACCTTTTTATGCTTCTCTTGAGTCTTGTATTTGAAAGTTAGATATTCTATTCAGGTCTTGTCTTTTCATTGAAGATGCATGATTTCTCTATCTCATTGAATTTCCATTTTTTTCTCTGAAGGATTATGTTCAATTTTGCTGGGTAAGTGATTCTTGGTTGAAATTTTAGTTCCTTTGCCCCCTGGAATATCATATTCCAAACCCTCCAGTCCTTAAATGTAGAAACTATTAAATCTTGTGCTATATTGACTGGGGCTTCACAATACTTTAATTGTTTCTTTCTGGCTGCTTACAATATTTTGTCCTTTATCTGGGAACTCTGGAATTTGGTTATAATATTCCTGGCAGTTTTCATTTTGGGATCTCTTTCAGCAGGTGATCTGTGGATTCTTTCAATTTTTGTTTTTGGTTCTAGAATATCAGGGCAATTTTCCTTAATAATTTCTTGAAAGATGATGTCTAGGCTCTTTTTTTTTTGATCATGACTTTTTGGTAGTTCAATATTTTTTTTTAAATTATCTCTCCTGGATCTATTTTCCAGGTCAGTTGTTTTTCTAATGAGATATTTCATATTGTTTTCTATTTTTTCATTCCTTTTGGTTTCGCTTTATTGTGTCTTGATTTTTCATGAAGTCATTATCTTCCATTTGCTCCATTCTAATTTTTAAGGAATTATTTTCTTCAGTGAGCTTTTGAACCTCCTTTTCCATTTGGCCAGTCCTGCTTTTTAAGGCATTCTTCTCATTGACTTTTTTGATCTCTTTTGCCATTTGGCCTAGTCTGTTTTTTTTTTTTAAGTTATTTTCTTCAGTATTTTTTGTGTCTCCTTTACCAAGCTGCTAACTCTTTTCTCATGATTTTCTTCCATCGCTCTCATTTCTCTTCCCAGTTTTTCCTCTACCTATCTTACTTGATTTTCAAAATCTATTTTGAGATTTTCCATGGTGGATTTTTTTAGAGGCTTTGAATGTAGGTACTTTGACTTTATTGTCTTCTTCTTAGTATATGTTTGATCTTCCTTGTGACCATAATAATTTTCTGTACTCAGTTTTTTTCCCATTTTTTGCTCAGTTTCCCATCCTATTACTTCACTTTTAACTCTTTGTTAAAGTAGGGCTCTGCTTCCAGGGTGGAGAGTACATGGCCCAAGCTTCAAGGGGTTTCTGCAGCTGTTTTCAGAGATACTTCTAGGGACCAGTAAGTTTTCAGTTCTTACAAGGTGGTATGTTCTAAGGAAAAGAATTTCCTATTCTCCTGGCCTATTCTTTGGTGTGTGAATGACTACAAGCACTCTTTTCTGCCCTAGAACTGTAAGGAAGGTCCCCCTCCATCATGGTCATAAGCTCTACTATGCTAGTTCTCCTCCTCACCCTGTTACTGCTACCCAGTACTATAATCCAGATCTGTGTATAAGCAAAGCAAAGGAGTCTTACCTCTGTGTTAGCAAAAAGTTCCCTATAATCTTCTTACCAGTCATTTGACTCCCTTACCATCACTAGAATGAGAGCTCCAGAAACAATCAATGCCACTACTAATTCAGTGACTCCTAAAGTCTCCTTCTAGTTAGCTAGGGCCTGGGTCTGACCTGATGGGGCCTGTGGTGGACTGAATTCCACTTTCACCAAAGTGTGACAGACCTTTCCTGCCAATCTTCCAAATGGTTTTGGGCTGGGAATTTGTTTCACTACAACTTTTTGTAGGTTCTACTGCTCTAGAATTTGTTTAGTCACTTTAAAAGTATTTCTAGGGGTTTGGGGGAGAGCTCAGTCAAGTCCCTTCCTTTATTCTGTCATCTTGGTTCGACCTCCTGTTTGAAGTAATTTTTAAGTTAGTTTGATTTTATTTGTCTTTTCTGTCTCATTCTACTTCTTGAAAATTATGCATGGTCACATGATCCATATGATGGAGGACTAGAAAATTGCTCTGATACTTTTAACTTCTCAAATATTTTCAAAGTAGCAATTATTGGCAAGAGATAAAGGAGTGGGTTAAAGACAAATTATTTTTTAAAAAATACTTCAATTATAAAATGTCAAATTCCTTTACAAAATGGTTGTATTGATTCACAATTTCACCAACATTTCACTAGTACCCCTATCTCCCCACAACCCTTCCAACATTGACTATTACCATCTTTTGTCATATTTTCAAATTAATAGAATAGGAAGTAAAACCTCAGAGTTGTTTTGACATGAATTTGTCTTTTCATTAGTGATTTGCAACATTCTTTTATATTGTTAAATTTACAATTTTTCTAAGTATGATTTTCATATTCTGTGGCCACTTATTTATCAAAGAATGCCTTACTTGGTAACAATATAGAAAAGCATAGTGAGATCTATCTGAAACTGATGCAGAATGAAGTAAGCAGAGCCAAGAAGCAACATTTCAATAATTGCAACAATAAAGATAGAATCACCACAAAAAATAATCAAAAAGGAATGTTTGAGGCAAAGCCAATATCACCGGATAAGAGAAAACAATAGAAACTAGTTCTCTCACCAAACTTCCTTGACCAAGATATAGAGAATGCCCCAGATGGAATTCTGATTTAAAAAAAAAAAGCTAAGAAGAACTGTGTGTCATTTTTTTTTTCCTTCTCAGAGCAATTTATGGAGGTAAAGAGGTCTGCATACACTGGAATGCAGGATCTGGCATGAATGTGGCCCAATGTAAGGAGTGGTGAGGAATCATTCTAGTTCTGAGGGTTGAGACAGGGCACTATAAGGAGCTCCCAGAGAGTTCTTGAGCAAATATTAGGTGCAGGAATGGAGTTTATCTGACAGATCTATAATCTGCCAGCCAATGTTGAGTCATAGCTGCAGGGCAGAGAGGCATGATTTCAAGCCTTAAACCTAGGAACAACTTTTAGGGTGCAATAGGTAGCTATGTGAGTCTAATCTCTAACATAGAGCAAAATGTTTGTGCCAGTCTCCATTTCCCATGAAAAAATGTGCAGAGAAAAACATTAACATAAAGCCAAAAGTTAAGAAGTAGGCTAGAAGAATGAGTGAACAAACATTAACAAAAAATAATCCCAAAATAAAGAGATAGTATGATCCAAAGGGAAGCTCAAGAGGATGATTTGAAAACATCTATGAGCAAAGCAAAGCCTCAAATGAAAATGCAGCTAAGATAGAAGTCCAAGAGGAATTTCAAGAGGAGTCAAAGCAGGAATTAAAGAGACAAAAATTATTTTAAGAAACTGAGAGTAGTAGAAAAAAAGATCAGAAAAAAGAAAAGAGCTAGAGAAGAAATAAATGAAAAAAAGAATTAAAACTTGGAAAAAGACATACAAATTTTTATTGAAGACAATAACTCTTTAAAATTACTTGATTCAAAATTGATATTTAAAAATGATCCAAAATAACATTGGAAGCTAATGACACCATGAGGCAACAAGAAATAATAATAAAAAGCTAAAACACCAAAAAATAGAAGAAAATGTGAAATAGTCAATGGAAAAAAAAACAACTTAACTGGTAAACAAATCAAGGAAAGATAACTTAAAATACAATTGTAGTAGTTAAAGCCAGGAATTTAAAAAAATCTAGACATCATATTTCAAAAAAAAAACAAACAAACAAACAAGTAAACATGAAACTGAGCTGATATTGTAGAACCAGAGGATAAAGTAGAAATCGAAAGAATCCACCAATCATCTCTTAAAGAAACATCAAAATGAAAACTCTTAAAAGTACTGTATACAAAATCTAGCACTCCCAGTTCAAAAAAATATACTGTAAGCAGGTATAAATAAAGAATTAATATATTGAGGAGCCACAATCAGGAACACACAAGATATAGCAGGCAGAGGGCTAATTATATAATATTTCAGAGGCGGAAGGATCTAGGTTTACAACAAAACATAACCCACCCAGAACAAATTGAATGTCATACTATTGGGGGAAAATGAAGCCTTAATAAAACAAAATCATAAAATATTTTTAAGTATAATTCAGAATTGAAAGTAAAACTATAGAATGCCCTTTCAAAAATTCCTTATGAAAACACCTTAACTGAGATGAAATTCAATATACAAACACAGGAATCAAGAGAGACATAAAAAGCAAACATGAGAGAATAAGGGATTAAAAAGCTAAAATACTTTACATTCTTATATGTGGAGATAATATATGTAACAACTTAGGATTCTTTTTTTATAATAAAGGTTCCTATAACAGGAATTTGGGTAAGTCTAATTAGAGAGAGGTCCTAGGTATTAATTACTCTTTAAATGTTTAGTAGAGGAGCCAAGATGGCATAATGAAAGCAGTTACCTGCTTGAGCTCTCCCAAAAGCCCTCAAAATACCTGTAAAAAATGGCACTAAACAAATTCTAGAGCAGCTGAACCCACAAAAAGACAGAGCTGGGAGAGGAACACAGGTAAGCTTGGGCACACAGGCAAAGAACAGGCCTCAGTGAACCTGGAGCAGGCCTCAGAGGACTGAATCATGGGCAGCTGTGATGGTTTCCAGACTTCTCAATGCACAAACATCAAAGATAACTTGGAAAGTCAGTAGGAAAGGTCTGTGACCACAGTGAGAGAGAAGCTTGGTCCCAGCCCCAGTCCCAGAGAATCTCAGGGGTGGCAGATGTTTCTGGAGCTCTCTGCCCACATACTGAGGAGGAATTAAGTGGTGATCAGAGGGGGATTGCAGAGATATCTTTCCTGGTGCTGAGGTAGGATTCTCTTGCTTTGCCTGGGCTTGGATCTGGATCACAGTTCTGGGTGGCGCTCCTGGGGCAAGAGGAGTTTTGGCATGGGGAGGCTAATAGTGGAAGTGGAGAGGGAATCCACATCATAGTTCCATAGCAGAAAAGGGTGCTTGTGGTCACTCATAGATTAAAGCCCATGGCAGGAAAGGAGTAAACACCTCACTTTTAATCATATTACCTTGGATGAACTGAAAATGTAGGGGTCCCTAGAAGTATCTCTGAGAACAGCTGCACAAACACCTTCAATCTTGGTACAATACATCTCCACACTGGAAGCAGACCCCTACCTTAACAAAGAGTGTAGAAGTTAAGTAATTGTCTGGGAACATGACCAAACTGTGCAAAAAAAAAAAGTCAAACTATAGAATCTTTCTTTGGTGGCAATGAAGATGAAAACATACAACCAGAAGAAGACAATAAAGTCAAAGCTGCTACATCCAAAGGCTCCAAAAAAAATATGAATCAGTCACAGGCCATAGAAGAGTTCAAAAAGGATTTTGAGAAACAAGTAAGAGAAGTAGAGGAAAAACTGGGAAGAGAAATGAGAGTGATTCAAGAAAACCATGAAAAACAAGTCAACAGATTGCTAAAGGAGATCTAAAAAAATACTGAAAAGAATAACACCTTAAAAAATAGCCTAACCCAAATGGCAAAAGAGGTTCAAAAAGCCAATGAGGAGAAGAATGCCTTCAAAAGCAGAATTGGCCAAATGGAAAAGGAAGTCCAAAAGCTCCCTGAAGGAAACACTTCTTTAAAGATTAGAATGGAGCAAAATGGAAGCCAGTGACTTTAAGTGAAATCAAGACATTATAAAACAAAACCAAAAGAATGAAAAAAAAATACAAGACAATGTGATATATTTCATTGGCAAAACAACTGACCTGGAATGTAGATGCAGGAGAAATAATTTGAAAATTATTGTACTACTGAAACCTATAATCAAAAAAAAAAAGAGACTAGACATCATCTTTCAAGGAATTATCAAGGAAAACTGCCCTGATATTCTAGAGCCAGAGGGCAAAGTAGAAATTGAAAGAATCCACTGATTACCTCCTGAAAGAGATTCCCCAAAGAAAAACTCTTAGGAATATTATAGTCAAATTCCAGAGTTCCCAGGTCAAGGAGAAAATATTGCAAACAGCCAGAAAGAATCAATTCAAGTATTGTGGAACAACAATCAGGATAACACAAGATTTAGCAGTTTCTAAATTATGGGACCACAGGGCTTAGAATATAATATTCTAGAGATCAAAGGATGTAGGATTACAGTCAAGACTCACCTACCCAGCAAAACTGAGTATAATCCTTCAGGGGAAAAGATGGACATTCAGTGAAATAGAGGAATTTCAAGCCTTCTTGATGAAAAAACCAGAACTAGATAGAAAATTTGACTTTCAAATGCAAAACTCAAGAGAAGCATGAAGAGGTAAACAGGAAAGAGAAATTATAAGGGACTTATTAAGGTTGAACTGTTTACATTCCTTCATGGAAAGATGATATCTGTAACTCATGATACCTTTATCAGTATTAGGGTAGTTGCAGGGAAGCAATTATATATGGGGGGAATGAAGCACAAGGTGAGTTGAAAATAAGGAGGTGATATCTAGAAATAAAATTAAGGGGTGAGAGTGGATTATACTGGGAGAAGGAGAAAAGGAGAGGTAAAATGATGCAAATTATCTCACATAAAACAGACAAGAAAAGGTTCTTACAGTGGAGGGGAAGTGAGGGAATGTAAAAGGGAATGAATGAATCTTTTTCTCATTGGATTTGGTTTAAGTAGGAAATACCATACACACTCAATTGGGCATGGAAATATATCTCTATCCTACCCTACAGGAAAATAGGGAGTAAGGGGATAAGAGAGCGGGGGGATAATAAAGGGGAGAGCAAATTAGTGGAGGGGGTAATCAGAAGTAAACACTTCTGAGGAGTGAGAGGGTCAAGAGAGAGAATAGAATAAACAGAGGGGGGATAGGATGAAGGGAAATATAGTTAGTTTTCCAAAATATAACTACTATGAAGTGTTTTGCATGACTACACATGTATAACCTGTATCAAGTTGCTTGCCTTCTCAATGAAGGTGGATGGGGAAGGAGGAAGGGAGAAAATTTTGAATCCAAAGTTTTAAAAACAGATGGTAAAAGTTGTTTTCACAAGCAACTGGGAAATAAGATATACATGCAATTGGTTGTAGAAATCTGTCCTGTCCTACAGGAAAACAGAAGGGGAAGGGGATAAGAGAAGGTGGTAGTAATAGAAGGGAGGGCAGATTAGGTGAAGGGTTATTCAGAATGCCATCTTGTGGCCAGGGGGAGGGATGAGATTAGGAGAAAATTTGGAACTCAAAAATCTTGTGGAAGTGAATGGTGAATATTAAAAATAAATTAATAAGAAAAAAAAAGAAATGTTTGGTAGAATTCACTTAGGAATTTATTTGGCCCTGGGGATTTTTTTTTAGGAAGTTGATTAATAGTTTATTTAATTTCTTTTTCAAAAAATGGGTCATTTAAGTATCTTATTTCTTTTTCCCTTAATCTAGGAAATTTATATTTTTGTAGATATTTATCCATTTCATTTAAATTGTCAAATTTATTGGCATACAATTGACCAAAATATCTCCTAACAATCATTTGAATTTCCTTTTCATTGTGGTGAATTCACCCCTTTTATTTTTGATACTAGCAATTTGATTTTCTTCTTTGCTTTTTCTAAATCAAACTAACCAATGGTTTATCTATTGTGCTGTGTTTTTTTCTCCATAAAACGACCTTCTAGTTTTATTTGTTAGTCCACTGGTTTTCTTACTTTAAATTTTATTAATCTCTCATTTGATTTTCAAGGTTTCCAATTTGATATTTAATTCAGGACTTTTTTTCTTTTTTCTACTTTTTTTTTTAGTTCCATGTCTAATTCACTGATATGCTCTTCATTTTATTGATGTGAGCAACTGGATTCTTAAAGAGAATATAGGGAAAAATGAAAAGCATAAATATAAAAGAACAGGATGGAAGAACATACACAGTGGACAATCACAATTGTGAATGTGAATGGGATGAATACACCCATAAGGCAGAAGACAGAATAGATTAGAAACTAGAATCCACCAATATGTTGTTTGTAAAACACACACACACATACACACACACACTTGAAGCTCAAAAATACACAGTTAAAATAATAGGCTTAAATAGATCCTATTATGCTTCCACTAAAGTATAAAAGGCAGGAATAGCAGTCATAATTGCAGACACAAAAAAATAATAGTAGATCTCATTTAAAAAGATAACAAGGAAAGTATAGTTTGCTAAAAGGTACAGAAGATAATGAATTAATATAATTAGTAATGGCAGAAAATGGTATAGTATCTAAATTCCAAAATGCAAAATTACATGACTAATAGAAAGAAATAGGCAGTAAAATCATAATAGTGAAAAGCATCAATTTAACCCTCTGAAACATAGAAAACTTAGATTAATAAACAAGAAAGAAGTTAAAGAGTGAATATATATTTTTTAAGAAAAGTTAGATATAATTCTTGAGAATATCTAATGATAATGAAAAGAAGGGTGTTAAACTCTCAGTTGCATATGTCACCTTCACAAAAATTAACCATGTATTGGGTCATGAAAACCTCATGAACACATTTTTTTTGCAAAAAAAAAGAATATCTTCAAAAAAATCAGAAATATTAAATGTGTTTGTCACTAATTGTAAAGTAAAAAGCTACATTTAACAAAGAGATTTTGAAGCAAGTATTAAAAATTAATTCAATATTAAATAAATTAATATTGGCAGAAATTATGGGAAAATTTCTATCTCTAAACTCACCAATAAAAGAGAAAAAGCGCAAATCAACAAATTAAGCATGCAACTAAAAAAATTGAAAATGAAAATAAATAAATAAAAACTAGGAACTTTTTTTTGAAAAGCCAGTGTAATATATAAACCATTAGATGATTTGATTAAGAAAAAGAAAGAAGACTAGAAACCATATTACTAGTATAAAAATGAAAAAGGTAAATCCACAACCAAGGAAAAAGAAATAAAAGCAATTATCAGTGGCTATTTAACCCAACTATATGCCAATAAAATTGACAATGCAAAATGCTCTAAATCAATAAAGATTATAAAAATAAATATTAAAATAACTCTGAGGTACTACCTTACATTATATTATAATCTTTTGCTATTTTTAAAGTATTAAATAGTTTGGTGAAATCTCTTCTTTTTTCTCTTTTTTTTGTTCTTAAAATAATATTGTTTTATGTAATACTTATCTGGAAGAAGAGGGAAGAAATGATATGAAAATGGTGATGTAAAAAGGACATCTATGAAAATTTATTTAAAAATGAAAATGAACTATGTGTCTTTTCCATGTTAAAGAAAATGAAGTAAATTACCATTATGATATGTGTATATCATTCTGTCTTGGAAGTGAAAAATTTTAAAGTTTATTAATGTTTGTTGCTTGTAATTCAGGTAACCACTAACAGGTAGCAACTTTAGTGAGTCAATCAGTCAGTCATTAAGCATTTAAATGTTTACTAGGAGCCAGGCACTGAGTTAAGCTGAATTGTCACTCTTTCAATTTAACAAATGGTATTAAGTACCTATATGTAAGACACTGTTCCAAGTGTTGGGGAGAAAATGATTAATATATTAGTTCCCAAATAATTCAGGATACCATTTGAATAGTGTATAGAGTATGTTGCAAATAGTAATATGAAATAATGCTATGATTGCCTCACCAAAAAGCAAAAAAAAAAAAAATTATAATTCTATTAAGGAAAGCTTGAACATATTTTGTGAATGTTAAATGCCAAGCAAAGGAGTATGTATTTGATCTTAGAGACAAAAGAGAACCACTAATTCATTTTTTGATAGAGCAATGTGATTCAAACTTGTGCTTCTGGAAAATGATTTGGACAACTATGAATGATTGATTAGAGAGTGGGAAGAGGGAAGTTAAGAATTCAAATTAGGGAGGCAATAACAATTGTGCAATAGAGAACTGATAAACTGAACTTGAATGATGGCACTGTGGAGATTGGAAAGAAGTCAGTGGTTGCAAGAGATGTGATATTTACTTTTTCTGTAGAAACTAATGGCTAAGAACCTAGAAAAAATCACTTACCACTCAATAAAATTAGACCTTTTTTTTCCCTTTAAACAAAAATGTTATTATCAGAATCAATAATATTGAATTATAAATAAACAGAAAATTATAGGAAATAAGACAATTTGATATAAAAAGAAAAAATAACTTCTAAGTTCAGTGGAGGGCTTACCATCTCCCTAGTCACTTGGTCTGAATTAAATATCTGATGTTTTCTCAGAATTCATCTAAAAACTTATTGAACTCTTCTTAAGTGTGTCTCAAACCTTTTCTAGAGTCTTTCCTTTAGATGTCCTGCTGTGAAGCAAGTCAGTTTAGGTGTTAAAGATTTTCAATTAGCTGAACTTCTGATGCAATTTTCTCTCTCTAGACCTCAGCTATTTATACCAAGGTAAATGTTACTGGAGAGAATCTTTCTGTCCTTCCCATCTTATTTATGCTGAAAATGAAAAGCAAACTTTTCCAAGTATAGGAAATTTTCCTTTCTATTCCATATTCCTTAGACTACATTTTTTTCCGCTCAAATGACTTGCTTGCTGACCATGAGAAGTTGTGGGATGCCCCTTCTGCTATTTCAAAGAGAGACACCCTTTTGTCTTCTTTCTCTATGTAAAAATCTGTATTAGAAATCAGGAGAGCTGGTCTATGCAAGATACATAAGAAACTGATAAAAATGTATGGAAATAAGAACCTTCCTCAATCAATAAATTGGATATGCATAGATATCAATAGATATGTACAGTCCATTACCAAAAGAAAAAAAAAACTAAGATATGAATAACTAACTATATGGAAAAAAGCTCTAAATTTCTAATAATTAGAGACATACAAATTAAACCAACTTTGAGATTCTACCTCATACCCATTACACTGTTAATGTGAAGATAATAGTGAAAATTGGTGCAGTCATGCAAAAACAGGCACACTAATGTACCAGGAAGTAGAGATGTGAATTGGTCCAGACCATTTAGAAAACAATTTGGAATCAGAACCCAAAATTACTAAAGAGTGCATACCCTTTCATTTAACTGAAGAAGGTTGTATTGTAACACTTCAGGACACACTTTTTAATTTTTTAAAATATTTTTATTGATATTTTCTGTTTCTTACATCACTATTGTTATCCAAAGTGTTGTTCCCCCTCTTATTCCTAGAGAACCATCCCATATAACAAATCATATTTTCTTAGAGAAGAAAACTAACTTAACTGACCAATACATTGAAAAAATCTGAAACCAAATTCATTTCATGACAACTGCAAATCCTCCAGCTCTGTGAAGGAGTAGAGTAGGGCTGTCTTATTACATCTCTTCATTTGAGTTCAAGTTGAGCTTTACAATTTTGTTATATTTACTTTTAATTTTTGGTGTAGATGAGGTCTAGAGGTTTTGGGGTGCTCAAATGGACCCCAAGATCATGGCACCAGGCCCTGCCTGAAAGAATTCAACTCAGATCTTCTAGCCAGAGAAAAAGTTCATTAGAGATAAAGCACATAGGCCAGGTGATACCCATAAGGACTAGCCATCATGAGAAAAGCTCAGCCTCTAGGCATGAGAGATTCTCAGTGTTTGAATGGGGGCCAGGGTGGATCTTATATACACTAAAGTAACTTTGGGTGGCCAGAGGAAGGGGTGGGGTGGTTGGGAAAAGGGTCTAGGTGAGAATTCCTTTTGGAAGGTCTGAGAGATTGACTAAGCAATGGGAATAGATAACAAAGGGAACTGGAAGGAGGAAGTTTGAAAGGCATCTGAATAAGATCAAAAGATTGGGCCAGGGTTTTCAAAGAGAGATATGGGAAGTAGATAAGGAACCTAAAAGTTTAAGGGTTTTCTGGGACCATAGACAAATGGGAGCCAGATTCTTTTTAGGGCTAGGGACAAAGGTGCCTCTGAATAAGATGAAAAGGTAAGGCTAAGGCTTTCAAAGGGAAATAAGGAGCTGGGTCCTGCAGAGCCAGATTCCCTTCGGGGCAAGGAGTGAGGATCTTGACTTGGGCTGATATCCCGTCAGTGTCCAGACATACATTTAAGGTTAATCTGAACTATGAATATTTTCTCCACCAATTTTTTACTTCAAATCTAGATAATTAACAAAAAATCAAGTTGTGATTTTTAATGTTTATTCATTTCAAAGGTTTAAATTTTCAAGCTGAAATTTTCACGATCCTCTTGGCTTATAGAGAAAAACAACCTTTAAAGGCTTTAGAACTCTGATCAATGCAATAATAAACCATGAGTCTCAATGACCAAAGGTGAAACACTCCAATAACCTCCTTCCAAAGAGGTGATGAAATAAAATATAAAAAGAGAGATATGTTTTCTTTCATTTTCTTTCAATGTGAGAATTTGCTTTGCTTGATTATGTATATTTCTGAAGAGGGTTTTATTTTTCTTTCTTTTTGCAATTTTTTTTCTTTTGCCAAATAGGGAGGGCACTGGGAGAGACATTATAAATGTATGAAAAATAAATACATTTATTTTAATATAATACTTTTTAAAATAAATCAGGATACTTAGGTTCTATTCCTAGCTCTAATAATAATTAATCTGTGCTGCTGAAAAAGTATTTTGTCAATTCCATGAATGATGAATTTGGAGAGCAAGCTTTTTGACTAAGGATTGACTATCTCTGGACATCAGTTTTTATCTGTAAAATGCTACCCCTTCCAGATAAAAATCTATGACCCTAATGATAAAATAATCATACAGAGTTTGGACAAGAGGTATACCTAGGATTTCTTTCAGGTGCAGTACCCTTTATAGTCATTTCTAGTTTCCAACCTCAAATTGTATAATGTGCAAGCAATAAACTATATTGCTTAAGGCAGGTAATGTTTCCCAAATGATTGAAACTGCTTTTCAGTCCTGCCAGCTTCTTTATCATTATTTCTCTTTTGAGCAATTTGAGTAAAACATATTTTACACATATTTGACAGCATAAGGAATCAAATTATATTTCCTGGAACATAAATGCTTAAGGAAAAAGCCCACTATTAAACTCAAATTTGTTTTTTTGTTTGTTTTTAATCTTTCTACATGTGACAATACAAAATGCATTCTATTTAACATTTGTATTTAATACTATTTCTCAAGTTTGTAATATTTAAGCTTATATGATAATCTCACCTCAGAGTATATATACAAGAGAATGTGACACTTTTAAAAATGCAACAATAATTCTATTTTCATGGTAATGGGTTTTTGTTTCTTGAAAGTTGTAGAGACAATTACATTTGACAAGGACAATTTCCCATCCTAAGATATCACAATTAGTCTTAGTTACTTCTTTTTTACAATGAAAATTCAGCTTATTTTCATTACTCTTCTTCACATAGGTACCTGAAGGCAGATGACTAAGCAAGATAAATGTGAAATCTCTTCTTGCCTTGTGATTTTAGAAGTGATTTAGTGATAACCACCAGTACCCTAGAATGCTAAAAGGAAATGATAAAGGAAATCTCTTTGGAAAATTATCAATCAATCAAATATTTTAGTATCTACCACATGTCAGGCATTGTATTAAGTACTGGGAACACAAAGACAAAAATAAAATAGTTCCTGCCTTCATGGAACTTCCATTTTAACCTCTGCAAAGATAGACAATAATTGTACAGAACACAGACATGACTAAGTGGTGAGCTGTATCACTGGATGAAATATTAGCATTGCTGAGATCACAAATCCATCTCTATTTGGGTACCACTAAGTATGCTTCATGGGAAATGTATTTTGTTTCTATGATCCTCTGATAATAAACTCAAAACAACCATAGCATAATTGAAAAAAAAATTCTGCAAAAACTATAACTGTGCACAATGGACTAGTGAGCACTCAAATGAATTAAGTTTAGACACGTTTCAAAGTGTCAGATCTGATTACCCTTCAGCTATGCAAAGCAAGGCATAAAAGGCACAGGTGGGTAGTGGTGGGGTTTTACAGTAAAACTTGTCTAATTTTTTGTCTACACTGAGAGGGCTTTCCCCTTCCTCCAGCCTGTATCAGGAAGGGGAAAAAACAAACAAACAAACAAACAAACAAATAAATTTTCCTTTGTCTTAAGTGTTTATTTGCACCAATTCACATTGCATATATGAATTTAAAATTGTAATAAAGAGACCTGACTGTAATGCCTTCCAGGAACTGTACAGTTTTTTCAAATGACCCTAGGTTTTTCCTTTCAAAAAGATCCATTTAAAAAAAAATCAACATTCTTCTGGTGATATTTTATGGTTATGAGTTATAGAACACTACAATCTCTACAGAAATGAGATTGATAATTACCCAGAAGGCAATGGAAAGCCTCATGGGAACTCAAAGTAAGTTGAAATATTCAAGAATGAGAAATTTAAATAGAAGCTAAGAAATAATGTAAATGGTTTGTTTTCAGAGAAAAACATGACTGGAAAAAAATGACTGAAAAAAAACAACTCATATACACCACTAGTATTGTGACATCAAGAGAAAGGGAGCTATGGCCCTCAGTACATTTTGGTGAACATCTAATCATAGACTTATGGAAGGACATAGACTTGTTACATGGAATTGGCAGGTAGGGATAGTTTTCAGCCAGCATCATTGTAAAGCATATATATATATATATATCAATGAAATTAGAGAACATTGTAGCATCAGATAAGCACTTAAAACAGCTATATCCCTGAGAAATGAACAATAATATTTAGATATTGACTTTTATACTTTCTCTTCATTGACATATATTTAGAGATAATGCACATTCATGTATGAGGAAACATTGCATTACCAGAAAATATGGGGGAAAGGCCCCTGCAGTTGTCACATACAGGAGAGGCTTTTAGATACATGAAATAATAACAGCTATCTTTTACTGATATCAGTGATAACCAGCATTAATACTCATTGGTACTAATCAATCAATGAATAATAAACATTTATCAAGCACCTATCATGTGCCAGGCACTGTGTTACTAGACTAAATATGTAAACTGGTCATCATCACAATATAAGTTATATTTGAATAGTGTTCATGAGTTATGAATCCTTGTCGATATAACCACATGGGATAGATAGTGCAAACTTTACCATCTCCATTTTAGAGTTGAGACAAACAGGTTCAATAAGTTGTTCACATTCATCGTTTATAATGCTGAAGTTGGGGCTCAAACATAGATCATATCCCATATTAGCTGTTTTTTCCAGTATGCAGCATAGTGGAGATGCTTTTTTCCCCAAAAATTTCTCACAAAAATAATGATTAAGAAATCATTTTAAAACTTGAGAAACCAGACAACAAATGGCATTGTCTTTGGTAGAATATATGAGGAAATATTACAGATACATATAAAGCCAGACGTTGATTGACTTTCTAACCAAAGAGGTCAGAGCTAGCCAATCTACCTTCTTTTTTGTGGCTAAAATACAGTATCAATTAGGCCGTTTTGGACTGATTTGAAGGGTCATAATTGAGCAATTTTTATTACATGAGTATAAGACAACAAATATGTGGTAACATTGCATTAAAATCATTGTAGAATCCATATGTGAAAGAAGCTTTCCTTCTGGAAAGTGTATTCATTGTAAGTTACCCTTGGTTTCATTAGAATTCTGTCATATATTTCTGTTTCTTTCTTTGACTTTTATAAACAAGCAAAATTCATTGGTTAGTTAGTTGGTTACCTAATCCAATGTGACAGCACTGAAAACTCAATGTATTCTTTTCCTTGTCAAAATGTTTGACCAAGAAAAGAAAGACTTGTAATCATAAAAAATCAAATTTAAATAAATTTTTTGTGGTCAACAGTAAGGTCAGACATTCAGAATCCCATTAAATAATTTATAGAATCTCAGATAAAGAGCTTTAAGAAATATAAGAGATCATCCCATCCAAACCTACCATATTACAGATTAGGAAGTAGATGGTAAGAGAGATTAAGAAACTTTCTCATGGGGATAAAAGTATCCAAATTTTGGTCTTTTGTCTCCCCATTCCCACATCAGCACTGTATTATCCTATATATAGCCCATGCTTTACAAAGGTGGATTTCAAAGTATTCAGAGAAAAAAAATAAATGTGATCTTATGGCCAGAGACTACAGAGAAAAAAAAATCAAGCAAAAACACCAACTGAAAGAGTCAGAGATTCTCCACTCCCAACCTCTTTTCTCTGACCAAAAAATAAATAAATAAATAAATGAAATGATCCAACAAGTAGAGAAATCCAAAAATGGAAAATTCTGCCATGAAAGTCAGGCATTTGCTATTACAAGTGTTTTCAAGTAAAGAATAGATGATCAAATTTTCTGAATATTCTAGAAGAGATTTGTGCATTAGGTGGAAAGATGTATTAAATGGCTTCTAAGTTCCACTCTAAATCTAATGTTTAATAATAATAATAATAACAATAAGGCAGTTATATAGTATGTTATGATATGGGAAAAATGTAACTATCTACAGCAAGCATTATTTTCCCTGTTTTCCATATAAGGAAACTGATTTGAAGAAGTGGTTTTCTTATGCTGGTATTGCTCATATGTACTGGAGCTAGCATATGGTTCTATGATAGTTTAGAAGAGCACTTTATGCATATAGTAGCCACTTAATAAATGTTTATTGAATGAAAGAAAGATAATGTCTCTGTGGACCAATTAAAGTAGCTCAGTTAATTTCCTTAAGAGTAGATAGGCAATCTCAAAATATACTTCTTCTGCCCATGTTCCTTGAGGGGATTTGGTCAAGGAACCACATATCCTAGAGAATTAAGAGAGTCAACAATATGTTCTCCTTCTTGTGCATACAAAACATTTATACAATAAAACTGTACCCATAGAAGAAAAGGAGGAGCCAGCTAAAATTATCTCTGGCAATCAGGATTGTGCTGATAAATGTTTAACAAGTAGCTCTCTGAAAATACATAACATACCTTTAAGTTTAATTTGCATTATTATCATTTTTTCATCACTCTCTCAAATCCAATCAACAAAATAAATCAATCGCTCATTTGTAGCATTTGACAAATTCCAAGGTCTAAATGCTCACACTGGAAATGTGAAGATTGACTCAGAAACCAATAAAACTGGTTCAAGAACACCCATCCTAGCAGTTCATTTCAAAATTCTTCTCTGCCATGCTCTAGGCTACTAACTAGGAATATCAACAATGTCACAGTTAATCTCACCAGCCAATACACAGGCACAAGCAGGAATGCACAACACAGAGTAGAGGGAGGGGTCATGAACTCTGACCCCCACCCTCCACACATCCAGGACCCTAGAATTCCCTCACTCCATGCCCCACCTTCCTCCTCCTCCAAGAGCCTGTCCCCCTCCATTCCCACCCCCAGCAGCCACCTGAGGTAGAACAGTCCATGCTACTTTGGGAAATGGGCCACAGCGGAATGAACCCAACAGGCCGGACAGTCTGACAACTCAAGATCATGGTAATCATAGAAGAATTTGCTCATCAAATTATTGAACAGCAGATGGGGCAGGGTTGAGAGAAATGCTGGTGATTGATCACAAGGGAGTAGGGGCACTGGTCACTAGAGCAGAGAAGAGCAGTAGTATGTGCAGCTGCAGGAGAAACAGGAGCCATTCTTGGGTAAAGAACAGACCACAAACAAGAAGAGCACTAACCTCATCTCTCCCACATCACTTTGGAAGCACCAAAAACTTGCAGTCCCCTAGAACTAGCTTTGAAAACAGCAGCATGAAAATGGCTGAAGCTTAGCACAGCGTCTTCCCACGACTAAGTGAGAAGAGCCCAACTTTAATATAAAGTTCAAAGTCAAGAAATAGGCTGGAAAAATAAACAAACAATTAAAAAAATTGAATATAAAAACCTAATGCAGTGGGAGGGAAGATCAAGACATAAACTCAGAAGAATGCAATAGTGTGAAAAAGCTATGAACAAAGTCTCAAAGAAAAAATGGTAATTGGATCCAAGCCCAACAATAATTCCTGGAAGAGATAAAAGAAGAGATGAGCAGTTGAGGAAAAATTAGGAAAAGAAAATGAAAGCAATACAAGAAAATTATGAAAAGAGAATTAACAAGTTGGTAAAAGAGACACAAAAATGACTAATGAAAATAACACCTTAAAAAACTTGATTGTCCTAATGGTAAAAGAGGAACAAAAATTCACTAAAGAAAAGAAGTTCTTAAAAAGCAGACTTGAGGAGTTCCATTTCCAGATGGCAGAGTAAGAAGTAAGTCTCTTTCACTGTCCCTTATTAACCTCTGAAAGCCCAGAAAAAAATCACCCCCGGAAAACCCTAGAACAGCTGAACCAGTAGAAAGATAGGGTGCAGCAGTCCAGTAGCCCAGGTAGCTTCAAGGATTAATAGAAAAGGCCCCTCTTGCCCTGGGGAAGGGGAGCAGTACAGAATGGGAGGCATCCCAGCAAGCTAGCAGAAAGCCCAACCTCAGCATACCAAGTGGATATCCTGAACCCCAGATGGTGGAGCAGGCAAATACCAATATCAGGACCCCCTAGTGCTTCAGTACAGGGAGGAGAACCAGTGGAAAATGACTCAGAAAACCATCACATGCCATAGCTTTCTATGGCAGCCAAGTCTCCCAGTGCCTCCGCAAAACCCTGTGAAGCACAGCTCCAAGGGAGAAAGCCCCAAGTGGAGAAACATCCTGCAACAATGAAACAATCATCTGAAAGGAACTGAAGAAAGCTAAAGGAAAGGCAAGCGTTAGCAAGCAACCTCCAAGAGCCAGACTACCCAATTCTACCCTAGTGTTCCAGTGTTGCTGATTCCAGCCCAATACCAGGTAAGCTGCCAGAACCCTATAGCCTCCAACTGCCAGCAGTTAAGGTCCCAGCACACAAAGTCAGTGACTAGGCCCCAGGCTCCCAACACAAGAAGCTTGGGTCAGTGTTCCCTGCTGCCCAGGAGGAGAGCTTAATCTTTTCAAAGGCCAGGAAATAAGCAAACACCATGAGCAAAAATAAATTTACTATAGATTCTTATTATTGGAAGAGTGAAAATTAAGGCAGAATTTCTGAAGAAGACAACATTGTCAACAAATACACATCTGGAACTTCAAAAGGGAATATGAACTGGTCTGAAGCCCAAAAAGCCTTCTTGGAAGATCTCAAGAAGGATTTTAAAAGTCAAATAAGAGAAGCAGAAGGAAAATTGGGAAATGAAATGAGAGGCTTGCAAGAGAGTCAATAGCTTAGAAAATGAAGGAGAAAAAATAACTGAAGACAACAACTTCTTAAAAAGCAGGATTGGCCAAACAGAAAAGAGACACAAAAACTCACTGAGGAGAAGAATTTCTTAAAATATAAAATGAGCCAAATAGAAAAAGAGGTACAAAATCTAATAGAAGAAAACAATTTGTTAAAAATTAGAATTGGGCAAATGGAAGCTAATGACTCTTTGAGACAGAGTCAGTCAAACAGAAACAAAAGAATGAAAAAATAGATGAAAATGTAAAGTACCCCATTGGTAAAAACAATTGACTTGGAAAATCAATCCAAGAAAGACAATTTTAAAATTATTGGTCTACCTGAAAATCACAATGAAAAAACAGGGCCTTGACCATATCTTTCAGGAAATCATCAAGGAAAACTGCTCTGAGGTCCTAGAAACAGAAGGTAAAATAGCCATAGAAAGAATCCACCAATCACCTCCTGAAAGAGATCCCAAATTGAAAATGCCAAGGAATATAGTAGCTAAATTCCAAAATTACCAGGTAAAAGAGAAAATACTGCAAGCAGCCCCCCCCAAAAAATAAACAATTTAAATATCATGGAAACACTATCAGGATTATGCAGGACCTTGCAGCTTCTATATTAAAAGACTATAGGACATGGAATATGATATTCTGTAAGGCAAAGGAGTTTGTATTACAACCAAGGATCAACTACTCAGCAAAAATGAGAATAATTTTTTAGGGGAGGAGATGGATATTCAATGAAATAGGGGACTTCCAAACTGTCCTGATAAAAAGCCCAGAGCTCCACAGAAAATTTGATCCTCAAATACAGGACTCAAGAGAGACATAAAATGGTAAATGGGAGAGGAAAAAACAACATGTTATTAATAAGAGCAAATTGTTTACATCCCTACAAGGAAAGATGACACTTATAACTCTTGAGAACTGTATTATTATTCCACATCTTTAAAGGAGTATAAATAGAGGGGTGTGGGTATAAGTTGACTTTGATGTAATGATAAAAAAAAATCTAATCAAATGGGTTAAATGGATCTAAGTAAGTGGATTAATCTTATCTAAGTAAGGGAATGTACTGGGAGAAAAGAAAAGGAGGAGGCAGACAAGGGTAAATTACATTACAGGAAAAAATCCTACTACAGTAGAGGCAAAGAAGGGAGGGAGATGAGCATTATTTGAAGGCTCATCAGATTTGGCTAAAGAAGGGAATAACATAATTACTTAGGAATAGAAATCTAACTTGCCCTATAGGCACTGGGAGGGAAAGGGGGAAAGGAAAGGGGGGGGACAGAAGGGAGGGAAGAAGTAGTAAGGGTAAGGGGGAAGAAAAGGGAGGGAGCTAATTGAAGGGAGGTGGGATTGAGGGAGGCAGTAGTCAAAAGCAAACCACTAGTGAAGAGGGAAAGGGAGAAAGGAGAAAGAAACACATAATCAGGGGGGAAATAGGAAGGAGAGAAAGACAAAGATAGTAATCATAACTGTGAATGTGAATGGGATGAACTCTCCCATAAAACAGAAGCAGATAGCAGAATGGATTAAAAATCATAATCCTACAATATGCTGTTTACAGGAAACACAATTGAAACAGAGGAACACACACAGTGTAAAGGTAAAAGGGTGGAGTAGAATATATTATGCTTCAGCTGAAGTAAAAAAAAAAAAGCAGGTGTAGAAATCTGGATCTCAGACAAAGCAAAAGCAAAAATAGATCTTATCAAAAGAGACAAGGAAGGAAACTACATCCTTCTAAAAGGCACCATAGACAATGAAGCAATATAATTACTAAACATATGTACACCAAATGGTATAGCATCCAGATTCTTAGAGGAGAAGTTCAGGGAGTTACAGGAAGAAATAGACAGTAAAACTATATTAGTGGGGATCTCAACCTTCTCCCCTCTGAACTAGATAAATGTAGCCACAAAATAAACAAGAAAGAAGTTAAGGAGGTGAATAGAATTTTAGGAAAGTTAGGTATGTAGACCTCTGGAGAAAATTAAATGGGGATAGAAAGGAATGTACTTTTTTTTTCAGCCAAAGACAAGGTTTATTAGAACATCTGTCATATTGGGCAGACTCTTAAGAAGTCTGAATGTCAATAAGCTATTGGCCAGATTATAAGAATCTGAGCCATGGCTAGATTTTAGGAATCTGAGCAGTGATGAGGTCATAAGAATCAGAGCTGGAAGATACTTTTTTTTTTTAGTGGTACATAGCACATACACAAAAATTGACCATGTACTAGGGCTTTAAAAACTGCACAATCCAATGCAGAAAGGCAGAAATATTAAATGCATCCTTTTCAGATCATGATGCAATAAAAATTATATGTAATAAAGGGCCATGGAAAGATAGACTAAAAAATAATTGGAAACTAAATAATCTAATCCTAAAAAATGATCAGATCAAACAACAAATCATAGAAACAATCAATAACTTCATTCAAGAGAATGACAATAATGAGACAACATATCAAAACTTATGGGATGCAGTGAAAGCAGTTGTTAGGGGAAGTTTTATACCTCTAAATGCTTACATGAATAAAATAGCGAAAGAAGAGATCAATGAATTGGGCATGCAACTAAAAAAAAAACTAGAAAAAGAACAAATTAAAAGTCCTCAATTAAACATCAAATTAGAAATACTGAAAACCAAAGGAGAAATAAATAAAATTGAAATGAAGAAAACTATTGAAATAATAAATAAAACTGAGAACTGGTTTTGTAAAAAAAAAAAAACAAAATGGTAAAATACACAAACTTTTGATTAATTTAATTAAAAAAAGAAAGAAGAAAACCAAATTATCAGTTTCAAAAATGAAAAGGGTGAATCCACCACCAAGGGAGGGGAAATTAAAAAGCAGACTTGGCTAGATGGAAAAACAGGTACAAAAGCTCACTGAAGAAAATAATTACTTAAAAATTAGAATTGGGCAAGTGGAAATGAATGACTCTATGAGACATCAAGAAAAAAACAGAATAAAGTCAAAAGAATAAAAAAAATATGAAATAACTCTTTAGAAAAACAACTGAACTAGAAAATAGATTGAAGAGAGATAATTTAAGAATTATTGAACTGCCTGAAAGACAAGATTAAAAAAAAAAGAGCCTAGACCTCATATTTCAAGAAATTATATAGGAAAACTGCCCCAATAGTTAGGTCCAGCAGGGAAAATAGAAATTTAAAGAAATCTATCAATTACCTCGTGAAAGAGATCCCAAAATGAAAACTCTTAGGAATGTTATAGCCAGATTTCAGAGCTCCCACGTCAAATAGAAAATACTTCAAGCAGTCAGAAAGAAACAATTCAAATATCATAGAGCCACAGTTAGGATCACAGAAGACTTAGTGGTTTCCATGTTAAAGGAATAGAGGACTTGGAATATGGTCCTATACTATTCCTAAAGACAAAGGAGCTAGTTTTACAACCAAGAGTTCTCTACCCAGAAAACTTGAGCATAATACCTCAGGTGAAAAAATGGATATTTGATGAAAAAGAGGAGTTTTGATTATTCCTGATGAAAATACTAGAGAAGAATAGAAAATTTGATATTCAAAGAAAAGATTCAAGAGAAGCATAAGAAGGTAAACTTGAAAGTAATCATAAGGGACTCAATAAAGTTAAACTGTTTATATTCCAATATGGGAAGATGACACATGTAACTCTTAAGAACATTATCATTATTAGAGCAGTTAAAAGGAGTTTACATAGACAAACATGAGTGTGAGTTGATTATAAGGGAATGATCTCCAAAAAAATGAAAGGGGAAAATAGGTGATGCACTGGGTGAAGGGGGAAGGAAGAAATAGAATGGGGAAAACCTTCTACATAAAAGAGGTGCACAAGAAAGAGCTTTTACAATGGACAGACAAATGGAGGGGAGGTTTACAGGCAATGTTTGAACCTCACTTGTAACTTATCCAACAGGGAAATAGGAAGGGAAGGGGATACAAGAAAGAAGGTGGGATGATAAAGGGAAGGAAATAAAGTAATAGGATGGAGGGAAATACACCGTAATCATAATTGTGAATGTGAATAGGATGAACTTACCTGTAAAATGGAAAAAAAAGATAGTAGAATGGATTAAAAAACAGAATGCAACAATATGTTGTTTACAAGAGACACACTTGAAACAGAAAGACACACACACACAGTTAAAATAAAGGACTGGAGCAGAATTTAATATGCTCCAGCTGAAGGAGAAAAGGCAGGGGTACCAATCATGATCCCATACAAAGCAAAAGTAAAAATAAACCTACTTAAAAGATAATTAGGAAAATTAAATTTTACTGAAAGGCAATATAGACAGTGAAGTAATATCAAAACATTTTACAGTAAGTTTCTCTGATAAAGACCTCATTTCTCAAACATATACTGACTATAGAACATATAAATATAAGAGCCATTAATTGATAAATGTTCAAAGGATTTGAACAAAAAGTTTTCAAAAGAAATCAAAGCTATCTATAGTCATGAAAAAAATGCTCTAAGTCACTATCAATTACAGAAATGCAAATGAAAAAACTCTGAGGTACCACCTCATACCTATCAGAAATTACAAATACTTGAGGGGATGAGGGAAGAATAGGCACATTAATGACCTGTTGGTTGAGTTGTGAACTAGCCCATTCTACAAAACAATTTGGAACTAGATCCGAAGGGCTTTAAAACTGCACATACTCTTTGACCTAGCAATAACACTACTAGGTCTATATCCCAAAGAAATTAGTGAAAAAGAAAAAGGACCTGTATGTATAAAAATTATAGCAACTCTTTTTGTGGCAAAGAATTGGAAACCAAAGGGATGCTCATCAATTGGAGACTGGCTGAACAAATTGTGGCATATGATTGTGATGGAATACTATTGTGCTGTGGGAAATAATGAGGGAAGTAGTTTCAGAAAAAAAAAATTGCAAGACCTATATGAACTGTTTCAAAATGAAGTGAGAAAAACTGGGAGATCATTGTGCACAGTAACAACAATGTTGTAATAATGATCAACTGGGAGAGACTTGGCTACTCTAATCAATACAATTATAAAAGACATTTCCAAAGGACTTGATGAAAAAATCCTATCCACCTCTAGAGAGAGAACTGATGAATTCTGAATGCAAATTGAAGTATAATTTTCTCACTTTATTTTTCTTGCTTTTTTTGGAAATATGGTTAATATTGAAGTTTGTTTTGCCTGATTTCACATGCATAATTGACATCATATTGTTTGCCTTCTTAGTGAGTAGGTAAGGGGTGAGAGGGAGGGAGAGAATTTGGAATTCAAAATTTAAAAAGAAAAGCATGTCAAAATAAATAAAAAATTTGAAAAATATGTTTTTAAGGAAAAAAAACACAGTTATACAGTGCTTCTTTGTTCAGCCATTTCAATAGGCTATGTCATAGGGAGGGAACAATGATGCCTCTTAAACTTCCCTGCCTCAGTCCCAACACAAGTGTGCAAGCACACATTCAGAAACATTTATTTAAAGTGCAAAAAACAATAAGGCAGGGGGAGGGTCATCTTGATGTAGGTAAGACTGAAGGCAAAATATGTATCTTTGTGGGTCAATCAAAAGACAAAATAGAACATAGGCTAAATCAAAAGCTAAATAGAGGTCCAATAATAAACACCTCAAAAATATGTCTCTTCTGCCTAATTGACCACAAATGATCCATACCTCTCTGTTCAAAAATTCTCTGCTGCTGAAGTTTCTGGTAAAAAAAAAACAGTTCTGCCCCTCTATATCAGGACAGACTTAATGTAGGTATACTAATGAGTCTCTTCTATTTAAATCAGGTTGACTTCTTAGTTATAAAAGAGCTGATTGAAGGAAGAGGATAAACCTTTGGGGACATTTTAAGTCCTATAATCCTTTCTATCTAGCTTCAGTTAACATTAGTGGTCTATTCAATTATTATCCCTTCATCAATTTTTTTTCTGCACAACATAAAATGTTGTAAACCTTAGGATGTCTCATTAATTCAGAGCATATAAATGTGTCCAAGTAAAAGTGAAAATATTATTTTAAGGACTTTTCCTGAATTTCAGGGATATTTCAAATGAAAATGAAAGCTATGAAAGAATTTAAATTATCTGAGTGATGATATCCATTCTTCAAGTATATTTAGCAAGTAATTATTACATGCTTACTAAGTACAACATACCAAATTCTAGACATTGGGGCTGCAAAGATTAAAATGAAATAGTGCCTACCTTTAAAGAGCTTACATTCTACTAGGGAACATAGGTTATTCACTAATAAACAAACACAAAGTACATCCACACTAAATAAGAAATAATTTCAGGGATGGTGGGGCAGTGGCTAATAGCTAAACAGGTATGAAGAAGTACAAAAAGTATACAACTAAATACTAAACAATTTTGAAGCCTAGGAATAGCATTGAGAATCAAGAAAGGTGTCCTACTGAGGTGGTATGTGAGATAAGCATTGAAAGCACTTAGGGATTCCAAGAAGTCAAAGTTAAGAGAGACAATATTTTGAGGATGATAGACTAAATAAACAAAGATATAAAAGTAAGGTATGGCATATTATTTTTAGGGGACATAAATGAAGCAATTTGGTTGGAACATAAAGTATATGATGGGCATAAATATAAAATAAGTCTCAAAAATAGACTGAAGTCCAAATGTGAAAGAACTCTAAGTATAAACAAAGAAATTTATATTTTATTCTAAAACAACAGAATCCACTGAAGTATTTTCAGTAATGGAAAGAAGTGATCAGATTTGTCCATCAATGATTTACAGTTGGCAGCTATGTTGGGGATATATTGAAAAAGTGAGAGACTAGAAGAAAATACACCAGTTCAGAAGCTATTACAATACACCAGACAAGAAATGATGAGGGCTAGAACTCTGACTATGGCTGCTTGAGTAGAGAGAAGGGGACATATGGGAAAGATGTGGATGGAGATAGAATCAAATATTCTTGGCAAATGACAAAATATAGTGAGTAGGTGCAAGAATGGCGAGGTTGAGAAAAGAGTTAATAATGGCTCCAATGTTATAAATCTACAAAGGTGGAATCATGGTGGGACCCTTATCAGAAATAGTAGGAAGGCTTGGTTGCAGGAAAAGGTAATGAATTCAGTTTGAGACCTGTTTAGTTTAAAATAACTATCTAAAATTTTAATTGAGTCACTTAACAAGAAGCTACTGATGTAGGACTATAACTTAGAATAAAAAGGAGACCTGGATATACAGATTTGAGAGTCATTAAAGTGTGTCCTAGTACATGTTAAAAAACATATTTGGGGGGATGAAATATTCTCTCTACATATACAGAATATAAATATATTCTCCACCATTTTCTCTAGTCTAGACAACCAAAAAAATAATAAATCAAGCCCTGATTTGTAGTTCACTGATTCATAAAGTGTTAATTTTCACAATAAATTTGTAGCTTACCCTATTTAGAACTGACTTCAGCAGACCTCTGGAAGTCATCATTATAGAGATGGTTTTTGATTCCATGGGAGTTAAAGGAAGAGAGGAATGGAAAGACAGAAGAAGCAGATTTAAGGCCAAATCTCAAGTTCCATTCATATATGGAGGCCAGGGAAAAGGTAAGGAGCAACAAAAGAAAAATGAAGGGGAATAGTGAAATAGATAAATAAAAAAGAACCATTTGTGACAAGAATCACAAAAATTGTAAGAGGAAAGAGAATGAAGAAAGAAGTATGCAATATTGTCAAAAGTTTCAAAATATGAGAACTATAAGAAGTCATTTAACAATTTAGAGAAGGGAGCAGGAGTTCTGGTCACAATTCCAAGGCAGAGAGGAGCCTTCTGCTTCTGCAAAAGAATACAGGCTCTTTATAGGTAAAGACCAGAGCACAAATCAGGAGAATGATGACCACACCTCTCCCTGGATCACAAAGCCTCAGAAACACTTAAAACCCACAGACTGCCAGAACTACCTTTGAAAACAGCAGAATGACAAAGCCTGAAGCTTGGGACAATGCCTCACCACAGCTGAGGTGAGCAAAGCCCAACTTTAAGATAAAAATCAAAGTCAAGAAATGGGCTGGAAAAAGACTAAACAACAAGACTAAACAACTTGAACATAAGAAGCTACTGTAATGGCAGGGAAGATTAAGATATAAACTCAAAAGAAGACAGAAAAATGCAAAAATAGCCACAAGCAGATCCTGAAAGAAAAAATATAATCAGACATAAGCCTAACAAGAATTTCTGGAAGAAGTAAAGAAAGATATGAGTGGCAGATGAAAAAATGAGAACAGAAATTAAAGCTATTCAAGAAAAATTTGAAAAGAGAATTGACAGCTTGGTACAAGAGGCACAAAAATACCGAAGAAAATAACTGTAAAAAAAAAAAACAGAATTGTTCTAATGGTAAAAGAGGCATAAGACTTAAATGAAGAAAAGAACTCCTTAAAAAGCAGGATAGGAGAGAATGGGAAAAAAGAGGTACAAAAGCTCACTGAAGAAAATAATAACTCACAAAGTAGAAGTAGGCAAGTAGAAGCAAATAATAACAAAGAAATCAAAGTAAAAAAACGAAGGTGAAAAATAGAAAAAAAAAGTTAAATATATCATTAGAAAAACAACTGACCTACAAAACAAATCAAAGAGAGATAATTTAAGAATTATTGAACTTCCTTAAAGCCATGATAAAAAACACCCTAGACACCATGTTTTAAGAAATTATAAAGAAAAAACTTTCCCAAAGAGTAAAGGAGAAATTGAAAAGATCCACCAATTGCCTTCTGAAAGAGTCCTCAAAATGAAAACTCCCAGCAATATTATAGCCAAATTCCAAACCTCCTAGGTCAAAAAGAAAATGGTACAATTAGCCAGAAAGAAACCATTCAAATATCACAGAGCCACAGTCAGAAAGACAAAAGATTTGGAAGCTTCCATGTTAATGGAGTGGAGGGATTGGCATATGATATTCCAGAAGGCAAAAGATTTAGCATTAAAACCAATAATAACCTACCCAGCAAATTTGAGTTTGATGCTTCAGAGAAAAAAATACACATTTAATGAAACAGAGGCCTTACAAGAACTCCTGATGAAAATCCTAGAGACAAATAAAGAAATTAACATTCAAACAAGACTCAAAAGAAGTATAAAAAGGTGAAAATGAAAAAGTAACCATAAGGGATTCAATAAAGTCAAACTGGGAAGATGATAAATGTAATCTCTAAGAAATTTATCATTTTTAGGACAGTTAGAAGTAATCTACATAGACAGAAGGCATGGGTGTGAGTTTATTATGTTGGGATAATTTAAAAAAATAAAAGGTGAGAAAGAAAGATGAACTGGCAGAAGGGGGAAGGCAGATGTAGAATAGCAATAATTTCCACACACAAAAGGGTATCCAAAGAAGTGCTTTTATAGTGAAGGAGAAAATGGGGATGGGGGCGTTGCAGCCAATACTTGAACTTCCCTCTCATTGGAATTGGCTCAAGGAGAGAAGAATGAAAATATACACATATATTTGGGTATAGAAGTCTATCTTACCCAACAGAGAAATAGGAGAGAAAGAGGATAAGAAAATTGGGGGGGGGGTTATGAAAGGGAGAGCAGATTAAGGGATTCAGTGGTCAGAGTCAAAAACAACTTATGAGGAAGGACAGGATGAAAAGAGCGAGAGAGAGAAAAACATAAACAGAAGAAATAAGAATGAAGGCAAATACTTAGTTAATAAGTATACCTAGGAATGTGAATTGGATGAGCTCATCTATAACATGGAAGTGGATAGTAGAATGGATTAGAAACCAGAATCCCAAAATATGTTGTTTACAAGTAACACACTTGAAATAGAAACACACAGAGTTAAAATAAGGAGGTGGAGTAGATTATATTACTATGCTTAAACTGAAATAAAACATACAGAGCAAAAGCAAAAATAGACCTAATTGAAAAAGATAATTAGGGAAATTAAATTTTGCTAAAAGTTACAATAGACAATGATCTAATATGAAAATTTTTGAAAACAAATTTTTTTAACAAAGGCTTGTTTTCTCAAATATATAGGGAACCAAGTCAAACTTATAAAAATAAAAACCATTCCCTAATTGTCAAATTGCCAAGAAATATGAACAGGTGATTTTCAGAAGATGGAATCAAAACTATTATCGCATGAAAAATGCTTTAAATCACTGATAATTAAAGCAATACAAATCAAAACAACTTTGAGGAACCACGTCTCACCTATCAAAAATGACATGCTTGGGAAGTCAACTTCTGGGAACCAAGAAGGTGGAGTAAGCACTGAATTGTTATAGCTCTCCCATATTCACCTCCAAACAACCATAAAATAGCAGACCAGAACAAATCCTAGAACAGTAGAGACAGCAGAAAGATGAAATGGAACAGTCTTTTAGACCAAGAGAGTTAGAGGATTGACAAGAAAGGTCTGTCTTACTCAGGGAAAGAAAAAACATGGTGTCTAGGGTGTTTTTTATCATGGCTTTAAGGAAGTTCAATAATTCTTAAATTATCTCTCTTTGACATTAGTCATGTTGTGAAAGAAGAATCAGAATGAAAGAAAAAAAAACATGAGAAGGATAACACAACACAACAAAACAAAACAGTATGCTTCAATCAGTATTCAGTCTCCATAGTTCTTTCTCTTGAGCTGGATAGCATTTTCTATCATGAGTTCATTTTAATTCTCTTAGATTATTGCATTGCTGGAAAGAGCTAAATCATAGAAAAACATTGCTGTTACTGTGTATGATTTTCTCCTGATTCTGCTCACTTCACTCAGCATCAGTTCATGTAAATCTCTGCAGATTTTTCTGAAATCTTCCTGCTGTCATTTTTTATAGAACAATAGTATTCCATTACATTCAAATACCATAAATTGTTCAGCCATTCCAGAATCGATAGACATCTCCTCAATTTCCAATTCTTTGACACCACAAAAAGAGCTGCTGTGAATATTTTTGTACATGTGGGTCCCTTTCCCATTTGTATGATCTCTTTGGGATACAGACCTAGAAGCAGTATTTGTTGGGTTCAAGGTTATGCAGTTTTATTGCCAGTTTTATTCCAGAGAGTAAAAGATAAATTGAAAAGATCCACCAATTGCCTTCTGAAAGAGTCCTCAAAATGAAAACTCCCCGCAATATTATAGCCAAACTCCAAACCTCCTATGTCAAAAAGAAAATGGTACAATTTGCCCAAAAGAAACCATTCAAATATCATAGAGCCACAGTCAGAAAGACATCTTATACCATATACCAAGATAAAGTCAAAATGAGTACATTATTTAGACCTAAAGTATATCATAAGCAAATCAGGAGAAAAAGGAATAGTTTACCAGCCAGATCTATGGAGAAGGGAAGAATTTATGACCAAAAAAGAGATTGAAAACATTATGAAATGAAAAAGGGATAATTTTTATTTCATTTAATTAAAATAAAAAGTTTTAACACAAACAAAATCAATATAAGCAAGATAAGAAGGGAAGCAGAAACATTTTTTTTTTCATCCAGAGTCTCTGATGAAGGTCTCATTTCTAAAATATATAGATAACTGAGTCAAATTTATAAGAATACATGTCATTCACCAATTTATAAATGGTCAAAGGATATGAACAGGTAGATTTATGATGAAGACATTAAAGCTATCTAAAGTCATATGAAATGTGGAAATGTTTAATATGATTGTACACATACAGCCTGCATAAGAATATTTGCTGTCTTGGGAATGGGATAGAGAAGGGAAGGAGAAAAAAAGTTTGGAACTCAAAATCTTGTGACAGTGAATCTTTAAAACTATCTTGCATGATTTTTTTGTATATTTTACCTTTCCATGTAATGGGAAAAATTAAAATACTATTAATTGGCTAAAAAGTAGAAATGGCTAAATTATAAAGGACATACAAAAATCTACTGAAGAAAAAATTCCTTAAAGGGTACAATTGGCCAAATGGAAAAGAAAGTACAAAAGCTATTTGAGGAAAATGATGCCTTAAAAGTTAGAATTGGGCAAGTTAAAACTAATGACTCCCTGAGACATCAAGAATCAATTAAATAAAATAAAAAGAATTTAAAAAATGATAGAAAATGTAAAATGCCTCATGGGAAAAAAAACAAATGACCCAGAAAATAGATACAGGTGAGACAATATTTGAATCATTGGACTATGAAAAAAGCCATAAGGAAAAGGAGGACCTGGACAGCATCTTTCAAGAAATTATCAAGAAAACTGCTCTAATGTCCTGAATACCAAGAGCAAAATCAGCATTGAAAGAATCTACCAATCACATTTAGAAAGACACTTTGGTGGGGGGGGGCACAGAGCCAAGATGGCAGAGTAAAAGCAGTGACTTGCTTGAGCTGTCCCCCAACCCCTCCAAATACCTATAAAAACAGCCCTAAACAAATTCTAAAGCAGCAGAACCCACAAAAAGACAGAGTGAAACAAATTTCCAGCCCAAGACAACCTGGATGGTTGATTGGAAAGGTATATCACACTGAGTGGAGAGAGGAGTGTAGTTTGTCTTAGGTGTGTAGGCCTCAGTGAACCTGGAGCAGGCCTCTGAGGACTGAATCATGGGCAACTGTGGCAGTTTCCAGACTTCTCAACCCATGAATGCCAAAGACAACTTAGAATGTCAGCAGAAAAAGTATGTGTCTGTGGTGAGAGAAAGAAGAGCGGTCCCAGTCCCAGTCCCCAAGCTTAGGCCTGGGGCGGCAGCTGCTTCTGGAGCTTCTGGCCCACAAACTGAGGGGGAACTGAGTGGCTGATCAGAGGGGGACTGCAGAGATCTCTTGCTTTGCCCATGCTTGGATATGGGTCACAGTTCTAGATGGCAATCCTGGGGCAAGGAGGAGTGCTGGCATGGTGGACCTTATAGTGGCTGTGGAGAGGAAACCCTCCTCACAGTTCCAAGACAGAAAAGAGTGCTCATAGACCAGAGCACAGGCCAGGAAAGGAGTAAACACTTTGCCTTGATCATAGCACCTTGGAAGAACTGAAAATTTACATGTCCCTAGAAGTATCTCTGAAAACAGTGGCACAAAACCCCCAAAGGTTGTGACAGTATATTCTCCACACTGGAAGCAGACCCCTACCTGAACAAAGAATTTATATGTCAAGTAATTGGCTGAGATCATGAGCAAGCAGCACAAAAAGAGTCAGATCATAGAATCTTACTTTGGTGACGAAGAAGATCAAAATATACAACCAGAAGAAAACAGCAAAGTCAAAGCTCTTACATCCAAAGCCTCCAAGAAAAATATGAATTTGTCCCTAGTCATGGAAGAGCTCAAAAAAGATTTTGAAGAACAAATAAGAGAAGTAGAGGAAAAACTAAGAGTGATTCAAGAAAATCATGAAAAACAAGTTAATAGTTTGCTAAAGGAGACCCCCAAAAATACTGAAATATCACATTAAAAATAGCCTAGGGGGTAGCTAAGTGGATAGAGCACCAGCCCTGGAGTCAGGAGGGCCTGAGTTCAAATTCAGCCTTAGACCAAACACTTGACACTTACTAGCTGTGTGAACCTGGGCAAGTCACTTAACCCCAATTGCCTAAAAAAAAAAAATAGCCTAATCAAAATGGCAAAAGTGGTCCAAAAAGCCAATAAGGAGAAGAATGCCCTAAAAAGCAAAATTGGCCAAATGGAAAATGACGTCCAAAAGCTTACTGAAGAAAATACTTTCTTAAAAATTAGAATAGAGCAATTGGAAGCTAGTGACTTTATGAGAAATCAAGACACTGTAAAACAAATCCAAAAGAATGAAAAAATAGAAAACAATGTGAAAATATCTCATTGGAAAAACAACTGACCTGGAAAATAGATCCAGGTGAGAGAATTAAAAAATTAATGGACTCTGAAAGCCATGATCAAAAAAAGAGCTTAGATATCATTTTTCAAAAAATGATCGAGAAAAACTGCCCTGATATTTTAGAACCAGAGGGCAAAAAAGAAATGGAAAGAATCCACTGATTGCCTCCTGAAAGAGATCCCTAAAGGAAAACACCTAGGAATATTGTAGCCAAATTTCAGAGTTCCCAGGTCAAGGAGAAAATATTGTGAGCAGCCAGAAAGAAACAATTCAAGTATTGTGGAAACACAACACAATCAGAATAACACAGGATTTAACAGCTTCTACATTAGTGAACTGGAGGACACAGAATATAATATTCTCGAGGGCAAAGGAGATAGGATTACAATCAAGAATCACCTACACAGCAAAACTTAGTATAATCTTTCAGGGGAAAAAATAGTCATTCAGTGAAATAGGGGACTTTCAAACATTCTTGATGAAAAGACCAGAGCTGAACAGAAAATTTGACTTTCTGATATAAGACTCAAGTGAAATATGAAGAGGTAAACAGGATAGAGAAATCATAAGAGACTTTTTAAGGTTGAACTGTTTACATTCTTGCATGGAAAGATGATATTTGTAACTCATGAAACCTTTGTCAGTATTAGGGTATTTGGAGGGTAAAAATTATATGTATGTATGTATGTATGTATAGATAGATAGATAGATAGATAGATAGATAGATAGATAGATAGATAGATAGATAGATAGAGGGCAAAGTGTGAGTTGAAGATGAACGGATGATATCTGGAGAATAAAATTAAGGGATGAGAGAAGATTATACTGGGAGAAGGAGAAAGGGAGAGGTAGAATGGGGTAAATTATCTCACATAAAACAAACAAGAAAAGGCTTTTACAGTGGAGGGGAAACAGGGAAGGTGAGAGGGAATGAGTGAATCTTATACTCATTGGATTTGGCTTAAGGAGAGAATACCATACTAACTCAATTGGGTATGGAAATCTATCTTACCCTTTAGGAAAATGGGGTGGGGAAAGGGGACAAGGGAGCAGGGAGATGACAGAAGCGAGGGCAGATTGGGGGGAGGGTTAATCTGATGCAAACACTTCTGAGGAGTGAAAGGGTCAAAAGAGAGAATAGAATAAATGGGGGGCAGAATAGGATGAAGGGAAATATAGTTAGTTTTTCACAACATGACTACTATGGAAGTGTTTTGCATGACTACACATGTATACCCTGTATCAAGTTGCTTGCCTTTTCAATGAGGGTGGGTGAGGGAGGAAGGGAGAAAATTTGGAACCCAAAGTTTTAAAAACACATGTTTAAAAAAATTGTTTTCACATGCAACTGAGAAATAAGAGATACAAGAAATGGGGTATAGAAATCTATCCTGCCCTACAGGAAAATAGAAGAGGAAGGGGATAAGAGAAGGGGGGGTCAAATAGAAGGGAGGGCAGATTATGGGAAGAATTATACAGAATACATGCCATCTTGGGGTGGGGGAGGGATGAGATGGAGAGAAAATTTGGAACTCAAAATCTTGTGGATGTGAATGTTGAAAAGTAAATATAAATTAATAAAAATAAAAAAGAAAGACACTCTGAAATAAAAATGCCAAGGAATATTATAGTCAAATTTCAGAATTATCAGGTTAAGGGAAAAATATTATAAGTTTTCATAAAGAAATAATTAAATATTGGGGAATCATAATCAAGATTACATAGGACTTGTCAGATGTAACAGTGAAGGATCAGAGATAATGAAAATGATATTCTGGAATGTAAAGGGACTAAGACTACAACAACAATCACTTATCCAGCAAAATCAAGCATAATAACTCAAGGTAAATTGGTCACTCAAGAAAATAGGAGGTTTTCAAGCTTTCATCAGGAGAAGACCAGAACTAAACCAAAAATGTGACTTATCATTATCAAAACCCAAGAGAAGCATAAACAGGTAAAAAGAAAAAAAAAGAAAATATAAGGATTCAATAGAGCTAAACCACTTACATCCCTATATGGAAAGATAATAATTGTAATTCTTAAAAAATATATCACTAATAGTACGCCTAGAAGGAATATACATAGACAGAGGGTACAGTCTAAGGTGAATTTGAGGGAATGAGATGGAAAAAAAATAAGGGTTGAGAAGAGGAGTGTATTATGACTGTGAATGTGATGAACTATCTCATAAAACTGAAGCAGATAGCAAAGTGGATCAAAAACCAGAATCCTACATTATGTTTACAAGAAACACACTTGAAGGTTAGTACTCTTAGATTATAGTGTCTTGGGACACTATATATAGAAGAGCAAAAGTACTGCGGTTGTGGCCAAAAATATCATACCCAGCAAAGTTAAGCACAATCCTGAAAGAAAAAAAAAATGGATTGCCAGACTTTCAGAATTTTGTGGCAAAGAGACATGAAATCAATGGAAAATTAGACATACAAGACCTAAGAGAAATATAAAATAAATATCAAAGACTAATTATAAGGGATTCAATAAGGACAGACTTTTTTACTTTTTATGTGAGGAATTGTAAATCGTATGTCTAAGATTGCTATAAGTAATTGGGTCATTTGAAAGAAAGATTGGGGTAAGGTGAGTATGATGCCATACTAAAAAGTAAACTAGGAAAAGGTGAAAAGAGCAATTATTTTATACAAATATAGTGCAAGAGGAAGAACTGACATGGAGGAATTAGATGAGGAAGGAGGGCTGTTAGTTTTGAAACCTTACTCTCATTGGGAGTGGATTAAAGAGGGAACAATACATACATACATACATACATACACACATACATACATACATATATACATACATATGTGTGGGTGGGTGTGGGTGTGGGTGTGTATCTTGAAGGCCATAAAAGTCTTCTAAATTCAGAAAGAAACAAAAAACTAAGGTGATAGGGAGGGGGGAAGAGGATAAGGGAGTGATCTTTAGTGATAGGGTAGATTAAGTAATAAGAGGGCAAGATAGTAGGTAGAAATAAAGTGGAGGAGTCTGCTGGGACAAGAAACAGGAGATACACACAAACATAAAATAAAGATTAGTAGTAGAATTTATTAGGGAAAAAGCAGAGGTCATAATCATAATCTCAGACAAAGTTAAAGCTAAAATAGATTTAATTAAAAGAGAAAAGTGTCAACCATATTCATCAATATTGTTTTAGACTATTTAAATTAACTAGAAAGCATAAGGTTGGAATATTGCTGTGGTATGGGGAAAAATGAGTGGTCAGATTTAGAAAAATATGGAAAAACTTGGAAACCTGAAGGAAGATATTATCCACCCTCAGAGAAACATAGGACAAACAAATATAGTACTGTCTTACATAGATGCATATGAATGTACATGTCTATATATGAGTATGATTAGAAGTATTTAATCATATATATGTGTGTAAGTGTATGTAAGCATATGTATGTATATATACACACATGTTTCTGTGTATATATGTATGTGAGTTTATATGTTGTGTGTATTATGAATGTGTATGTGTGTACATATAAATATATACATATATGTGCATGTGTATATGTATATATACATACTTAAGTATATAAGCATATATAATATATATACATATATACATATATATGTATATATATATATATATATATATATATATATACACACACATATATGCTTAACTGTAACCTTCTTGGGGAGGGTCAGAGAAAGGGTGAAAAAGAACAAAGTAAAAATTGCACAGCAGAGAACAAAAGAAAACTTAAAAGGAAGCAAAGAAAAGATAGACAACTCAGGCACAATGTGTAGTATGTATTATATAGTCTTTCTTGAAATAGAAATTTATTGCTCTATATTTTTAATTCTCTTACATTCTTCTGTGCACATGGGAATATTTTTTTTCTTTCCTTATTTTGTATTTAATTTTTAGTTCTTAAGTTTATGTTTCTTTTTCTTTTCTTATTGTGTATTTAAGTTTAAGTATTTTTGCTTAAAATAAATTAATAAAAAATGAATATAAATTCCATTTAGAATAACCATAAACAACATAAAGTACTTAGGAGTCTACCTGCCAATACAAACCCAGTAACTAGATGTACACAATTATAAAACACTTTTTACACAAATAAAGTTAGATCTAAACAATTAGAAAAGTATTAATTGCTCATGGGTAGGCCAAGCCAATATAACAAAAATGACAATTCTGCCTAAACTAACTTACCTATTCAGGGCCATGTCAATCAAACTTCCAAAAAATATTTTATAGAGCTGGAAAAAATAACAACAAAATTCATCTGGAAGAATAAAAGGTTAGGAATATAAGGGAATTAATGAAAAAGAAATACAGGGGAAGATGGTCGAGCAATACCAGATATCAAACTGTATTATAAAGCAGTAATCATCAAAACTTTTTTGGTACAGGCTAAGAAACAGAGTGGTGGATCACTGGAATAGACTAGGCACATAAGGCACAGTAGTCAATGACCATAGTAATCTAGTGTTTGGTAAACTCAAGGACTCCAGTTTTTAGGATAAGAATTCATTATTTGACAAAACTACTGGGAAAACTAGAAAACAATAGAACACAAACCAGGTACAGATGAACGTCTCACACCATATACCAAGATAAGGTCCAAATGGGTCCATGATTTAGACATAAAAGGTGACATCATAAGTAAATTAGAAGAGAAATGAATAATCAACCTGTCATATCTAAGGGGATGGGAAGAATTCATGATGAAACAAGAGATAGAGAACATTACAAATATATATATATAACAGATAATTTTGATTATATTAAATTAAAAACTTTTGTACAAAAAAAAACAATGGAACCAAAATTACAAGGAAAGCAGAAAGCTGGAAAACAGTCTTTACAACAAGTGTCTCTGATAGAGGCCTCATTTCAAATATACAGAGAACTGAGTAAAATTTATAAGAATACAAGCCATTGATAATTAGTCAAGGAATATGAACAGGCAATTTTCAGATGAAGAAACCAAAGCTATCTATAGGCATATGAAGAAGTGTTCTAAGTTATGTTTGATTAGAGAAATGCAGATGGAAACAACTCTGAGATAGCACCTCACACTTATCAGATTGTCTAATGTGATAAAAAAGTAAAGTGACAAATGTTGGAAAGGATTTGGGAAAATTGGGACATTGATGCCCTGGTGGTTAAGTTGTAAACTGATTCAACCATTCTGAAGAGCAATTTGGAACTATGCCCAAAGGACAATCTGTCTATGCATACTTTTTGATCCAGCAATACCACTAATAGCTCTGTATCCCAAAGAGATCATAAAAAAGGGAAAGGGACCTACATATTCAAAAACCATTTATAGAAGCCTTTTTTATTGTGGCAAAATATTGGAAATTGAGGGGATGCCCACCAGTTGGGAAATGGCTGAAAAAACTGTGGTATATAAATGAAATGCAATACTATTGTGCAATAAGAAATGATGAACAGGCAGATTTCATGACATCATAATTGCTTACAGAATTGACATGCAGTTAATGTTATGATTGGTTTGAAGTTTTATAACAGCTGCTAGCAACTACACCTGTTTCTTCTCTCATCAGACTAAGAAGTGTTCATTGTTTGAATCCAGGTGCTAGATAACAGCCTAGGCTTTTGGACAGCAAACTAGATATCTCTCAAAGATAACAGGGCGGAGTAAAGATACCAGGCCTGACTTCCTTGTGTCTATACTCATTCCCAAAGTCAGTTAAATTCTTTGAGGCAAGAAAGCTGTATTTTTAAACTTAACCTGTTACAGGTTGGCTGAACTGTGAACTAAGTTTTGAGGCAATGAACTATGACTTAAGCAGCTATAGAACAAAAGCAGTTACAGAACAAAATAAATTAATTATAAATAGGATCAATAAGAAAATGATACAAGATCAAACTTAATCTTCTCAATGACTATGATGCAATATATTATTGCTATCATTTCACAGGTGACAAAATTTAGAATCAGGGGTTAAGTGGTTTGCTGCAAGCTATCCCTGAAAAAGATAAGGAAGGAAAGAAATAAGCATTTATTTAAAAAAAATCAGTATGCTGGACACTATATGATGTGCTTTACATACAGTTTCTCATTTGATTCTCACAATGATCCTGTGAAGTAGGTGTTATTCCTATTCCCATTTTACAATTAAAAAATTGATTTGGATTACATTCAAAGGACTTCCCTAAGTCTTTTCATGCAGTTAGTAATTATGAGACCAGATTTGAACTCCAGTTTTCCTAATGCCTAGCCCAGCATTCTATTCACTGCCACCTAGAAAGATAGTCATGGAATATTTTATTTACTAGTCTCCCTGTAGAGATTTCTCTAGGGGCAGCTAGGTGGCACAGTGGATAGAGCACTGGTCCTGAAGTCAGGAAGACTCACCTTTGTGAGTTCAAATCCAACCTCAGACCAAACACTTGACACCTACTAGCTGTGTGACCCTGGGCAAGTCACGTAAGCCCAATTGCCCCTCCCAAAAGGAAAGAGATTTCTCTGGCAGGACATGTAAGCCCTCTCAAAAGTAAGGGGTGCTGAGGAAAGATGTGTATTATAAGGTAATGGTGATAGTTAAAGATGAGTTTGATCGAAAGAAATGTCTCCCTTACTTTACGATTTGATTGAATGAAAAGGAATGTTAAATCCAGACTCCATTTATTTATGAGTATTCCCTGCATCTTCTCATAGATTTAGAAACTTTCTAAAGCCTTCATATACAGATTCAAAATAGTTCTGTTTAAAGAGCCATATTTCATTCTAGAAATTTTAATAATCTGCCAAATCAAACTAATTGTTATTGGTTCTAATTAATACTCCAATAAATAAGAATGCTCTTTACTTGGAATAAAGTAGCACTTAAAAAAGATGTACAATTCATTTTTTTATGTTTGATGTTATAAAAAAATAAAGTAATTGCTTCTACCCTGCCTTTTGTAGACAAATATCTACTGATTAGAGAGCTGAGCCAAAAACACATTGACTCCAATGAGAAATGTCATTTGCAAAGTGAGATTTAATCTATGTTGCTGAGTTCTCATTATAAGCAATGATCAGTAAGACTGAATTCTGGTGTAGCACTTCTCATCTTCAAAGAACTCTGTAAACATTAACTAGGAAGTCATTAGGGTTACATTTTGTAGTATAGACATATTTAGCTAGGAAATAAAAGAGAATAGATTAAATGAAAGAAGTTTTCAGACTCAGGATAGGGAATCATTGAGGCAGATTCAACTGGTGCCTAAATTAGTGGATGGCACCTTAACTCCTTCAAATCATAAAGTTTTATTTAGATTTTTAAAAGTGAATATATTACATTTTAATGGAATAAATAATTCCTCATGTCTCTGTACGCCTGCTGACAATAAGAAGTAAGAATCCTTCCATCAGATCTAAGCCACTCTTCCAGGAATGTGATGGAAGAAATTAGGTACTAAGTGACTTTGACTCAATGGGATGAAACTGTAGAGAAAAGCAGAATTATCAGTAATACAAGTAGTTATTCAGCAATATGAAAAGGAAAATCAAAATTCTGCACCTAGTAATTTTCCCCTGGTAAGATCCTGTTAAATCACTTTTATTTTCTTGTCATATCTTTTGACACAATCATGGTAATTTTCCATTCATCCTCTTTTGAATATTCAAAGGAAGGTTCTAAAATTAGTATGTGGAGATCTGTGCTTGTCTCTATCCACACCAACCCTTTTTTCTTTGTTGTTAAGTGCATATGTCTTTAAGAAAATCATGTTCAAGTTAAAGCTACAAAAGTTTTCTCAGCTATTTCTTTCCAATCTAGCCATTGGGCAGTTATATTTTGTACTAATAGCATGCAGAATGGAAAGAGAACTGGCCTTGGATGTTAAGAAAAAAACACCTCAGTTCAAGTCTAGCCTCTAAGACATACTGAAAATATGACCCTGGGTAAGGCAGTTAACCTTTGTGCAACTCTCTAGGAGCATAAGTTTTGGACAGGTGCCAATCTGTATTGGGAAAAGAAATTAAGAAAGTTAGTTTCTGGGAGTCCCTTATGCTAACAAAAACTCAGATCAAAATGAAAAATGTTTTGAATTTTTTGAAAAATTATGAACCATGCACAACATAATACATATTTCAAATCACTTACCTATACACTTTTTCTGACATCTATTGAGTATGTATATTGTTCTTTTCATTTAACAGATAAAGAAACTGAGAAGCAAAGATTTTAAGTGATTGGCCAATATTTACATGGAAAGTTGAAAATCAACTGGCTTATTATAGTAAATAGATGGCTAAACTTGGGTTAAGAAAAAATGGGTCCAAGTCTTATCTCTGAAATATGATAGCATGTAACCATGAACAAATTACTTGACATAATTATCACAGGGAAATCTGAAATACTAAGTTGCAGAGATTTTGGCCATGTGATTGAGTAAAAGGAGTTTCTATACTGTGAAAACAAATCTTTGCCAAGTCCTCTTCAACTCAAATAAACAAAAAACAAGAGAAGTAATATATGAGTCAGGGCTAGATTCTAAAGCCCCCATGTACAACTCTAGACAAAACTCTCTTACATTGAACTAAAGAATAAAATTATAGTAATTAATTCAGCAGAGTAGGGATACTAACACGGATTACAATTTTGATTTCATTGATGTAGGGGAATCCTGGCTTAACCCTTCTACCAATACAACTTAGTTCTAATGACTTACATATGCTTAATGACTTGTATAGGTTAAAATTAGACTGTCAGATACAAGGCTCAAGAGAAACATGAAGAGGTAAACAGGAAAGAGAAATCATAAGAGATTTATTAAGGTTGAACTGCTTACATTCTGCATGGAAAGATGATATTTCTAACTCATGAGTCCTTTGTCAGTATTAGAGTAGTTGGAGGGAAAAAATTACATGTATGTAGATAGATGGCACAGGGTGAATTAAAGATGAAGGGGTGATATCTGGAGAATAAAATTAAGGGATGGGAGAGGATTATATGGGGAGAAGGAGAAAAGGAGAGGTAGAATGTGGTAAATTATCTCACATAAAACAGAAAAGAAAAGGCTTTTACAGTGGAGGGGAAACAGGGAAGGTGAGAGGGAATGAGTGAATCTTATACTCATTGGATTTGGCTTAAGGAGAGAATACCATACTAACTCAATTGGGTATGGAAATCTATCTTACCCTACAGCAAAATGGGAGAGGGAACAAGAGAGCAGGAGGTTGATAGCGGGGAGGGCAGATTGGGGGAGGGGATAATCAGAAGCAAATCCTTCTAAGGAGGGGCAGGGGCAAAAGAGAAAATAGAATAAATGGGGGGTGGATAGGATTAAGGGAAATATAGTTAGTTTTTCACAACATGACTTCTATGGAAGTGTTTTGAATGACTACATATGTATAACCTGTATTGAATTGCTTGCCTTCTCAATGAGGGTGGGTGGGGAAGGAGGAAGGGAGAAAATTTGGAACCCAAAGTTTTAAAAACAAAAGTTAAAAAAAGTTTTCACATGCAACTGGGAAATAAGATATACAAGAAACAGGGTATAGAAATCTACCCTGCCCTAGAGGAAAATTGAAGGGAAAAGGGATAAGAGAAGGGTGTGAGAGATAAAAGGGAGGGCAGCTTAGGAGAAGGAGTATTCAGAATGCATGCAATATTGGGGTGGGGGGAGGGACAAGATGGGGAGAAAATTTAGAACTCAAAGTCTTGTGGAAGTGAGTGTTGAAAACTAAAAATAAAAAAATTTTTTTAAAAAAAGGAACACTGATAAGGACACCTAAAGAAAAACAGTTATCAGCTCCTCCATCCAGTCTTGGACTGAACTGACAATTTTGAAGATGTTCTAAGTGAAGGCAAGCAAGGGTAGGTCAGAAGGCTGAATATAAAAGCAGCTAAAACAAAGCAGGGAACAGAGCCTGGGCAGAAGCCAGGGCAGGGGCCACAGCAGCCCATATCTGAACAACAGAAAGACACAGGGTGTGATGGATGTCCAATCCAGAACCTGAGGCTATAGAAATGAGTATACAGAAGAAAAGTTTCAAAACAATGAAGATACACTAGGGAGAGGAGCCCTAGAGGTAAAGCCAAAAGAGAACAATTCCATAAATTCAAGTACAGTCTCAGACAAAAGAATGTCCTGAAACCAAGAGTACCTGGAAAAAATGAAACAAGAGATATACAATGAAACATCAAGGAATGAAAGAATGGCAAGAACTAATTCCTTAGAACCGATGGTAGTAAACCTTACCTGAATACTGAATGTTCTAAAAATTGTAATGGGCCAAAGAGACAAAACTTTGAGACAATAAGAAATATTAAAACAAAATTAAAATATTGAGAAAAATAACAAAAGAAAATATAAGGTACATATTATCAAAATTAAGTGACATGGAAAACAGGTCAGGGACAGATAATTTAAGGTAAGTATCTAAGGTGGACTAATGGATAGAACGCTGAACTTGTAGTCATCAAGATTTCATTCTTACCTCAGACAGTTAACTAGTGATGCATGCATGGGAAAATCATTAAACATATCTTGGCCTCAGTTTTCTTATCCTCAAATAGTAATGATAATTACAACTAATTTCAAGTTGTTTTGTGAGGATCAAATAAAATAGTATATTTAAAAGACTTTGCAAGCCTTAAAGCATTCTGCAAATGCAAGAAGTTGTTACTCAGTCATTTCTTACTCTTTGTGACCCTATTAGCAGTTTTCTTGGCAAAAATGCTGAAATGGTTTGCCATTTCCTTCTCCATCTCATTTTACAGATGAGAAAACTCAGGCAAAAATAATTAAGTGACTTGCCCAGGGTCACACAGCTAATAAGTGTCTGAGGTCAGATTTGCATGCATGAAGATGATTCTTCCTGATTTCAAGCCCAGGGCTCAATCCACTCAGGCACCTAGCTGCCCAAAGTGCTAGATATGCTATTAACATTAATAGGATTTGATAAAAGAAGAAGTATCTCCTGAAAATCATAACAAAAAAGAACATGGCTACTATATTTCAATATGTTATAAGCAACACTTCCTGTTATTTTGTAAGCTCCTGGAGAATAGGGACTACATCTTTTTTCATATTTGTATTCCTTGAGCTTAGCACAGTGTCTGACACAGAGTAGGCACTTAATAAATGTTTATTGACTATTGAAATATGTAGAATTTATCAGTCACAAGAAAGTAAGCCCACAATGAAAATTACCAAGAATATTCTACCCAAAATTCAGTTCACTGGTCAGAGTAAAAAAATGCAAACAGCCAAAGAGTATCAAGGAGCCACAGATGAGAACAGAAAGACTTAGAAACTGTCACTAAAATGAATAGGAGAAATTGGAATATGTTATTTCAAATGGCAAATGATAAAGGTTTATAACAAAAAATGATATATCAGAGAAAATGGTATTATCCTATGGAGATGGAAAAATGGATTTTTAATAAAATAGAGGACTTTCAAGCCTTCCTGGTAAAAAGGACAAAATCTGAATAGAATCCTTAAAATATAAACACAGTAGTGAAAATAAACATGGGAAGGTCAATTCATTTGATAAATTAGGAAAAACTATACAATGTTAAATTGTTTGCATAATAATATAGGAAGGAGAAATCAGTATTTTATCAGGACTATATTTTTAAGTATAATAATGAAAACTACATGACAGGTTTGGGAATGCATGTTTTTTTTTTCTATTTTGATGAATGCTGGAGAATAAGGAAATGGGAGGAAAAGAAGATTATACTTGGGAAAATGAGGAAGAAAAGGAGGGAAGTATAGGGGATCATAAGATGAAGATTATTAAAAGATGGAGAAAGGGGTAAAGGAAAACCAGCATCTATCTCATAAGCCACAATTTCATCTGAACTATACAAAGGAAGGATGAACACATACACAGCTGTGCCCCTATACAAAAAGTTTGGTATGGAAATACATTAATCTCATTAAGAAAAAAGGAAGGGACAAGAGGAAGGAAGAGATGGAACTTTTAGAAGGAAGACAGGAAAAGTTTTTCATGAGTAAAGCAAACTGCACCATGAAGGGTGCAGTGTGAATGGTGGATTAAAATGAAAGGAAGAAATAATAAAATCCCATGGCCATGTGTCATGTGAGAAGGGAAATAGTAGAAATGTACACCTTCAATGTTATATTATTAGTATTAAGAAAATTCTTCTTTTCACCACCTTCTTTTGAGATGAGAGGAAATGGGAAGAAAAAAAAATAAAAGGACAAGATGGAAGGAAATATACAATTAACCATCATAATCCTGAATGTGAATAGGATGAAGTAACTTGTAAAACAGAAGATGATAGAGGAATTGGTTAAAATGGATAATCCAATAGTATGTTCCTTCCCAGAAACAGAATCCAATAGAAAACCATTCCATCAAACCCCTAATATATGTGGGTGAAATAGCATGTTATAGTGAAAAGAACACTGGATTCATAGTTAGTTTTCCTGGGTTTGAATACTGGCTATGCCACTACTTCATTTGTGATTTGAGATATATAACATAAACTCTTTAGACTTGTTTCCTCATTTATAAAATTAGTTGTGTTCTATCAGAAAATTTCTAAAGTCTCTTGTGGCTCTAGATTCTATGGGCATTCCTAGTTGAAGATCATCACTTCATAAGAATTCTCTATTCCCAAAAGCATTCTGGTTTTATAAGACACCAATTGTCTTATTAGAAAGTTTTTCCTTATATGGAACTCAAATCTGACTCTGACACTTCTGGTAATTTTTCACAGTATTGCCTTCTTAAGTCTAGCAGAGTAAATATAAAATTTCTTCTATTTGAGTCTTTCAAATAAAGATAATAGTTCATCCCATTATATCTCTTCTCCTAAACATCCCCAGTTTTACACAGTTGTGAGAGATGTACAGAAACTTATAAAAATTGATCATTTTGTCACATAATGAGTTCTTTCAACTGAATCATGTTTTGAAATACTCCTAGACTCCTCATAATTTCTATAACACTTCTCTGGACAAAAAGCAGACTTTCCTAACTAAAATGTGACATCAAAAATTAAGACATTGCTGTAGATGTGGTCTGAAAAGGGGAAAATATAAGATGTTCTTTATCTTCTTTCTGCATATTGTTCTTCCATTAATTTCCATTGATTTGGCTTCTACCACACTCTTCATATTGACATTTTTTGACACACTTTAATCCAATTGAGCATTTCCATTTTAATATAAAATCCAATATGTTCTCATATGTATCCTCATTAAAGCTTATTTTATTCTAGTCAACTCACCAATTTATAAAATGTAGAGCTTTTTAGAATCCAATTCTATTATCCCATTACTTAACCATTCCACATAGTTTTTTTATCAGAAGATTTAATCAATATATCATCTATAACTTCATTCAAATCTTTGATAAAATCATTGAAAAGCAAAGGGCTAAGGACAGAACCCTGGACAACTCCATTTGAAACCTCCTTCCATGGTGACATATTTATGTAATAGACTGATCAATCTAAAATTACGTTGTTATAGATATCTCACTACAGTGGTATGAATTAAACCAATCTAGGCTTCTTAATTCTTCTTGACCTTTCTTCATGTGCTCCATAGGGGTCCATTCAACATGCTAGTGCAGGGTTTATAGATTCTAGACTTATTTTCCTAAACTCAACTCTCTTTGCAGATATATAAAGATGTGAATAGGGTTAGTAGAGACCCTATAACTCAGCTGTATCTCTCCCTTAAGATATTGGGGGCAACCCTAAGGGGGTGTAGGGTTTTCTCGAATGCTGTCACTTCAAGTTCACATTCCAGTGATTTATTCTAATATCAATCAACTAGTTCTCTCTTCAATATAATTTAACCTGTAACAGTTAATAGTTTTTCAAGAATTCATTGATGTCATTTAAATATTAATAAGAGACAAAGTACAAGTATGTCCTCTCAAAGCATGAGCATACTATCCCCTTTTCTGCCTTAGTCCTGCAGACATTCAGATCAAATTTAATGTGGTTGCTACAAAACTTTCACCCCACGAAGTTCAAATGTAGCATTGCCAATAGATGGAGTCACTATTTTTCTTGGTGAATATAGCAACTTTGTAGTAAAAAATAAGTTGACTGCTGGGGAGGGTCAAGCAGATTGCTCACCAGGTCTGTTGACAAACTCTTCTGGATCTTCCAAACTTTAAAAACTCAGAGTCATTCCTTCTCCAATTCTCCTTCACTGAACAACAAGAAAGAACAGATACAATAGGGACAAAAACAACATATGTTCATGAGCACTTAAATATGAAATGAATGTTTCCCATGAAATGATATTTCTTTGGATATCTCAAAGAAAAGGGAAACAAAACTCAGAAAACTTCTTTATTTGCCTCTCCAAAGTTGGACTATGAGCTATTCACCCATTTAATTGCAACTTTTTTTCTGTCCTTTGGTTTCAATTATAATGAGATTGTCAAGCAGATGATTCAGACTCTTTATAGCATTTGTATTTGCTAGTCACTCAACAATGATAGGTTCTTGAAACAAGGATTCATATAGCAACAAAAACTTAGTTGTATAGATGGTATAACAGTTGTAAATCTTAGCACCCTCTTCTGTTTTACATCATTTTTCTGCTTTTGATACAACAGAGGGCCATAGAGGATATAGAGGCATTTTGTATTTTATTTTGATCCTTGTGTTGCCAAATGCCCAATCTACTGGTAATGAGCCTCGTGCCCTTAGAAATTTGGTATAGCATTTTTACTGAGACCATTTTGGCATGTTTCCTTCTAGATAGAACCTCCACCCCAGAATTTACATTCCTCTGTGACATATCCTTCAAGAAACCAGAGTAACCTCTAAATCATAATGACTTTTCAGAGGAAAATTGTGCCAGTTCAGTTTGACAACTATCTATTTATCAGCATTTTGGTAATTCAGTAATTCAACTTCTTCCAAATGCAACTTTATTATCATATAGACTACATCTCTACATATTGTCAAGACATGCTCTGAGTCATTCACATCAATAGGGATATTGTCAATATAAAATCAATTTACTCTAAAATGACATAAGGCATAAATCAGAAGTAAACACAACCTGATCTTAAAAGTTTTTAATAGAAAACCATGAATTTCCAGTAGGTGGGGATGTTACTAAAAGTAAAAGAAAGTATGAAAATCAAAGGAAAAAGAGAGAGAGAGAGAGAGAGAGAGAGAGAGAGATACTGTTATACACATATCAGAAAGTGAATTTAGTGTTATTTTTTTCTACTGCTTTCAAAATGATGATACAAATGTTAGAACAAAGTGTTCAAAAAGAATTAAATAATTTTAAAGAAAAAACCTGGCATTGTTTAGCCACATTTCTAATCAGGTTTATCTTTTTTAAAGAAAGTGCTTTGGTGAGTTAACTCCTTTTTCTTGAGTACTTGCCAAAGTTTTTCATGTATTTTGGCAGAAATTAGTTCCAATTTTTAAAGTTTTGTTTCATTTCATTTGGTTTTCCTCAATAATTGTATACCCTTCTGAAGAAGAAACACTGGGAAGAACATTGACTCTAGAGTCAGAGGACTTGGGTTCAAATCCCACATCTGACCTGTTGAACTTTAGACAAGTCACTTAAACAACTTAGATCTCTGTTGTTGTTGTTTTTATCCATAAAATGAAAGGGTTAGATTACACATCCTCTGAAGTTCCCTTCAGCTTTCAATATATGATTCTCTCATTCTCTTGTTACTGTAGGTTAACCTTTAATTGCTCTACAGATGACATTAAAATGTATATATGTAGTCCTCTCCCCTGTGAGCTCTAGTCTATCACTCACTGTCTACTGGACACCTCTACTTGGATGTTCCATAGACATTTCAAAATAATCGTGTCTAAAACAGAAATCATCTCCTTCCCTCCTATACTTTCTTCCAATGTCTCTATTTCTAATGAGTATACATCATACCTCTAGTCACTATTACCCAAGTTCACAACTTCAGAGTTGTCTTCAATTCTTCATTCCCTCCACCTTCTATAGGAAGTCTTTCTCAATCTCTCATAATTCTAATGCCTCTCTTAATTGCATATTAATATGGTATATAGTTTGTCTATATATATTTTTCTTTTTATTTTCCTCCCCCATTAGAGTGTTAGCTTCTTGAAGGTAAGGACTATCTTTTGCCTTTCATTGTATCCCCAGTGCTTAAGTGTTTAATAAATGTTTAAATAACAGACTGATTAACCTGTACCTGTCATATGCAATCATTTGCCAACCTTTGACAATTATAGTATATTTCCACAATCTATCCTATTCCCTCAATAGCCACTGTCATGACTAAATCCTTCATCCCCTTTCACCTTGTCTAAGCAACATCTTACTTGAACCTTAACTTCTAGTCTGTCCTTTACAAAAATCATCTAAAATAAAGATGTCAAAATAATCTTCTTAATAGCAGAACTAATCTATTTGATGTTCTCTGTACTCAACATTTTACCTCCTACTATGATGCTTTGTCACAATCTGTTCTCTGACATCTAGAATGAAATCCATTCTCATCAGGACCTCTTCATATTCTTCCTATCCTTCAAGTCCAATTTAGATGCTATTCCCTACAGGAAGTTTTTCCTGATTCTTAAAGTTACTAGTGTTCTCTCCCATCTCAAATAATATTGCATATACATAATTGCTTACATTTTTATCTCCTCAGTAAAATGTAAACTCTTGAAAGGAAGGGCTATTTTTATATGTGTGTCTGTGTGCTTTTTGGTACCCTCAGTGTACATAGACCTCTGAATATATTCAGTTACTAAAAATACTTATTAGATCAGAACTCTGCATAGATTGAATATGTACCATGACCCAATGAATCAATGCTTGTCTGGTCTGAATAGACTAGATTAAAATACATTAAGTGAAATTTTCACAGACCTCTCTCTAATATAAATACCCATCTTTTTATTCTCCTTCTTCTAATGATGTTGTATTGCTATTAAAGAGAGAATACAACAATTTCTTAAGTTTTAGATCACAAAAAGTGCAATAGATAGACACATGGTGGATATGAATATTTTACAATAAATTGCCAGGGATATATTGTGCATGCAAAACACAGGAATTTCATCAGAGAGATGTATGAACTCAAAATATGTTAGTCCACTCATGTAGAGAAAGAGAAAGAATATCCATGTCTCTGTAAACCAATATTATGACATTTGAAGGAGGGTACTTGGGCACACTAAGTGGACCCTTGGTGAGGACTTATGGTAGGACCTTGATGAGAATCCATCAGAAGATGTAAAAGACATCGATGCATTACTATTGTCATTGTTGGAGGAAGTCACTTCATTGTTTCATAATCAAAGTAAATAAAAACTGGTAAGTTTTGATTTAACATTTTCTCTTAGTAGTTGATTAAAAAACAAAAAAATTCTTCTCCTATGAACAGCTTTATTCCATCCAATTATATAACAGTAACATTCATTAAGTACCTATGGCATATACAGCACTGTGCCAGGCACCAAAAATGTATGTTATATACAGTTCCTTTTCTTGGGAAACTGAAACACTCTAATATTATGCTAATATGACAAGAGCCATGAAGTCTCTTCAACAGGGTGGGGAAAGAGTTCATGTGATTCAGTCAATCACATTTATTTTGGAAACTTTTTCTGAGCAAAGACCACTGAAAGGAAGTTTGAAATAGTGATTAAGTGCTCTGAACCTAGGGTCAAGAAAAATGAGACAAAACCTGATTGTGGCATTTACTGGATATGTGACATTGGGCAAGTCAGTTAACCTCATTGGCCTCAGACAATCATTAAGTATATAAGTTAAAGAAGAGTTGGGTCTGAGGAAGTTCCCACACCAAAAAAAAAAAAAAGAAAAGAAAAGAAAAAAAGAAAAAAAAAGCACAGGTCTTTCAGGCATTGACTTGAACCAAAAAATAATATGTAGTAATGTTAGACTTGAGCTGAACCTTTCAGTCAATATAAACACAAAATGTCTTTATAACTATGTTCAAAATCCACATACAAATTAGTATATACTAATATAAATAAGTCAGAGCAGAATGAGCTAATAAGTGGAGGCTTTGTAGAGGAGTTGAGTTTTATCTGGGCCATTAAGAATGGAGGCATGTAAGTTGCTAAAGAGAAAAGAAGACTTTCCTAGGTTAGGGGAATCAGGAAATGGGGGTAGGATGGCATACACAAGAGCATAAGGATGTCATAAACAAGAGAATAATGTTCTGATCATCATTTTACTTTCCAAAGTGATTTCATGAACATTGTCTCAACAAATGCTGTGAGGCAGATGGATTATGGATCTGCTTGACTGGGGGAGTATATGCGCAGAAACAATGGAAAATAAGATTTGTTGATATGGGGGTGGGGTAAGGGCTAAGAATACTAATACTTTGCTTCACTAATATCTCCCTCTGATGTCTCATTCTTCCAAAAGACCTGGAGTTGACCCTGAGTTCCTGTATGCTATGATGAGGGAGCAAAAGTTCCAAGAGAAACTCAAACAGGTTGAGTGATAAACACTACATGTAAGAATTAGCCTTCTGTTTTTTTCTTTTCTCAATTTGTACTTGAGGGGATTGAGGGAAGGAAAGTATTTGAAACTAATTTTTTAATGTCAAAAATAAGTAAAAAATATTTCTAAATAACATTTTCTTATTTGATGCTTTAGAACAGAGATTATCCCTTTCACAGATGAGATGAAAACATATTACTTAAGTTTAGCAATCTAGTTATTGGCACAGAGCTGAGATCAAGACAGAAATCTTCTGCTTCCTAATTTATTGTCATTTTCTCCCAATGAATCATGCTGTAATATAGCAAAGAAAGTTAGTGGACATGAAAAGAAATAATGGAGAGAGAAATAAGAACTAACATTTATATTTTATTTGAAAACATATGACAAAGGAAATATGAAAAGAGATATTAGGAAACTGGATAAATGAGAGAAGAGATTGGGAAGAGAAGATGGGGCATCAGTGTGTAGCAAAAACGCAATGAAGGGAAAGGACAGACAGCATAAATTGAAAGAATATGAATTAGATAGAAATGGTAGGGGGCAAGGTATATAACATAAGATCATAGATTTCAAGTTCAAAAGTATTTTAGAATTCATCTATTCCAATATGCTTATCCTACAAATGAGTAACTGAGGTCAAAAGAAGTGAAGATTCAGTTTCAACTTCCAGGAGCCAAAATGGCAGAATAAGCAGTAACTTGTTCTTACCCTCCCTTATTGACCTTGAAAAACCCAGAGAATATTGCTCCAGGGGAAAAAAATCCTGAAAGAGTAGAGCTAGCAGGAAAACAAAGTGTGCAATCTTTTAGCTTGGGAGGCTAAGGGATTAAGGGAAAGGTCCTTCTTGCTGTGGTTAAAGGAGATCACAGGACAAGAGACATCCCAGCAAGCCATAGGCAAGTCCCACTTCAGGAAACCAGTGGGAGATCCTAAGCCCCATGGTGGTGGAGCAGGGAAGAGGCAACATCAGTCACACAGCTCCAGTTCAGCACAAGGTAAGCTACCAGTGTCCAGGTACCAGCACCTGAGGCCCTAGCACACAAAACCAGGGTCTTAGCCCCCAGCACAAGAAGTATGGGACAGTGCACCCTGTGCCCCAGAAACAGGAGAAAAAAATTTTAAAAAGGCAAACACCATGAGCAAAAAAAAAAAGAAAGAAAGAAAGAAAGAAAGAAAGAAAGAAAAACAAAAGGGAAAACAAAGACCATAGACAAGTATCTTGGTGGCAGGGAATATCAAAGCACAAATTCAGGAGAGGACAAGATTGTCAATATACCACACTTGAAACCTCGAAGGAAAATATGAATTGGTTTCAAACCCAAAAAGCCTTCTTGGAAGAGCTAAAGAAGGATTTTAAAAGTTGAAAAAGAGGAGTAGAAGAAAAATTGAGCAATTCCTTTAAAAATACAATTGACAAAATGTAAAAAAAGCACACTGAAGGAAACAACTCCTTAAAAAAGTGGAATTGGCCAAATGAAAGAGGAGGTACAAAAGCTAACTGAAGAAAACAATTCATTAAAAATTAGAATTGGGCAAGTGGAAGCAAAAATTGGGCAATTGACTCTATGAGACATCAAGAATCAGTCAAACAAAATGAAAAGAACTAAAAAATAGAAGAAAATGTAAAATACCTCAATGGAAAAACAACTGACCTGAAAATAGATCTAGGAGAGATAATTTAAGAATTATTGATTTATTGGAATGTCATGATCAAAAAAAGAACCTGGAAAACATCTTTCAACAAATCATCAAGGAAAACTGCCCTGAGGTCCTAGAAATAGAGGATAAAATAGTCATCAAAAGAATTCACTGATCACTTCCTGAAAGAGACGCCAAATTTAAAATGCCAATGAATATTGTAGCTAAATTCCAGAACTATCAGACCAAGGAGAAAATCCTCTAAGCAGTCAGAAAGAAACAATTCAAATAATGTAGAACTGCAATCAAGATTATACATGACACTGTAGCTTCCATATCAAAAGACAGGGGGACTTGGAGTATGATATTCCATAAAGCAAAGGAGCTTGGATTACAACAAAGGATGAACTATTCAGTGAAATTGAGCATAATCTTTCAGGGGAGAAAATGGATGTCCAATGAAGTATGGGACTTCCAGACTTTCCTGTTGAAAAGATGAGAACTCAATGGAAAATTTGATCTTCAAATATTAGACTCAAGAGAGTTAAAAAAAGATAATGGGAAAGAAAAAATATGGTATACAATAAGGGCAAAGTGTTTACATCCCAGATGGGAAGATGATATTTATAAATCTTGAGAACTATATCTTTATTATGACATTTAGAAGGGATACATAAACAGAGGGGGTGGGTTTAAGGTGACTTTGATGTGATGATAAAAAACCTAATTAAGTAGTGAAAAGGGATTATAATGGGAGAAGAGGAGAAGAGGAGGCAGAAAAGAGTAAATTATATCACATGAAGAGGCACAAAGATGTATTACAATAGAGGAAAAGAAGGGAGGGAGATGAGCAATGTTTGATCTTTACTCTCATCAGGTAGCCAGATTTGGCTCAAGGATGGAATGCCATACCAAGGTATAGGAATCTAACTTGACCTATAGGCAGTAGGAAGGGAAGGGGAAAGAAAAGTGAAAGGGGGATAGAAGGGAGGGAAGAAGTAGCAAGGTAAAAGGGAAATAAAAGGGAGGGGGATGATAGACAGGAGGGCAGATAGAGGGAAGGTGTGGTCAAAAGCAAAACCCTAGTTAGGAGGGAAAGGAAGAAAGGATAAAGAAAAGCATACAAGGCAGTGGGGGATAGGATGGAGAGAAGACACAGATAGTAATGATAACTATGAATGTGAATGGGATGACCTCTCCCTTAAAACAGAAGTAGATATCAGAGTGGATTAAAAACCATAATCCTACAATATGTACACATTTGAAACAGAGAAATACACATAAAGATAAAAGGCTAAAGTAGAATATGTTATGCTTCAGCTGAAGTAAAAAATAAAACAAAAAGCAGAAGTAACAATCTTGATCTCAGACAAAGTAAAAGCAAAAATAGATCCAATTGAAAGAGACAAGGAAGGAAACTACATCCTGCTAAAAGGCACCATAGACAGTGAAGTAATATCATTACTAAACATATATGCAGCAAATGGTATAGCATCTAAATTTGTAGAGGAAAGTTCAGGGAGTTATAGGAAGAAATAGACAGCAAAATTCTACTAGTGGAGGGCCTCAACCTCCTCCTCTCTGAACTAGATAAATCTAACCATGAAATAAACAAGAAAGAAGTTAAGGGGGTGAATAGAATTTTAGAAAAGTTAGATATGATAGAACTCTGAAGAAAAGTGAATGAAAATAGAAAGAATTGCACTTTTTTTTCCCCTGTGGTACATAACACATACACAAAAACTGATCATGTACTAGGACATAGAAACCTCACAATCCAAAGCAGAAAGGCAGAAATATTAAATGCATGTTTTTTCAGATCATGTTGCAATAAAAATTATATGTAATTAAGGGTCATGGAAAGATAGTTTAACTATTAATTGGAAAGTAAATAATCTAATCCTAAAGAATTAATGGGTCAAACAACAAATCACAAAAACAATCAATTACATAATACAAGAGAATGATACTACTGAGACAAATACCAAAACTAAGGGGTTGCAGTGAAAGTGGTTCTTAGGGGAAGTTTTGTGTCTCTAAATGCTTACATGAATAAAATAGAGAAAAAGGAGACCAATGAATTAGGCAAGCAACTAAAAAAGCTAGAAAAAGAACAAATTAGGAATCCCCAATTAACTAGCAAATTAGAAATACTGGAAACCAGTGGAGAGATTAATAAAATTGAAATTAAGTAAACTATTGAACTAATAAATAAAACTAAAATCTGGTTTTATGAAAAACAATAAAATGGATAAACTTTTAGTTATTTGGATTAAAAAAAGAAAGAAGAAAATCAAATTCCAGCATCAAAAATGAAAGACTGAATTCACCACCAATGAAGAGGAAATTTAAACAATAATTAGGAACTATTTTGCCCAACTGTAAGTCAATAAATTTGAAAATCATAGTGAAATGTATGAATATTTAGAAAAATATAAATTGTCCAGATTAACATAAGAGGACGTAAAATACTTAAATAACACAATTTCAGAAAAAGAAATTAAATAAGCCATCAATGAATTCCCTAAGAAAAATCTCCAGTTTCAGATTGATTAAGAAGTAAATTCTATCAACCATTTAAAGAAGAATTAATTCCAGTATTATACAGACTTTTTTGGGAAAATAGGCAAAGAAGGTGTCTTACCAATCTCTTTTTATGATAAAAATATGGTACTGATACCTAAACCTGGAAGAATCAGAACAAAGAAAGAAAATTATACTCCAATTTCCCAAATAAATATGGATGCAAAATTTTAAATAAATTATTATAAAAATATTATAGCAATCTATCACAAGAATAATATACTATGACAAGGTAGGATTTATACCAGAAATATAGGGCTGGTTCAATTTTAGGAAAACTATCAATGTAAGTGACCATGTCAAAAACAAAACTGACAGAAACCACGTGATTAGTTCAATAGATGCAGAAAAAGCTTTTAACAAAATATAACACCCTTTCCTATTAAAAACAAAAGAAAGTATAGGAATAAATGGAGTCTTCTGTAAAATGATAAGTAGCATCTACCTAAAACCATCAGCAAACATTGTATATAATGGGGATAAGCTAGAAGCATTTCCAATAAGATCGGGGTTGAAACAAGGATGTTCATTATCACCACTGCTATTCAATATGGGCCTAGAAATGTTACCTTTTACAATAAGAGGAGAAAAATAAATTGAAGGAATTAGAATAGGCAAAGAAGAAACAAAGCTATCACTCTGCAAATGTTATGATGATATACATAGAGAATCCTAGAGAATCAAGTAAAAAAACTATTTGAAATAATAAGCAACTTTAGCAAAGTTGCAAGATAAAAAGTAAACCCACATAAATCATTGGCATTTCTATATATCACTAACAAAGCCCAGCAGCAAGAGTTAGAAAGAGAAATTCCAGTTAAAGTTACTGTAGGCATTATAAAATATTTGGGAGTGTACCTGCAAAACAAACCCAGGTACTCTACGAACACAATTACAAAACACTTCACACAAATAAAGTCTGATCTAAATAACTGGAAAAACAATAGTTGTTTGTGGGTAGGCTGAGCTAATACAATAAAAATGACAATTCTACCTGAATTAATCTACTTATTCAGTATCATATCAATCAAACTACCACAAACTTACTTTATAGAGCTAGCAAAAATAAGAACAAATTTCATATGTAAGAACAAAAGGTCTAGATTATCCAGGGAATTAATGAAAAGGAATGCCTAGCCTTACCAGATATAAATCTATATTATAAAGCAGCAACCATCAAAACTACTAAGCTAAGAAATATAGTGGTGGATCAGTGGAATAGATTAGGTACAGAAGACACATTAGTCAATGACTATAGTAATTTACTGTTTCATAAACACGAATACTCCAGCTTCTAGGATAAGAACTCTCTATTTGACAAAAACTTTTGGGAAAACTGGAAAAAAGTATGGCAGAAACTTGGCATAGACCAACATCTTACACTGTATACTGAAATAAAGTCAAAATATGTACATTATTTAGATATAAAGGCTGATAATATAAGCAAAGTAGGAGAGCAAGGAGTAGTTTACCTGTCAGATCTATGGAGAAGGGAAGAATATATGACCAAACTAGAGTTAGAGAACATTGTGAAATGTAAAATGAATAATTTTGATTATATTAAATTGAAAAGGTTTTGTACAAACAAACCCAATATGATGCAGATTAGAAGGGAAGAAGAACACTGGGAAATAATATTTATAGCCAATGTCTCTGATAAATGTCTCATTTCTAAAATATATAGAGACCTGAGTCAAATGTATAAAAATGCAAGTCATTCCTCAATCAATAAATGGTCAAAGGATATGAACAGTTTTCAGATGAAGAAATTAAAACTATATATATACAAAATGCTCAAAATCACTATTGATTAGAGAAACACAAATCAAAACAACTCTGAGGTACCACATCACACCTATCAGATTGGATAACATGACAAAATGAGAAAATGATAAATGCTGAAGAAGATGTGTGAAAGTTGGAACATTAATGCATTGCTGGTGGAGTTGTGAATTGATCCAACTATTCTAGAGAGCAATTTGGAACTATGGCCAAAGGGGTATAAAACTGTGCATAACCTTTGACTCAGCAATACCACTTTTAGGTCTGTATCCCAAAGAGATCCTACAAATAGCAGCTCTTTTTGTGAGGACAAAGAATTGGAAATTGAGGTGATGCCCATCACTTGGGGAATGGCTTAACAAGTTGTGGTGTATGTATATAATGGAATATTACTGTTATAAGAAATGATTAGCAGGCAGACTTCAGAAAAACCTGGAAAGTCTTGAATGAACTGATGCTGAGTGATGTGAGCAGAATCAGGAGAACACTGTACACAGTAGCAGCCACAATGACTGTTGACTAACTTTTACATATTTTTCTCTTCTTAGCAATACAAGGGTCCAAGACAAATCCAAAGGGCTCATGATAGAAAATTCTGTCCACCTCCAGAAAAAGTTGTATGATGTCTAAATGCAGATTGAAACATATTATTTGCTCTCTCTGTCATTTTTTTTCTTTTTTTGTTTGTTTCTTCTGTCTCATGGTTTCTCACATTGGTTCTAATTCTTCTTTACAACATGACTAATGTGAAAAAGGTTCAATATGAATGTATATGTAGAACCTATATCAAAGTGTATGCTTTCTTGGTGGAGAGAGGAGAGATGGGTAGAAAATTTAAAACTCAAAATCTTATGGAAGTGAATGTTGAAAACTAAAAATGAACAAATACTAAAAAAAAAGAAGTGATGTTTCTTTCCCAAATTTATACAGATAAGTATCTAAAGTATAATTTGAATGTTGGCCTTCTTGATTCTAAGTATTATTCACAACATCATGCCACCTTTGAATGGCAGAGGAGAGTACATGTCCCTGAGTATGCATTATGGAACAAGATGGCATAGAAGAAAGATACCTCACTGTAAGGAAAAATAACCTAAGAAATAAATAGAAGTGTACAAAAGCAGACTGGGATTATTAGGCTAAGCAATAGATTTCTCATCACTCAAGGTTTTCAATCTTCTGAACCTAAGTTAGTATGATTCACCCATTCAGTAAGGGTTCCAATGTCAGTAGTACAGTGTGCAATCACAAATGTTCCATCAAAATGTCATTAAAGAATCAGATAAAGCATCACACAGGAAGAAGGACTGATCCTATGACTTCATTGATATATGTAAGTCCTCTGTGAGGGAAATCTGTCTACCAATGGAAGTTAGTGCCTAATATGTGATTTATACTCTTAAACATGGCCAAGAGGATTGCTCAGGATCATATAGCCATTTCCAGAAGGAAACTTAGACATAACTCTTCTGAGATTGAGTTTCAGATTTCTATCTACTATGGCATACTGCCCCTATGACTAATCTACTTTGCCTAGTAGCAGGCATAGTTACAAATATTTTGAAACGTGTGGTGTATACAGTTCATATCAGAATAAGTTTCTTTGTGGAAACTTGAGGAAATACATACTTTAATGCTGAACTTGATTTTTATTTCACTTGTTTGAGGAATAGTGATTGAGGGTGGAATTGAGGATGGGTAGTAAAAGGAAATAGAGGAGGATAAAAAAGAGTTTCCCAAAAGAGAAAAAGTTTGCCTCTGAGGATTTATTGAGATTGTGGTTGAATCTTAGCAGACCAATTTTTTTTTAGTGGAGTCTTGCTCAAATTTGAGAATAAATGGTAAAATTTAGGTGGGAATTGTTTTTTTTTAAATTTTCTTATTAATTTCTTTTGGCTTATCAACAATCACTTCCATATGTTTTGAGTTTAAAATTTTTCTCCCCCTTCCTCCCCACCACCCTCCCCAAGATGGCGCACATTCTGATATACACTATACATATATATTCCTATTAAACATATCATCACATTAGTGATGCTGTAAATAAAAATTAGAACCAATAGGAGGAACTGCCAGAAAGAGGAAACAAAACTCAACAAAAGAAGAAAAAAAACAGCAATTCTACTTTCATAGTTCTTTCTTTGGATGTGGATAGCATTTTCCATCATGAGACCTTTGGAGATGTTTTAGATCCTTGTATTGCTGTGAAGGGTTAAGTTTATCATTATTGGTCATCACACAACATGGCTGTTATTGTGTACATCATTCTCCTGGTTTGTTAGGGTGAATGTCTCATGGTCTCATGAGAACTCTGTTGAGGGAACTTTCCCATGGGAGTTCTAGCTTCTATTAGTAGAAGCTGAGGGTCACAACATAGTTGCATGGCAAAAATAAGGAAGTCTCCCAGGACCTCTCCTTTGCTGACATGCAGCTCCCATGGTTGGTTTGGCTCTCCTCTCACTGGGAGATGAGTCCTGACACGAGCTCCAGCAGACCTGATGATTGGCTATCACAGGGGGATCACGCTTTGAACATGCATCACTAGGGACATAAAAGTCAGCTAACTGCACTCAATAAATGGAGCTTCTGCCACCTTGCTGTCTCCCACCTCATCCACGCGTCTCAGCATTGAGCTGGTCTCATGCTCATCACTGCAGTGGCCGCGTCACTGGTTCTGCTCACTTCAATCAGCATCAAACCGTACAAGTCTTTGCAGGTTTTTCTGAAGTCAGCCTGTTTATCATTCCTTATAGCACAATAGTATTCCATTACATTCATATAGCACATTCCCAAATTGATAGGCATCCTCTCAGTTTCCAATTCTTTGCCATCACAAAAAAATAGCTACTATGACTATTTTTGTACATGTGGGCCCTTTTTGCATTTGTATAAGCTCTTTGGGATACAGCCCTGGAAATGCTATTACTGGGTCAAAGGGTATGCACAGTTTTATAGCCCTTTGGGTATAGTTCCGAATTGCTCTCCAAAATAGTTGGATCAATTCACAACTCCCCGAACAATGCATTAGGGTTCCAATTTTTGCATATCTTCTCCAACATTTATCATTTTCCTGTTTTGTCATGTTACCCAATCTGATAGGTGTGATGTGGTACCTCAGAGTTGTTTTGATTTGCATTTCTCTAATCAATAGTGATTTAGGGCATTTTTTCTTATGACTATAGATGGTTTTAATTTCTTCATCTGAGAACTACTTGTTGATATCATTTGACCATTTATCAATTGGGGAATGACTTGTATTCTTTTAAATTTGACTTAATTCTCTATATATTTTAAAAATGAGGCCCTTATCAGAGAGACTGGTTGTAAAAATTCTTTCCCAATTTTCTACCTTCCTTCTAATCTTGGTGGCATTGGCTTTGTTTGTGCAAAAACTTTTCAATTTAATCAAAGTTATCCATTTTGCTTTTCATAATATTCTCTATCTCCTGTTTGGTCATGAATTCTTCTGTTCTCCACAGATCTGACAGTTAAACTATTCCTTGCTCTCTCAGTTTGCTTATAGTATCAGCCTTTATATCTAAATCATGAACCCATCTTGACCTTATTTTGGTATATAGTGTGAGATTTTGGTCTATGCCTAGTTTCTGCTATACTCTTTTCCAGTTTTCGCAGCAGTTTTTTTCAAAGAGTGGGTTCTTATCCCAGAAGCTGGTGTCTTTGGGTTTATCAGATAAAAATTACTATGGTCATTGACTACTGTGTCTTGCATATTTAACCTATTCCACTGATCCACCACTCTATTTCTTAGCCAGTACCAAGCAGTTTTGATGATTGCTGCTTTGTAATACAATCTGAGATATGGAATAGCTAGGCCACCTTTCCCTGCATTTCTTTTCATTAGTTCCCTTGATATTCTGGACCTTTTGTTCTTCCAAATGAATTGTATTGTTATTTTTTCTAACTCTATAAAATAATTTTTTGGTAGTTTAATTGGTATGGCGCCAAATAAGTAAATTAGCTTGGGTAGAATTGTCACTTTTATTATATTAGCTTGGCCTACACGAGAGCAACTGATATTCTTCAAATTATTTAGATCTGACTTTATTTGTGTGAAAAGTGTTTTGTAATTCGGTTCATAGAGTTCCTGGGTTTGTTTCAGGAGGTCGACTCCTAAATATTTTATAATGTCTACAGTAAGTTTAAATGGAATTTCTCTTTCTACCTCTTGCTTTTGGGCTTTGTTGGTAATATATAGAAATACCAATGATTTATGTGGGTTTATTTTATAGCCTTCAATTTTGCTAAAGTTATTTAGTATTTGAAATAGTTTTTTACTTAATTCTCTAGGATTCTCTAAGTATATCATCATGTCATCTGCAAAGAGTGATAGCTTTGTTTCTTCTTTGCCTATTCTAATACCTTCAATTTCTTTTTCTTCTCTTATTGCTAAAGCTAACATTTCCACTAAGGTATTGAACAACAGTGGTGATAATGGACATCCTTGTTTCACCCCTGATCTTATTGGAAATGCTTCTAGCATGTCCCCATTACATATGATGCTTGCTGAAGGTTTTAGGTAGATGCTATTTACTATTTTAAGGAAGACTCCATTCATTCCTTTGCTCTCTAGCGTTCTTACTAGGAATGAGTGTTGTATTTTGTCAAAAGCTTTTTCTGCATCTATTGAGATGATCATGTGGTTTCTGTTAGTTTTGGTGTTGCTATGATCAATTGTGCTGATAGTTTTCTTAATATTGAGCCAGTCTTGCATTCCTGGTATAAATCCTACCTGGTCATAATGTATTATTCTTGAGATAAGTTGCTGTAATCTATTTGCTAATATTTTGTTTAAAATTTTTGCATCTATATTCATTAGAGAAATTGGTCTATAATTTTCTTTCTCTGTTTTGACTCTTCCTGGTTTAGGTATCAGCACCATATTTGTATCATAAAAAGAATTTGGTAAGACTCTTTATTCACCTATTTTCCCAAATAGTCTACATTGTATTGGAATTAATTGTTCTTTAAATGTTTGATAGAATTCACATGTAAATCCATCTGGCCCTGAAGATTTTTTCCTAAGGAGTTCATCAATGGTTTGTTCATTTTCATTTTCTGAGATGGGGTTATTTAAGTATTTTTCTTCTTCTTCTGTTAATCTTGGCAATTTATATTTTTGTAAATACATATCCATTTCCCTAAGATTGTCAAATTTGTTGGCATACAGTTGGGCAAAATAGTTCCTAATTATTGTTTTAATTTCCTCTTCCTTAGTGGTAGTTTCACCCTTTTCATTCTTGACACTAGTAATTTGGTTTTTTTCTTTCTTTTTTTGTTAAATTAAATTAACCAAAGTTTTATCTATTTTATTGGTTATTTTTTTCATAAAACCAGCTCTTAGATTTATTTATTAGTTCAATAGTTTTCTTAATTTCAATTTTATTAATTTTTCCTTTGGTTTTCAATATTTCTAATTTGGTGTTTAATTGAGGATTTTTAATTTGTGCTTTTTCTAGTGGTTTTTATTAGTTGTATGCCCAATTCATTGACCTCTTCTTTTTTTATTTTATTTATGTAAGCATTTAGAGATATAAAACTACCCCTAAGAACTACTTTCACTGCCTCCCATAAGTTTTGGCATGTAGTCTCATTATTGTCATTCTTTTGAATGAAATTAGTGATTGTTTCTATGATTTGTCATTTGACCCAATCATTTTTCAGTATTAGATTTTTTCATTTCCAATTATTTTTTAGTCTATCTTTCCATGGCCATTTATTACATATAATTTTTACTGCATCATGATCTGAAAAGGATGCATTTAATATTTCTGTTTTTCTGCATTGGAATGTGAGGGTTCTATGCCCTAGCACATGGTCAATTTTTGTGTATGTACCATGTACTGCCAAGAAAAAAGTATATTCCTTTCTATCCTCATTCAGTTTTCTCCAGAGGTCTACCATACCTAACTTTTCTAATGTTCTATTCACCTCCTTAACTTCTTTCTTGTTTATTTTGTGGTTAGATTTATCTAGGTCAGAGAGGGGGAGGTTGAGGTCCCCACTAATATAGTTTTCCTGGTTATTTCTTCCTGTAACTCCCTGAACTTCTCTAAGAATTTGGATGCTATACCATTTGGTGCATATATGTTTAGTAATGATATTACTTCATTGTCTATGGTGCCTTTTAGCAGGATGCAGTTTCCTTCTTTATCTCTTTTGATAAGATCTATTTTTGCTTTTGCTTTGTCTGAGATCAGAATTGCTACCCCTGCTTTTTTTTTTTACTTCAGTTGAAGCATAATATATTCTGCTCCAGCCTTTTACCTTCACCCTCTGTGTGTCACTCTTTTTCAAATGTATTTCCTGTAAACAACATATTGTAGGATTATGATTTTTAATCCATTCTGCTATCTGCTTCCATTTTATGGGAGAGTTCATCACATTCACATTCACAGTTGTGATTACTATCTCTGTCTTTTTCTCCGTCTTTTTCCCCCCATTTATGCTTTTCTTTCTCCTTTCTCTTTTTCCCTCCTCACTAGTGTTTTGCTTTTGACCACCACTTCCTTCAGTCCCTCCACCCTTTTATTATCTCTTTCCCTTTTCTTTCCCTTTACCCTTACTGCTTCTTCTTTCTCTTCTACCTCCCCTCTCTTTTCTTTCCCCTTTTCCCTTCTACTGCCTAATTGATTATATTATTCCCTTCTTGAGCCAAATCTGACTAGAGTAAGGTTCAAACAATGCTCATGTTCCTCCCTTCTTTCCCTCTGCTATAATAGATTTTTTTGTCTTTTCCTGTAATGTAATTTACCCTTGTCTGCCTCCTTCTTTCTTAGTACATTCTCTTAGATAAGACTAATCTGTTTACTTGGATCCATTTAACCCACTTGATTAGATTTTTTTTATCATTACATCAAAGTCAACTTTTATCCGCCCCCTTAATGTATACTCCTTTAACCTGGTGTAATAACAATACAGTTCTCAAGACTTGCAAGTGTCATCTTCCCTTGTAGGGATGTAAATAATTTGCCCTTATTACCAATATATTGTATCTTTCTGTCCCATTTACCTTTTTATATATCTCTTGAATCTTCTCCTTGAAGGTCAAATTTTTTGTTGAGCTCTGGTCTTTTCATCAAGAAGATTTGGAAGTCCCCTATTTCATTGAATATCCATCTTCTCCCCTTAAAGATCTTGCTCATTTTCACAGGGGAGTTGATCCTTGGCTGCAATCCAGGCTCCCTTGCCTTATGGAATATCATGTTCCATGCCCTGTGATCTTTTAATGCAGAAGATGCAAGGGCCTGTGTAATCCTGACTATGCTTCCATGATATTTAAGTTGTTTTTTCTGACTGCTTGCAGTGTTTTCTCTTTGACCTGGTAATTTTGGAATTTGGCTATTATATTCTTTGGCATGTTCAATTTGGGATCTCTTTCAAGAGGTGGGCAATGGATTCTTTCTATCGCTATTTTTACCTTCTGGTTCTAGGACCTCGGGGCAGTTTTCCCTCATGATTTCCTGAAAGATATTCCCCAGGCTCTTTTTTTCATCATGATTTTCAGGTAGGCCTATGATTTTTAAATTGTCCCACCTGGATCAATTTTCCAGGTCAGTTGTTTTACCCATGAGTATTTTACATTTTCATCTATTTTTTCATTTTTTTGTTTCTTTTTGACCAATTCTTGATCTCCCATACAGTCATTAGTTTCCATTTGCTCAATTCTAATTTTTAACAAATTGTTTTCTTCTATTATATTTTGTGCATCCTTCCCCAATTGGCCAATTGTATTTTTAAGGGACTTGTTTTCTTCAGTGTACTTTTTTTCCAATTGGCCAATTGTATTTTTTAAGGACTCTTCTACCTCTTTCATTTGACTTTTAAAATCCTTCTTGAGCTCTTCTAAAAAGGCTTTTTGGGATCCAGACCAGTTCATATTCCATTTTGAGGTTGCAGATGTGGGTTTGTTCACAATGCTGTCCTCTTCAGAATGTCTGTCTTAATCTTCACTCTTCTCATAATATGGATCTATGGTATGTTTCTTTTTACTCATGTTGTTTCTTTATTCCCTGGCCTTTAAAGAGATTGAGCTCTCCTGCTGGGGAGCAGAGGGTACTGACCCAAGCTTCTTGTGTTGGAAGCCTTGGTCTTGGTCACTGGCTTTGTGTGCTGGGGCCTCCAATGTTCGCAATTGGAGGCTGTAGGGTTCTGCCAGCTTACCTGCTGTTAGGCTGGAATCAGAAGGCTGGAACTTTCCAGCAGTTCTAGGTTGCCTGCTCTTCCTTTCCTTTAGCTTTCTTCAGTTCTTTTTAGATTGGTGCTGCAGGATGTTTATCTGCCTGGGGCCTTTTGTAGTACTGCTTCTCTTAGTTTTACTGAGGCACTGGAAGACCTGGTTGCTGTAGAATGTGAGGCACCTGGTGGTTTTCTGAGTTGGTTTCCACTGATTTGCCCACCCTCACTGAGGCACTCGGAGGTCCAGGTGTTGGTGTTTGCCTGTGCTCCACCACCTGGGTTTCAGGATCTCCTCCTGGTTGGCAGTTGGAAGCTGTAGGGTCCTGACAGCTTACCTGGTGTTGGGCTGGATTCAGCAAGGCTAGAACTCTTGGGAAATTCTAAGTTGCCTACTTTTCCTTTCCTTTAGCTTTCTTCAGCTCCTTTCAGATGGATGTTGCAGTGTATTTATCCACCTGTGGCCCTTTGTAGTGCTGCTTCCCTTATTTTTGCTGAGGCACTGGGAGACCCATTTGCTGTAGAATGCTGAGGCACCAGGATCTCCCCCTGGTGTGCTAAAGTGGGGCTGTCCACTAGTTGGCTGGGTGCCTCCATTCCATATTGCTCCCCTTCCCCCAGGGCAAGAAGGGCCTTTCCTGTTAATCCCTCAATCTAGCTGGGCATTGCTGCTCTCCAGCTTTCTTCTGGTTTAGCTGTTTCAGGGTTTTTCCTGAGGCGATATTTTCTGTGCTTTCAGAGGTTGATAGGGGAGGGTGAGAGTGACCACCTTTTTAATCTGCCATCTTGTCTTCTGGAAGTGGAAATCAGGAATTGTTACATTTAATTTGATTCTATAAAATTCTAAGTTATTAAAACTTCTAATCACATTCTAAGCAATTTCTTAATATATTAGTCAGGGTTATCTATAGGAGAACAGTAATTAGAACAGTCCATTCAAAGCAGAATAGACTACGAGGGATAGGAACAATATTGGACCAAAATGTTGTCTGACTTTGTGTTGCCAAATATCTGGATAAAAAAAGGGAAAGAGTCAGCATTCTAGATTTCACTAATATATAATTTGCCTCATAATATATAACACATTTTTAGATTTGAGGCTGATTTTTTCCACTCAGATTTTGGCTTCTTGTTGAAATAATTTTTAATAAGAAGATTGATGTGCCATACCATAAATTATTAACAAAGAAATATCATGTTTAGAAATTTGTTTAGAATTTCCATATGCTCTATGATCTTCTTCATTAGATTGATATATGTGTGTTATACACGCACACACATACACACACACACACACAAGCACACATATCTTTCTATATATGTAACCCATATTTCCCGATGATCCTGGATCATTTGCATGAGATTTTCCTGATGGAAAAAATGCTGATTGGTTCTTTATGTCTCTGAGATAGCATGAGTGTTTAGTAAAGGAAAGTCATTTTTAATTCCTTTGTGAGAAAGAACACATATTCCAAAGTTCTTCAAGAGGAAAAAAAAAAAGAACTTTTTGCAGATATGTAGGAGAAGGCTTTTAATCATGACCTCTCAATAACTCAGTCAGCCAGTCAATAAGTATTTAATAAGTTCCTATTAGATGCAGCTCTTGGTTTGGTTTTTATTATTCTTTCTTTTCAATTGTTTCCGATTGTTCATAACCCTGGAAGAGAAACTGGAATGGTGTGCTGTTTCCTTTTCCAATTCATTTTACAGATGAGGAAACTGAAGCAGACAGGTTTAAGTGACTTGCCCAGGATTACACAGCTAGTAAGTAAGTGTCTGAGGACACATTTGAACTCAGGTCTTCCTGACTCCAGGTCTGGCACTCTATCCACTGTTTCACCTAGCTGTTCTTGGTAGGACATTTCATTTTGCTGCCATCTCAAGAGTTCATTCATACTTGCATATTTTCTGGTATATTCTAATCATCATAATTTTTAATTCTGTTTGCTATTTGAATGGATAAATGGGTTAACTTGCTCATTTCTATTTGTGACGGTATTTTTGTAATTCACATTTGATGGGATGGAGACAAACCTACAGGCATAAGCTTGGAGAATTCTTCCTCCTTAAGAGATACTGACCAGTATAGTGGCTTTCTGTTTTCAACCAAATATGCACCTAGTCCAGTGATATTTTGGAAAGCAGATAGGTAATTTCCTACTCTTGTACCTCTGTTTTGGAGGGAAATAGATTGGTCAACTTTGGGGTTCCTTCTCCTTCTTCCTTTCAGCCAGGAATTGCAGTAGCTCATGGAGAGGGATGAACAAAATTACATAGATATGTATTAATGTTTCCCCTTGTGCCACTTGTCTATGTGGCTAGATATTAGATATCTCACATGTATACATATCTATAACCTACCTAGACACATACACATTGTTCCTAGAAGAAATACAGAAACATAAAATAAATACATTCAAAAGTGTATATTTCCACATAGTATTAAATAATTGCTTATATATTTTTCACCTTTTAAAATACAAGCTTTTTTTTCTTTTTATGGTTTTAGATAAGTCACTATTCTATGAATTCTTAGGCTAAATAAAGACAACTTGAATGACCATCATAATTTCAATTCAATAAACATTTATTAAGCACGTACTATGTGCCAAGCACTGTGCTAAGCTTTGCGGATACAAATAAGAAAAAGAGAGTCCCTGCCCTCAAGAAGCTTACAATCTAATGGGGGAAGATAATACAGAAAAAGAAGTTGGAAAGGGGTAATGGAAGAAAAGATATCATGGAGTACCTGGAGTAGGGACATATTGTTCCCCTGGAGTTGAAAATAAATAGTGATGCAAATGTATCATGAAATGTGAATATATGAGTCAATAGAACTATGACTGAGCACAGAAAGCCTGTATTCATTTAGAGTATCACAATTTGTGAACACAAGTTGAACATTATCTTTGGCTTTTAATGACAAAACTCTCCTGAATCATATTTAAAAAGTAATATAAGACTGCAAAGATTCAGATTACACTTCAAATTTTATCACTCCAAAATTCTATTTCTCAGAATCATAGAATGTTTGAGATGAAAGAGACTTCAGAGCTCAGATGGTTCAACCCCTGCATTTTGCAGATGAGGGAACTCTAATTTGGAGATAAGTGACTTCCCCAAATTTTCCTAGGTAGTTAATAGCAGATTAAACATATTTTCCTACTTTTTTCAAATCCAGTGCTCTTTGCACTATAACACACTGCTTCCTCCCACAAGCCAACATTAAATTAAATTCAACAAATATTTATTCTCTGCCTGCTATATACAAAGCATTATGCAAGGTGACTAGGGTCAAGAAGTATAAAACATTTTAGTATAAATAAAATACGTACCAACTAAGTGATCAACAGGATAGGATTAATTAGGCAGGTGGTTCATTGTTCAGTCATCTCTCAGTTGCATTCAACTCCTTGTGACTTCATTTGGATTTTCTTGGCAAAGATAGTAGAGTGGTTTGTCTTTTCTTTCTTCAGCTCGTTTTACAAATGAGGAAACTCAGGCTAAAAGGATTAAGTGACTTGCCCAGGGTCACAGAGCTGTTAAGTGTCTGAGGTCAGATTTGAACTCAGGAAGATGAGTCTCCCTGATTCTTGGTATGCAAATCTACCCACAGGGCCACCTAGCAGCTCCAGCAGCCCATGAGAAGTTATTATTCTTTTAGCCAAAACTAGGTTATATTTTTAAAAATAAAATCAGTGAATACGTCATTCACCCACAGAATCATGCTACTTGGGTCAGCAGGAAAAGTGTCCATCCCATTCATGCTTTATCAATAGACCTAGTACAAAGTATAATTCAAATTAGCAAAGTATTTTAGTGAGACAATAGGGTATATAGGAAATAGGTAATAGGAAGGTAAAACTAAACAATGGAATCATATCAACACCCAACACACACAAATAGAATCTCCCATGGTCTTACATATCAATGAGGAACAGCCCAGGTTTCTAGAGCACTTTTATTTCATACAGGAAAATTTGACTTACCTTTCAATTGTAAATGCTCCCATTGCATAGGTGGTATCAGTATAATAATTATGTGTCTTCATGGCCCCACTTTTCATGGATCCCTGGAATGGACTATCAAATTTTCTGTTTCTTGGTTCTAACCCATATCTATTCCTATTGAGTCATGATTTATCAGCAACCTGCCTTTCCCATCTTATTTCTCACTCTCTCCTATATATACCTATATTTCAGCCAAACCGTATGGTTTATTTTCCCTCTCCTGATGACCAAAACCACTGGAGGGAAGGGATATGGCAATGTATCTACACATCTAAATTCCTATGAAGTGTTTTCTATCTCGTCATTGTGTTTTCTTACAAATGATGGGAGATAATGGAAAGTGTGCTTGTCTTGGAATCATAGAAACTAAGTTCAAATCCAACCTCTTAAGCATGGCATAATAGAAAGTGACTTTGGAGTCAGAAGATTTGGGTTAAAATCTATAATCTGAGATTGATCTTATAAATTATAATCTTAATTACTAATATGTATGCCATTAGGTATGGTGGCACTAATAATGGCTATTGTTTCCTTGTCAGTAAAATAAGGAGGTTGGACTAGAACAGGATTTTTAATATACTTTTTGACTGTATCATGTTCCCCTTTGGCAATTTGGTGAAGACCATACTATGGAACCCTTCTCAGAATAATATTTATAAAACAAACTGCATAATATTACAGACAAAATAAATTATATAATTAAAAATCTATTCAAGAACCCTCGTGATTATAGATCTAGGACTGGCATGTATCCAAGATCCCAGTTAGTCTAACCTCCTAAGTGACTTGTCCAAAGTCACACAGGTAGTGACATTTATTCATGTCATCTTAAATTGATGGCAGCATTAATATCAAAGTATCATAGATTTTGAACTGAAAAGGATATTAGAAATAATTGGATAGGGAAGTAGTGTAGAATAGTGGGAAAAATGCCAGCTTTGTGGTCAGAAGACACAGCTTCTTATCCCACCTGTAATACTATTTGTGTGATCTTGAACAAGTCATTTAGCTTCTCTGAACCTCAATTTCCCTAATTGTAAATGATGTGCAATAGGAGATTAGATTAGATGAGATTAAGTAATAGAGTTAGAGCCACTGACCTAGAGAATGTTATGAGGTCTACTAAAAAATAATGGGAACTGCATATTAGGTCTAAAGATGCCAGGAGCTGTGACTCTATTATTTAAATAATAATTGGTATTTGATAAAAGGCTAATTACAACTTTATGTAGTCCTTATATTTGTTAAAATTAAAGCTGAGGTTAACACTGAAATTCCAAAAGTAAATAATGTAAATTCTACATTTTAATGTTATAATTGTGTCATAATTGTGTCAGCTTTGTTATTTTACTTATAAACTAATTTATGTAAAAATAATAAGATATCATAAGAGCATAAGATTATATTGGAAAATATATAGATGCATTTCAATTGCTATGCTTCTATTTGTAGTAAAAATAGTGGTATGCTGGTAAATGTTTAAAAGCTGGCTTTCTAGAAAAAATATTCACAGGACATACTTTTAAGTATATCCTACATTATTAATGTTTTCCATATCAATTAATTAAGGCTAACTCATTAACAAAACAATAAATCTATGCCAAATCTTAGGGCTTTTTTTTTTTTTTGCTGATTTCTGAAATGTACATACTGAAAATTTAACAACCAACTTACACAAACTGGTATGAACTGGCTGCAGCATACTCACAACTGATATGTAACAAAATTATTCAAAGGGACAGAAAACAATGTTATGATAGATCAAATATTTTGATGATTAAAAAGTACTTAAGTATTTAAAACAAGTAGAAATTTTTATAACTGAGACCATTGAAAAGATAGATGGTGTGCCCATAAAATTTGCAGATGATGACATAATGGCTGCAAGGTAGTTAATAGGTAGGTGTATGTCAATCCTAGTATCATCCAAAGATAACCACTTCCACTGCTGCTGTCAGTAGGAAATTATCCAATAAAAACTAATTTATGTAAATCTGGAAGATTAGGGGCATGTTTTATATAAAAGTATAATTTCCCCCCTCACTATTCATCTGGTATTTATACATTTTTCCTAATTTGCAAACCATGTCACATCATCTATTTCTCAAATGCTACTTAATTGTAATAACTCTTCCCTGGTAACACTTCCAGTCTTGACCTTGTCTCCTGACTGTGGCCCCTCGTCATGGTATTGTGTGCCTCTAGTAAGCAACCTGGACTCCAATCAACTAAACTCAAAAGGGAATAATCAAGAACAGCCTGGTCAGCCTATAAATGTTGTAGTGCTTTGTTTTTATCTTGGCCATATCTCTATAGGAAGTATACATCCCCACTGGCAGCACATAGAAAGGATGGATGACATAACCTTGAGAGGTTATGAAATATTTTGGCCATGAGTACTTGTTAACCCACTAAGAATGATTGGTTGAGGCTTAAATTCTTAAAATCTAGCCACTGCTCAGATTCTTACAATGTAACCAATGGCTCACTAATGTTCAGATTTCTTAAGAGTCTACCCAATATGACAGATGTTCTAACAAACCTTATCTTGCTTGGGTTGAATTCTTTTGGGCAGGATTCGCATGTTGTGATTTTGGGGTCCCAGCACCCCTGGACCCCTAAACCTCATCATTTTGTTGGCCCGTATGGGAAAACTGCCTAACCCTAAGTGCTTCTCCAGCCAAGAACAGAAGGTATTTAAGCCTCCTTCCTCCCCTCCTTTCTTGCTTTGCAATTGGGGTCACTCTACAAGCACCAAGGCTTGGAGGTGCTTTTTAGGCAGACGATTATGAGGCTGTCTCACGCTCAGCCCACACTCTCAGGCTCTCGGTCCACTGGGTCAGTTCGAGGCCATGGACCTGGGCACACCTTCTGCAATATAGAGGACAAGGACGGATGCCGTATCCCAGAGTGTATGCTCAATTCTGTTAATTCTCTCTGTGCTAGGAAATTAGGGAAAAATGCAGTCGCTTTTTGGTTCCCTGAGACTTACTTAACCCCTTCCCCCTATACCCCTGAATCCTCCTTCATGGAGGTTACAGGTAAAAGTTAGAACAGCTAAAAATATCTTGGCAGATTTTGGAGGTTTTGTGATTGATCATTAAGGAGTTTTGAAACTCCTCCTTACAATCCTGGTCACTCCTTTCTCCCACTCCCTTCCCTTGAGTCAAGAGGGTATCTGTTAACCCCTTTCATAGAAGAGATTTTCACCCTTTACCCCTCACCTTTGATTTTGCCCTCCCCCACCTGGGAAAGGAAGGAGGGGGGAAGGGCAGCGGCTACAGCATGGGCCCCACTGACAATGGCCTTGGGCCCTAGGGCAACCTTTGCCTAGAAGGCAAAGGTGCATCACCCAGGTTCAGCACATCCTGCTCAATGTAAAGAAGTTAGCCTCTGCACTTGGGTAAGCATGCTCTTTCAAATTTGTAATTTTAATTGTTATTGATGAGATGTTGATTTTCTATGTGAAGTCATTTGAAAATAAATTTAACAAAATTGAAGTCACCTGATTGGTAATGGGCTTGTTTCAAGTTTCAAATTGGTGAACTTTTTGTATCAGTTATGTCAAGCAACTTTTCATAATTTGGTTACTGCTAAAATAATTTGGCTATTGTTGGTTATTGTTTTAATGTGTAAGCTAGCCAAAAAGCTTGTTTGGGGTTACATATGGCTTGCTGAAAATTTGCAAGTGCATAGAAATAATCTCTAATGATTGGCTTTTTATACCAGGAAAAATTTAAATTTGAGATGTAAATCCTGGAAAATTTTTGCCTAAGCTGTGATTAGTGAAACTTGCTGGTGAGGTAAAAGCTCATAGGACATTATTTTGAGTTGTCTGATGGATACTAATAATCCATCAATAATCAATAACCCACCATCTGACAGAAATGTGACAAGCTACTCAGAGAATGTGATACTGGTGGGAAGTCAGCATCAGCAAAAGCTGAGAAGACAATTTTAGCCTCAGTCTAAGATGGGATCCTCCTGGCTCAGTTTCACCATTATGTTCCTTTGTAAAGGAATGGTACCCACCTGGCTATTCCTGAGTCTGGCTATTGAGTTGGATTTGATACTGCATGGTTGGAAAGCTTAATTATCTGAATTCAAACAGAGCTAAAGCTTTTTTATCTTGTCATATCTGGGCCCTGCAGTCTTTTCTGTCAGATTTGTGTCTTCCAGACTACAGGTCATTCACCTACAATTCGTAGCAAACAGTGGGTACTAGCCAATGTCTCCCCATTGTTCCCTGGATGCAGCCTGTGCTTGGTTACAGTCAACTTCCTCTTTGGGACCCCCTTGAGGAAGGGACAGCTTTATGCCCCTTGCCAGCAGGAAGCAGTTTCAGAAGCTGAGACCTTCGCCCCTTACCCCCAAAAAATTTGGGTCCCATTTGTTTGAGGGGGAAATGATAGGTTTGGGATCTGGACCCCAGAAAGGAAAAACCATGGACTTTCCCACGTGACCAAATCTCTGGCAATACCCTGAGGCTATAATCCCATAAATTGACCTTTCATTGTGACTACACCCAATCTCTGTTACCCTTCCCTATGGCCCCCTGCTGTTTCAAGATTCTGATTCTCACCAATCAAGAATCAATCAATCAATTTTTTTTGGAGGATCTCTGTTTTATCCTTGATTACTAGGAGATCAGAGCTTAGGATCTGTGTTGGGCTCAGTAAAATTGCTGCCATCATGTTTCTTTACTCCCACAACTGAACTTGATTTATTAAGAGAGAGAGAGAGAGAGACAGAGACAGAGAGACAGAGAGACAGAGATACAGAGGTGGGGGCTGCTCTTCTCTTCAGAAGGCCAGGTTCAGCAACTTGAGCACATTTTCTCATGTCCTAACTAGTATAGGAGATAAAGCACTGAACTCAGAATCAGGAAGATGTGAGTTTGAATTATGTCTCAGACACTTATTAACTGTATGAACCTGCACACATAATTTAGTCTCTCTCAATTTTCTTTTCTTCATCTATAAATTTAGGACAATAATAGCACCCACTACACAGGGTTATTGTGAAGTTCAAATGATAAAATTATTTTAAGGTGCTTATCACAATACCTGGAATATAGTAGGTACTTAATAAAGATTTGTTCCCTTGTATTTCCCTCATAAAAACAGTCCATCATGGTTAATGTAAGATTGAAATGAGGGATATTTATATGGCTAGTGAAAGTTCTTACATGGCTCCCATAACTCCATTTAGGGTCAGGACATGTAGGTTGTCTTGCATAGACACCATTGCTTTAATGAGAATAAACCATGAATGAAATAGGGATTCAATGGGAATGGAACAGATATGCCAAAATCTAGAGGGAAGATACTTTATTTTATTTATTCTTCACAGCTCTGGATATTCTGAGCATGTGTACAGAATAAGATGTAAAATTAGGGCTTTGCAAATGGCAGCAGTGATTTCCACAATAGTTTACACAAATTCGACATAGGAAGTGAGGTCTTTTCTAGAGCTTCCAAAACCTGAGATGTTTGTATCCACTAAAGTACCATGTAGGGCACAAAGTGAAATGCTACTTTTGGCATTTTAGCTATATCTCTTCATACCTATCCTTCTGTGTGTTCAACAATATAAATATTTAAATAACATGCATATATTTATCTGCATCCATATTTTCTAAAAGAGTAACTTTAATTGATTCAATGTTGGAAATCAATGCTGGAAAGTACCATCCAGCCATAAAATATTGAGGCATAAGTTGTTGCTTTAACTGATTGCCTTGTCCTCTGGACCAGTTCTATACATGCATATATGCATATATATACTCATACATATAAATATAATACATGCACATTTATGCTTATATACACATATGTGCTTATATATACATATAAGCACACACATGCATATGTGTATGCCTACATATATATATGAATGAATGTGTGTACATGCATAGGTATATAGGTATGTATGCACATATATACATATATGCATTTATGGGCATTTTATATATGTACATATGGAAATAATTTATTGCCCTGTTTTCCACTTTTGCCCCCTTCCCTAACCCACTTCAGTAACATGTGACAACCCTTACTTGACAGCAGGACCTCTTTCATTTTTTGTCTTTTGTATTTCTATCCTCAGCACCCAAAACACCTTTAACTTAAAGCAAACATTTTTGTTAAATGAATAAATAAATGAGTGAATGATAAATATGTATTATACATGATATGTACAAATACTACATTTTAATATAGAATAAATGAGGTAGTATATTGCAAGCTGTTAGACTTTGAGAAAGATTCGAATTCACATTCCAACTCTCATTCTACTCTGGATAAGTTACTTAATCATTTTGTGATTTAGGTAATACCATTGGACTTATCTACTAAGTTATAAGTGGGTTGAGATGGAACTACATTGGTGTCAGTAGTTCCTCTTCCCAGAGTTCTTAGTAAAATCACAGATTCTTTGTATTGTTATGACTTCTACAGGCAGAGCACACATACAAATCATTTTTTCCTCTGGAACTGAACAACAGAACTATTTTATTGAAAACCTCACAGATACCAGGGCAAGATCACAACTTCATATTAATTATTCATATTAATTAACAGAAAGGTCACCATTACATAATAGTTAACTTCAGTGTTTAGTGATTGAGGACTTAATTAAATGAGAACAATCTGGTAGGTAGCAGGATGTTTCAGTGACTGAACTTGACATAAAAAGTTGACCTCATAATTTGTACAACATTTATACTTTAGATATGACCAAATGACTTGAAGAGTGACTATTTTTTTCTTTTCCATGAAGAACTAGAAATGAAATCACTCATATTTCTCCCAGCAACTTCTCCTACCTCAAATGCTATTATCTATCTTCAGTGACTGTGAGGGACTGTCTGATGCCAGCTATTGCCAGGTGGGGATTGTGCCAACATGGGATGGGAACCGGGTACCAGAAAGTAACCGGAGCTCTTGCTCCCGAGGCAGAGGAGGTGCTGGGCGGAGTTGTGGCGTCCTGGGATGAGATCTGGGTTCGGAGAGGTAACCGGAGCTCACGCTCCCGAGACTGGAGCGGTGCTGGATGGAGCTGTGACAGGCTGGGGAGGAAGCGGGGTACAGGGAAGTGGCCGGAGAGTGTGCTCCTGAGGCAGGGACGGTGCCACTTGGGAAGGGAACGGCAGAGAACAAGCTCTCTCTGTCTAGCCTCCTTCTTTAGGTACTATGCTGACCCCAGACGCCTCCTTCCTGTGACCAAACCTGACTTCCTGAGTCACGTATGCTCCCTAGGTGTACCACTGACCCCAGACACCTCCCCCCGGTATCTGGACCCGACTTCCTGCGTCACGTACATTCTCCTTTGTCTATGCACTGATCCCTCACGCCTCCTTCCAAATCTCTGGGACCCACTTCCTGTGCCACGTATGCTCCCTTTGCCTGGACACTAGCGCTGGACATCCCTTTTGATATTTGATCCTCCACGAGTCACTATGGGCGGGCTGAGGAGGAGGGACGAAGAAGGTACTAAAAAGAGTTGCGGGGGGGGCGGGGGGGGGCGGAGTCGGCTTTTGCTCCTGCTCCTGCATGTGTGCCTTCCTGCCTGGCCTTGCTGTGATGATTATTGAATAAAGTTCAGGTTTTTGCACCCCCCGATCGGCTCATTTCTGGTAAATCCGGGTGATCCCGAAGACCGGTGAGTATGACCCTGGTTGCCTGATCAGGCTGTAAGATAGTGCGCGGTTTGGACCGGCACAAGTGACCTCTGGTTCTCCCCACATCCAATAAAATCAATGGACACATAGCCATTATACTGATAAAATGAAAATACCTCAAAACTAAGAGCACAATTTTTTTTTATTTATCTGAAAAAAAATTTAAACTTTTTAACCTGAATACCGTTCCCCTCATATTATAAGATTGCACTTTTTAATAATTTAAATGCAAATTTAGTTTTAGGATTGATAACAAATAGGAATATTCTATCATAACTCATTACTTCCAAATCTCATCATACAAATCAAAATTTTTTTAACTGTATCTGGATTTCATCCTTTATTTAAATGATTACTTGAGGTGTTTGGAGTTTATAAATAACAATTGACTTTTAGGAATGTGCAAAATGAAATAATACACAGATTAAAATACTCCAGTTTGGGTATTAATGAAGCTAGCCAAAGTGGATTATCTAATCCAAAATATATATTTTGAGAATACATTTAATAAAATTTACTCTTATTAAAGTTATGAAAAATTTGTGTATTCTTGGATTAATGAAGGTCCTTTGTAGAATAACCTTACTAAATCCAGATTGCCTGATTGGGCCTCCAGTTTCCCCATGATCAAGAAAGCCACCTGTCTCACTCATATCTTGTGCTGATCCTGCAAGATGTCTAATAATCAGTCCCTGATAAGTAAATAGTTAGTATCATCAGCAATGTGAATTGTGTATAGGAACACATACACACACACACACATACATACATACATATACATACATGTTCTACAAGTCTGGATAAGTCACTTAACTACACACACACACACACACACATACACATAGGAAATTTGAAATTTGTTGCATACTGCCTACAGACATAGTCTCTTAGGGATGTTCAAAGCAATTATGACTCAGGTAACATACACATAGTGTGGGTTGTGTAGTGTGGATTACAAATCTTTCTCTCTCTGGCACATGAGAGGTTCCAGCCTGAGGAGTGGAAAAAATGTGAAGTTCTCTCCCTCTCTTACATGTTGTAGGAAGCAGCCTTAGTTTGAATAATCCTGCCCAGATTGCCAGGAGAAGTACATAAGATTCAGATATAACTATGTATATAATGTAGTGTTCATTCCACCAAACCCCCATATGTTATAGGGAGTATTCCTGCCAGCATGAGACATACTCTTCAGGTACTAGTGAAGAGGACCACCATGTAATAAGCTAACATGATCTCATATGTTAATAGGGAAAGAGGCCTACTTTTGAGATTAAAAGTTATTCTTTTAGCCCAAGGGTATGAATTAGAGTCTTTAAATTTGTTGCTTTTCTAATATATTTTATTAATATATTCTAATATGATTAGTTTCTTTTTTATTGTTATTTTATGTATTTAAAACATTATTTTGAGAATGATTTAAAAACATTATAGGCCTCACTAGACCACCAAAGGGATCCAAAAGAAAGAAAAGGTCAAGAGCCCTTTTTTGGGTCTTTGGAATTTTTATGTGTGCACTGTAGGGCTAAAACCACTGGAGCATCCAGTTCTCAAGTTACCCCCAACCTGCTAACCTGCTGCTCCTGTAACACATACACACCTTTTTTGGGTTTTATTTATTTCTTTGGTTTTTTTTTTTTTTGTTGTTGTTGTTTATTTGTTTGTTTGTTTATTTTTGAGCTGCCTACATGATTTGTCAAGGCAGAGAATTCTTGTGTCATCCGCTGGAGCCTAGAATTCTATCAAGAGAAGGAGGATTGAAAGGCCTATGATGGGGAGCCTGATACAGAGAACAATGACCAACTGCCATCTGCTGGTGGCTGAAGAGAACTGCAGAAGATGCTGCCAGGGATTGTTATGCGGCAATGGAAGATGTGAGAAGAAATGCACACAGCCACATGGGCTGTGGAGGTGGGCAAAAATGTAGGGGAGCAAACCCCAGTTCCCTAGTTGGAGTCCTAAACAAGGAAATACTGCAAGTGACTGATGCTTCACAAACCTCACAGGCAAGAATTTCCTACTGATATATATATATATATATATATATTTTTTTTTTTTTTTTTTTGCTTTATTCTTCCCTATGGGTTCTGGTATAATTTATTTCTGCATTCTTCAACACGTGAATAAATAATTTGAGAATGTAACATTTTAATTTAAAGTGAAATGCACCATTACACACTAGGTAAATTATAGACTCTCAAAAAGAATTGAAATTGACCTCAGAATGCATCTATTTCAACCTGGGATTAAATAAGTATCTCTTCTAGTTCATCCGAATTTTGCCTAAAGATTGCTACTAAGATCAACTCTCAAATCCAAAACAAACAAACAAAGAAAAAACAGAGCCTTCTGCATTTGGATGTTTTATATGTGAGGAATTTCCTCTCTTACACCAAGGCTAAATATACCATTTGGCAAATTTTGTCAACTGATAGTGTGTCAGATACCACGATTTCCAGATAATCTTGCTAGTAACAATGAGCAAGATAAATAAAAAGTTCCTTACCCACATATCCCTACACCTTCAAGAGAAAGCCTCTGCCCCAAATACACTTATGAAACACTTTACAGTTGCAAACTATAGTATATACATTAGGTTATTTGATCTTAACTACTGAGATATGTGATACGAGTGTCCACGTTACTGTTTAAAAATAAGAAAACTGAACAGAAACTCAAACCAGATTTTCTGTGTGTAAGTATAATGTTACTTTAGGTAAAGTGAAAGAGAGAGGTAGAAGAAGAAAAGAATAATTCTCAAAGTTGCAATGTTTTCCTGTAAAATGCTATAATTATTATTATAAAAATCAGTGGTTTGAGTAAACAGACAGACTTTAATTAGAATATTATAATTAACTCTTGATACTGACAAAAACCTTAATAGGATAACAGTTCTAGATCTGAAAGGGGAAAAAAAAGATCCAGTATATGTGAAATGATATTGAGATTAATTTCTAGCAATTTTGTCCATTTTTCTTGGCAAACAGGTGACCACAGCTCCATAGCTGCTTAAATTTTTGGCCATTCTAGAATAGTTTCTTATTATAGACTTTAAAGTAATCCCTCCCAGAGCTGGTGAAAACAACTTTACTAAGATCTTCATTAGAGATGGTTGTAATCACTTGGCCAGATGGAGATGCCTAAAAGAACAATTTGAATTATCTGAGCTATGTGGTATGCAGAAGTCCTAGCAAATCCCAGAAGACACAAAGATCTCAAGTTCCTTCAAGTCTGTAGACAAAATTAAGTGGAAAATTAGCCAATTATTTGAGTTATTCAAGAAAATACTATCCAAACAAGACCCATGTATGCTTACAATTGTGATATTTAATTTGAAAATACTGAGTATTAAGATTTTCTTTCCTTTCTTTTTTGATTGAATTTTTTCGGGTTATTATTTCAATTCTTAAATATCCTACTGGAGAGATGGTCAGAATAAGTATAATGGAAAACTAATTATTTCATGCTGATCATTATTTAATTTCCCATAAAAGAATCAAATTATAGTTGTGTTTAGCTTATTACTACATTCTTATTGGTGCAATTGATCAAATATTAAGATACATGATTTTATTGAGTTGAATTCTATTCCACTAGGTGATGAAAATACAAATTAGCTCAATAGAAACAATGTTTTTTTTTCCTTTTAATTTTCATAGCACTTTGTTTATACCTCTTTTATAAACTTCTCATTTTTTACCTTGTGGGATAATTAATTTTGCACATATCTCCCTTAGGATAAGAGAGAATTTCATATGATAGAGACAGAAGCCATATTATTTTACTTTGTATCCTGCCTTATTCATACCTTTATTTATCTCACCCTCTCCAATACCCCTCCAAAACAAAACCCTTCCTGAGTTAACTTACATAGTGTTTTGTGTATACAAAAGAGGCAATGTGGTGTAGTGAAAAGAGCACTGGATTAGATGCCATACTACATAGTGAAGACAGATCTGAATTTGGAGTCAGGGTGAGTTAGGTTCAAATCTCATTTCATGCAAATTATTATTGTTTGATCCTGGCTAAATCATTTAAACTCCCTGGGCGTTATTGATCAATAAATGGTGGAAATAATAGTGCCTACACCATAAGATTGTTGTAAAGATTAAATGAGATAATGTATGCAAAGTATTTTGCAAACACTGAAGTACTATAAAAATGTAATTTGTTAGTTATTTAGGCTCCTGAGTCCTCAGAACCCTTGTCTGTAAAATGAGGGGAGTGGCCTAAATGACCCCCCAAACTCCCCTCCTGGCTCTAAATCTGTCATCCGGTAGTCTGTGTAAAGAAGGCGCTGGCTTGAGTGATCTCTAAAATCCTTTCTGGATCTATATCCTATAAACTTCTCTGACCATGTCTGATGAATGAATGAATGAACAAATGAATGAATGAATGAATGAACCATTTCCTTTCCACACTTACAGAGGCTTTATTATGTCATTAGTTTAAATTTTAGGAAACCAAACCATACTCTGTACCCCTCCCACATACTGTGGCATAAAATGTATGTACAATTCAAATGACAGCAATGACAGTGAAATGGTGGGAAGATATATTGGGATCTTGGCAGGCAGGGTAAAATATCATCTTTCCTTCTCTGAGTTAATTACTTATACAGAAATTGATTAAGATTATTCAATGAACAAAATATTATTGGAACATCTATTATGTGTGAAGTATTATGCTAGATCCTCATGCTAGATTCCAGAAGTACTAGAATATTTTACAGTCCCTGTCATAAAGGAATTCATCGGCTAATTTGGAAGACGATAGAGGGAAAAAAGCATGTTATGTAGGAAATTATACTAATAACCTGATTTAGTGCTACTTTGAGACCCAAAATGAGTTTTTAATAATTGGTAAGTCATAATCATCACCATCATTAGCCCAGGATTAACGTGTGACAATAGCACCAGGGAAAGTCATTGCCCTAACCCACCAATAGGTTTGAGGCCTATCAATTACTCTGAACCTGGTTTAGCCCATCTGCCAAGATGGTTCACTGGGGTGTAGCTGCTGCTCATGCTCATGGGTCTTGGAGCCACATATGAGAGCTGGGTGGACGACCAAAGGTGGATTAACAGCCCTGTAAAGGGCTCAGCAAGCCCCCACACCAGAGGAGTTAGTCCTCCTAAACACTTTCATTGAATCCTCAGAGGTGTTATTATTGTGCCATTATTCAGATGAGGAAACTGAGGTAAATGGAGAATAAGTGATTTGCCCAGAATTACATAACTAGGTGTGTGAGACTGGATTTGACCTCGTGTGAGTCCTCCATTCATTGCACCACCTGGTTATTTCAAAGTATTTAGTAACTAGTAATATTAAAGATATGATTTGAAGAAATACCTGACTCTAGGCTTGGCTCTCTTCCCACTACACAACACATGGCCATCCTACTAAGAATCAGCCAATGAGTTTACCAAATCAAGTGTTTTGTTTTTTTTTTGTTTTTTTCATTTTGTTTTTGCCCATATTGATATGATACATTTATTTTAAAAATGTTATTTTCTTCTTTCTATAGCACATAGCACTTTTCATAATGCTAAATCATGCTATTAGAAGCAAGGTATTTAACCCCCTTTTCCTATTCCCCCACCCCATTGTTTATGTAAAGATAATCACACTATTTAATATTTAGATAATACTATGGGAACTTTACTAGTCCTGGTTATAAAAGTTAAACATTAATTAATTATCTTGACTCAAAGACCAAAAATCTGACAACCTAGATAAAGTTTTATCCAGTTTTATTACCTTTTCTGTTTTTTTTTCTCATTTTTCATCAATGTTGATCATTGCCAATCATTTCAATTGCTTTTTACATTAAAATACATCAAATTATTTAGTGAAAAATAACAAAACTATCTCAGCAGCAACATTCTGTTGATTTAGTCAATTGATCTCCATCTACATATAGTTTTATTAGTAATTATGAATGCATCAGGTAAATTGATCACTATGCAGTTTCCCAGGCTTAGTGCAGTTTTAAGCTATTAAAGTTATTAAAGTTTAAAACTTCACTAAGAATTTTAGGACATCTTAAATGTTCTATCTTTACAATTATGTGGCCCGAAACTTATGGTTCAAAAATTTCCCTACCATCACATTGGTTTTTTTGTCATTAAGTGCAATTATACAAGAAAATTGCATTTCATTTCCTCTGTTTTCAGAATATTTTATTCTAAACTGCATTTAACAAATCATTGGTGTGTAAATAATACAGCATTGTCAACAAAATATTAAAATTTCTTTCTAAGCATCTGATGTTCCCAATGCTTATGAGTTGTGTAGCAAAGTTCAACTTGCCACAAACTAAGTATTGGGTCATATTGAATTTTTACCCCATACTGCCAGCAGTCTTTGCTGAAAGAAAAAAGAAAGGAGAAAGGAAAGAAAATTAGGTGTTCATTATTGAAAACAAACCAGCATTTGAAAGCTGAGGATTTCCTGCAATTTTGCATATATTGCTTCCACAAAATATGTAGAATACTTTTCAAAGGCTTAAATATGACAAATATGATCATAAAAGAAATGAGAATGTAATAACCTCTAATGATGAGAAAAGCTCATTATGCCTACAGTTTAACGTTTCATTTTATTAGTATTCTCATTTCTTATATTGGCTTGGTTTTACTAAATCTCTATTCCCATCTTCCTTTTATTCTATACTATTTTTTAAAAAAAATATTATCTTGTTTCTTTTCTTGATAACCCCTTTGTGTGAAGATTTTTTCCCCTCAGGAAATATCTTGCCATCCCCGCCATTATGAATCTAATTTTCTTTGACCTGCAACTGGTCTCAGCCTACTATAACACAAAGAAAGTTGACCAAGGTAGTGTTTACAGAGACTGTTGAAGTCAGTTTGAATGGATTATTTGTAACTTTAATTGCATCATTAAAACTTTTGGGAAAAATGTTTGACAAACATTTCTGAGGTGGTTGAGGAAAGTTCTTCATTTCTCTTAAAAATATAATTCTGTGCAAGAATAGATTGCTTTTTATACTAAATATAGAATCATAGATTTCCAAGGGACTTTAAAAAGCAATCATTTCAGAAGGATTTTCTCTATATCCAACATTCACTCAGAAATATAGATTCCAGTGCCTTCCTTTATTATTGACTACAACATATGACAACTATGCGGTTATCACAAGTTTCCCCCCACTATTAGTCCACAACACCTTTATCCTTTGAACCTGTTCAAAATTGTCTCTCATTCTGTCTGCTTCTAACTGGAGAAGGTACTAAAGACAAATCTAGGATTCAGACTCATTTTCTATCAAACAGAAAACTTTTCTTTGTAACTGGACCTCTACAAGAAGTGACTCATTGGCATTCAGTTACTTAGATTGAGAAAAGAGTTCCATACCTCCATGTGGCAGAACTCCCTTCTACAAGATGCCAGACAAGTGGTCATTTAGCTTCTGCTTAACACCATCATTGACAAGGAATCCAATATCCCTAAGGGAGCTCTAAATTTTGAGGTAGCTCTAACTTCTTTATTTTCTACTGAAAGTTTTATCTTCTACCTTTTGGTTTACCTATTGGTCCCATTGGGACTACTCAGAATAAGTTATTTGGTGAATTTTCCTCTTGACATAACTACTTTATAATTGTTTTTTTTTAATACTTAAAGGTATAATGAGCTGGTTGGTGCTATGACCTACTCATCATGGTACAAGTGGCAGATTGAGTGTTGGACATAGAGTAGATAAGTTCCAAGCTCAAAATACAGCCTTTGACATTCACTAAAAATGTGTGATCATTGTCAAGATACAAACTCTGAGCTAGATGGGATGCACCTGTATCAGTGATGAGAATTCCCCTATAGACACAATCACACATCTTTTACATATTGACGTAAAGACTACCCTCAAAATATGTTGGTTTATTACCTATCAAAATGCTGATTGGTAGGCTCTAGAAATATTTTTTTAAAATAGTCACCAAGTTTCTAGTGCAAATTATCATGTTAGGAAAAAAAAAAACAGATGACTGAAGATAAACAGGTGCAAATTGGTGGATTTAATTGAATTCCAGGAATAGGGAAGAGAAAGGGAAGGGACATTATATCATGGTGTTGAATTAGTGCTTCCACAAACACTTTTTGAAGGCAATATCTCATTATATTCTCTGTTCTAAGATTGCCAAGACTAAGTATTTTCTCAGCATAATATTTGATCAAATATGAAAATGCAGCTAAACCCATTCTACATAAATATAACAGAGGGCTCTTCCAAAATTTCTCATGCCATAGAGGAAGTAAAGCGTGGTATCAGATGATTTCAACCTGTAAGAGATCTTAGAGGTTATCTAGTCAAACTGTCACATTTCACAGAAGGTACATTCAAGTACAGATTTTCATGAGCTGAGAAGTAATTACAGGGCTAAGAGAGAATTGGAGGTCTGAGACTAAGACAATTAGGAGAAGAAGAAAAAAGTAGCAGCTACAGCTGCAGCAAGAACAACAGTATTTCAGCTGCACTTAAACATTTTTTGTTTCATAATTTGACTATTAAATACTTGTTGCATCTAATGATCTTCACAAATACCTTTGTAGAGTAGATAGGTAGAATATACTATTTCCAGTTATACAGATGAGTAATATCTAATGCATTCTTCCTCAGATGCTTCAACATGATGTGACCTTGACCCTAGATTCTTGAAAACTCTGTAAGTAGATAGCCAAAACTCTGGATAGTCCAAACAAAATAGAAATAGTGTAAAAAACAGGACCAGAGATATATTAGAGTATGTCATTTGAGGATGATCCTTGCTAAATCCTGATAAAGCTCCTCAGCAGGTTTACTAATGGATATATATGTACTATAAATATTTTTGTACAAATAGCTATTTTTCCCTTTTCTTTAATCTCTTTGGGATACAGATCTAGTAGTAGTGTTGCTGCATAACAGGGTATGTAGCTTTATAGCACTTTGGGCATCCTTCCAAATTGCTCTCCAGAATGTGTGGACCAATTCACAATTCCACTAACAATACAATAGCATAAACATTTTTTCTTTTTTTCCCTTTTTCTTTAAAAATGTTTTATTAATTTATTTTGAATTATTAACCATCACTTTCATAAGCTTTTGAGTTTTAAATTTTTCTCCCCTTCCCTCCCCACCTTCTTCCCCAACATGGTACGCAATCCAATATGGGCTATACATATACATTCCTATTAAACACATTTTCTCATTAGTGATATTGTAATTAAGAATTAGAACCAATAGGAGGAACCACCAGAAAGAGGAAACAAAACACAGCAGAAGAAAAAAATAGCTAATAGTATGCTTTGATCTGTATTCAAACTCCATAGTTCTTTCTTTGGAAGTGAATAGCACCTTCCATCATGAGGCCGTTGGAGATGTCCTAGATCCTTGTATTGCTTAGAAGGGTTAAGTCTATCAAAGTCAGTCATCACTCAATGTGGCTGTTACTGTGTACAATGTTCTCCTGGTTCTGCTCACTTCACTCAGCATCAAACCAAATAAGTCTTTCCAGGTTTATCTGAAGTCTGCCTGTTCATCCTTTCTTATATCACAATAGCATTCCATTACATCCACATTCACAATTATGATTACTATCTGTGTCATTCTCCCCATCCTCCCCCCTCCCTATTTATGCTTTTCTTTCTCCTTTCTCCTTTTCCCTTTGACCACTACCTCCCTCAGTCCCAACTCCCTTCTACTAGCTCCTTCCTTTTCTTTACCCTTATTGATTCTTCCCTCCCTTCTATCCCTCCTCCCTTTTCTTTCCCCTTTTCCCTCCTACTGCCTATAGGGCAAGTTAGATTTCTATACCTAACTGATTATGTTATTCCCTTCTTGAGCCAAATCTGATGAGAGTAAGGTTCAAACAATGCTCATCTCCCTCCCTTCTTTGCCTCTACTGTATAGGTTTTTGTGCCTTTTCCTGTAATGTAATATACCCTTGTCTGCCTCCTCCTTTCCTTTTCTCTCAGTACATTTTCTTGGTTAGATCAGATTAATCCACTTACTTAGATTCATTTAACCCATTTGATTATTTTTTTTATCATTACATAAAAGTTAACTTATACCCACCTCCTCTATATATACCCTTTTAAAATGGTGTAATAACAATACAGTTCTCAAGAGTTACAAGTGTCATATTCCCTTGTAGGGATGTAAACAGTTTACCCTTATTGATTACATGTTGTTCTTGTTGTTTTTCTGTCCCATTTACCTTTTTGTGTCTCTCTTGAGTCTTGTATTTGAAGATCAACTTTTCTGTGGAGCTCTCATCTTTTTATCAGGAAAGTTTGGAAGTCCCCTATTTTGTTGAATGTCTATCTCCTCCCCCAAAAGATCATGCTCATTTTTGCTGGGTAGTTGATCCTTGGTTGCAATCCAAGCTCCGTTGCCTTACGGAATATAGTATTCCCTTCCCTATGACCTTGTAGAACCTGCAAGATCTTGTGTAATCCTGACTGTGGTTCCATGATATTTAAATTGTTTCTTTCTGGTTGCTTGCAGTATTTTCTCTTTGAACTGGCAATTTTGGAATTTGGCCACTACATTCCTTGGTGTTTTCAATTTGGGATCTCTTTCAGGAGGTGATTGGTGGATTATTTATATGGTTATTTTACCCGCTGGTTCTAGAACCTCGGGGCAATTTTCCTTGATGATTTCCTGAAAGATGCTGTCCAGGCTCCTTTTTTTCATCATGATTTACAGGTAGACTAATTATTTTTAAACTGTCTCTCCTGGATCAATTTTCCAGGTCAGTTGTTTTACCAATCAGGTATTTTAAATTTTCATATTTTTTTCATTTTTTTTGTTTGTGTTTGACTGATCCTCATTCTCTCATAGAGTCATTAGCTTCCATTTGTCCAATTCTAATTTTTAACAAATTGTTTTTTTATATGAGTTGTTGTACCTCCTTTTCCATTTGGCCCATTTTATTTTTTAAGTTCTCCTCAGTGAGTTTTTGTGTCTCCTTTTCCATTTGGCCAATTTTGCTTTTTAATGACTTGTTTTCTACAGTTAATTTTTGTCCTTCCTTTTCCAAGCTATTGACTCTCTCTTGAATACCTCTTATTTCTTTTCCCAATTTGTCTTCTACCTCTCTTATTTGATTTTTATAATCCTTCTTTAGCTCTTCTAAGGCTTTTTGGGATTCAGACTAGTTCATATCCCCTTTTAAGGTTCCAGATGTGGGTTTTTTGGCAATCTTGTCCTCTTCAGAATTTCTGCCTTGATCTTCACTGTGCCCATTTCTTTATTTTTTCCCTCTTTTTAAAATTAATTAATTTATTTTAGTTTTTAGATTCACTTCCACAAGATGTTCAGTTCCAAATGTTCTCCCCATCTCATCTCTCCTCCAACTCAAAGATAGCACGCATTCTGAATACCTCTTCTCCTAATCTGCCCTCCCTTCTATCTCTCCCCTGCATCTCTTATCCCCTTCCCCTTCAATTTTCCTATAGGGCAGGATAGATTCCTATTCCATATTTCCTGTGTATCTTATTTCCCAGTTGCATGTGAAAACATTTTTTTAACTTTTGTTTTTAAAATTTTGGGCTCCAAATTTTCTCCCTTCCTCCCTCCCCATCGACCATCATTGAGAAGGCAACTTGATACATACTATACATGTGTAGTCAGGCAAAACACTTCCATAGTAGTCATGTTGTGAAAAACTAAGTATATTTCTCTTAATCCTATCCTGTACCCTATTTATTCTATTCTCTCTTTTGACCCTGTCCCTCATTAGAGGTGTTTACTTCTGATTACCCCTTCCCCCAATCTGCCCTCCCCTCTATCATTGTCTGGCTTTCTTGTCCCCTCCCCCCCCCATTTTCCTGTAGGGCAAGATAGATTTCTATACCCAATTGATTGTTTATGTTATTCTCTCCTTAAGGCAAATTCAATGAGAATAAGATTCACTCATTCCCTCTCACCTTTCCCCATTTCCCCTCCACTGTAAAAGTCTTTTCTTGTCTGTTTTATGTGAGATAATTTGCCCCATTCTTCCTCTCCCATATAATCCTCTCTCACCCCTTAATTTTCTTCTCCAGATATCACCCCCCCATCTTCAACTCACCCTGTGCCCTCTATGTATGAATGTATGTATGTATGTATGTATCTAGCTCTCTCTCTATCTATCTATGTAATTGTTTCCCTCCAACTACTCTGATAGTGGCAAAGGACTCATGAGATATAAATAGTATCTTTCCATGTAGGAATATAAACAGTTCCACCTTAATAAGTCTCTTATGATTTCCCTTTCCTGTTTACCTCTTCATGCTTGTGTTCAATCTTGTATCTGAAAGTCAAATTTTCTATTCAGCTCTGGTCTTTTCATCAAGAATGCTTGAAAATCCTTTATTTTACTGAATAGCCATTTTTTCCCCTGAAGGATTATGCTCAGTTTTGCTGGGTAGGTGATTCTTGGTTGTAATCCTATCTCCTTTGCCCTCCAGAATATTATATTCCATGCCCTGTGGTACCTTAATGTGGAAACTTCTAAATCTTGTGTTATCCTGATTGTGTTTCCACAATACTTGATTTTTTTTTTTCTGGCTGCTTGCAATATTTTCTACTTGACCTAGGAAGTCAGGAATTTTGCTAGGAATTTTCCTTTGGGGATCTCTGTCAGGAGGTAATCTGTGGAGTCTTTCAATTTCTATTTTGCCCTCTGGTTCTAGGGCAGCTTTCCTTGATAATTTCTTGAAAGATGATGTCTAGGCTCTTTTTTTTATCATGGCTTTCAGATAGTCCAATAATTTTCAAATTATCTCTCCTGGATCTTTTTTCCAGGTCAGTTGTTTTTCCAATGAGCTACTTCATATTGTTTTCTCTTTTTTCATTCTTTTGGTTTTGTTTTACAGTGTCTTGATTTCTCAGAAAGTTACTAGCTTCCAATTGCTCCATTCTAATTTTTAAGAAAGTATTTTCCTCAGTAAGCTTTTGGACTTCCTTTTCCATTTGGCAAATTTTGCTTTTTATGGCATTCTTCTCTTCTTTGGCTTCTTGGGCCTCTTTTGCCATTTAGGTTAGGCTATTTTTTAAGGTGTTATTGTCTTCAGTATTTTTTTGGGTCTCCTTTAGCAAGTTGTTGACTTTTTTTCATGATTTTCTTGCATCGCTCTAAGTTTTTCCTCTACTTCTCTTACTTGCTTCTCAAAATCCTTTTTGAGCTCTTCCATGGCCTGGAACCAATTCATATTTTTCTTGGAGACTTTAGATGTAAGAACTTTGACTTTGTTGTCTTCTTCTGGTTGTATGTTTGGATCTTCTTTGTCATGAAAGTAAGATTCTATGGTCTGCCTCTTTTTGCGCTGCTTGCTCATGATCCCAGCCAATTACTTTATTAAGGTAGGGGTTTGCTTCCAGTGTGGAAAATGTACTGTGCCAAGCTTTGGGAGTTTTGTGCAACTGTTTTCAGAGATACTTCTAGGGACCTGTAAGTTTTTAGTTCTTCCAAGGTGTTATCAGCAAGGACAAGGTGTTATCAGCAAGGACAAGGTGTTTACTCCTTTCCTGGTCTGTGCTCTGGTCTATGAGTAACCACAAGCACTCTTTTCTGCTTCAAACTGTGAGGATGATTTCCTTTCTACTGCCACTACAAGCTCCACCACACCAGCACTCCTTCTTACCCCAGGATCACCACCCAGAACTGTGAACCAGATCCAAGCATGGTCAAAGGAAGAGAATCCTGCTCCAGCAAAGAGATCCCTGCAATCCCCCTCTGATCAGCCACTCAATTTCCCCTGAGTCTGTGGGCTGGAAGCTCGGGGAGCCCTGCTGCCCCAGAGCTGAGCTCAGGGACTGGGCTTCTGACCATGCCTCTCTCTCTCACAGCAGACACAGACCCTTCCTACTGACCTTCTAAGTTGTCTTTGGCATTCGTGGGTTGAGAAGTCTGAAAACCACTACAGTTCCCCATGATTCAGTCCTCTGAGGCCTGCTCTAGGTTCTCTGAGGCCTGTTTTGCCTACACACCCACACTGAACTGCTTTCCTCTCCTAGCCTGAAGCGATATACTTTTCCAATCAAGTATCCAGGTTGTCTTGGGCTGAAAATTTATTTCACTCTGTCTTTTTGTTGGTTCTGCTGCTTTGGAATTTGTTTAGAGCCATTTTTACAGGTATTTAGAGGGGGGGGAAAGCTCAAGCAAGTCACTACTTTTACTCTGCATGTTGGCTCTGCCCCTTCCGCCTATTTCTTTTTACTCATGATGTTTGCTTATTTCTTGGCCTTAAAAAAAAATTGGGCTGTCCTGTTGGGGAGCAGGTGACACTGACCCAAGCTTCTTATGCTGGGAGCCCAGATCCTGGTCACTGGCTTTGTGTGCTAGGGCCTCCAATGCTGGCAGTTGGAGGCTGTTGGGTTCTGTCAGCTTACCTGGTGTTGGGCTGGAATCAGCAACATTGGAACTCTAAGGGTAGGATTGGGTAGTCTAGCCCCTGGAGGTGGCCTGCTCACCTGATGTTGGTGTTTGCCTGCTCCTCCACTTGGAGTTCAGGTGTGCTGAGGTGGGGCTTTCTGCTAGTTTGCTCAGACACCTCCCATTCTGTACGTCTCCCTTTCCTCCAGGGCAAGAGGGACCTTTCCCATTAATCCCTCAAGCTACCTGGGCTACTGGACTGGTGCACTCCACTTTTCTTCTGGTTCAGCTGTTCCAGGGTTTTTCCTAGGGCAATATTTTCTGGGTTTTCAGAGGTTAATAAAGGACAGTAAGAGCAACTTACTTCTTACTCCTCCATCTTGGCTTCCAGAAGCAGAACCCAGAGTTTTCTTTGTCAATTTAAAAACTTGACTAGAAAAAAAATCATTATTATAGAGTCAAAGTCTGGTCAAGAGCTGGAGATATAATTAATGCATTCTTATTTCTATTCTATTTAGAACATAAATTTTCTTTCCATATATAAGTATATGTATATATATATATACACATATATACATACATATATGTGTGTGTGTATATACATATTTGTATATGGACGATCATCTATATATGTCAAAAGCAACTTTACTAAGGGTATTTATAGAAAACAGGCATGCTTTATCATTATATTTGGCATTACATCACATCCTTTTATCAAATAATTCACTTAAAGACATAACAAATCTTATGTGTTTATTGTTTATTGGCCATAAAAAGCATTTGATTCTATAGGGCAAAATAATATTTTAAAGTCTTTCTTTTAACACATATATCATGTTTGTTTGTGTGTATACAGAGAAAGAGGGGGGAGAGAAGGAGAGAGATTCCTTGAATGAAATAATGCAAGAACAGAGAGGACTATTAAGGACAATCCTGTGATCATCAATATCATGCATGGCATAAAATAAGGATTCATCTTCTTACCAAAACCATCTCCTCCTGTCATGAAAGAGATACAGTACAGCATTAAAATTGACAGGTACTACCTAGGTCTAGGTCCTTCAGATGCCCCCATTTGTAATTGACATTGTGCTGAATTCATCAAACCTTAGAACACTAAAATACCTCCTGGATTATACACACACACACACACACACACACACACACACACACACACATATGTATATGCTAAAATAGTTGTTTTGCAAATTATGGTCTTTATTTAGATGGATGTTCAAAATAATGTTAATCTATAAATCATTATCAGACATACATGTGAGCTACAAGTTGAGTCAAAAATTGAACAATAAGAGGAGAGGGGTTTTGATAAAATTACAAGATTATTCTAACAATCTCAAACTTCCAATGGAAATAAATGCCCATCTGTTTGTGTGTATGTGTGTGTGTGTGTGTGATGTGTGTGTTTATTCTAACAATATTGTAATGTGACTTTAAATTATGCTATATTACAGTCTCAAAAAAAAGTATGATCAAACAAGAAGACAATATGAAAGCATCTGGTGGTTATTAGTAGACTTTAATGTTTAAAAATAAGAAACTATAAGAGATGATCATAGTTAAGGAGGTTAATATAAAGTTTCAGAGCACAAAGAGCAATTCATACGGTGACAGTGAGGTATAATTGATGCAACATGCATATGTTCCACTGGTATATTCACAATGTAAAAGGGAAGCCAGAAAGACTTTATCCAATTCATTGGATGGATTACCTGTAGTCCATCCACACTTCTGACAAGATTCACTCAGGTTCAGCCAAAATGGATAGGTAAATATATGTGTCATTGAAGAGAATGTCTGCATTGGTTAAATCACAAATTCATTGCAGTATTTGAGTGTAGAAAATTGATTGTTAACCCCAATATATAGCCAGATTTAGGGTGTGTTATGTCTATGCCCCTGGTAGATGAAAGGTTGCTAATGATTTTGACATGGTCCTGGTAATATTATTGGAAGTGATTGGTGAGTGCCTAAATTTCTTAAGCTTAATCTTACTGCATATTTGAGCTTATATATATATATATATATATATATATATATATATATATATATATATTTCTATAATAGGACTGAAATAAAAGTGATGTTTTTTGGTTCTGAATAACCAGTAAGGAATTGTCAAATACACTAAGGAATCATATAATAGTACAGCTAATCGATTTTTTTTTCTGATATTTACATTATTTGGAATATTTCTTGTTTTTATGTGACAACACATGTAATGATGTCAGAAGATCAGAGGGATGAGATGGGTAAACAGGATGTAAAGGAGAAAGGAAGGAATGTGGACTGAAATGAAATCTAGGTATTTCTAATTAAACATAGGTTAAAGTGAGTATTCAGTTTAGCTCTATAGCTACTATTTCCAGAACTCTGCTCTATTTCTGACTCTAACTCTTAGTTTCACAGTCTGCTCAGAGCTTTTGCTCTGAGTTCTATCTACTCAGTCATACTGAACATTAGGGCAGACTGTTTGTTACTTTGGTTTTTCACATTTTTATATCTCCAGCTCTTTTCCATATTAACATAGGGCCTGGTACATAGAAAGAGAAAACACTTGAAGATTGATTGATTGGTTGAAATGCATAAATTTGTGAATGTCACCCCATTCAGTGATTCATGTTCAGCTATCATCAGTGGCTATTTACTGACTGCTGAATAAAGCTCAAAGTATTTTGTTTGACATTCAAGTCCAACACAATCTAATTCTTATACTTCCAACTATCCCTCATGTTAAATCTCTTCATAAATTCTCTGTTCTAGTTAAATTCAATTATTTCCTGTACTCTGATCATGACCTGTACTTTACAACTTTGAGTTTTACTTACTGTATTCACTATCCCAGAAATGCCTGTCTATTCCCTCTTTATCAACTTCTTAGTTCTTTATTAAAACACAATTCAAGTATCCGTCCCTCCTTGAAACTTTCTCTGATCCTGTTTGACAAAAAGAACTGCCCTTCTCAGAACACACACCACAATCAGAGTTGAAACTCTTTAATAGGCAATATTCTCCCACCTAGCACAGTGTCTTGAATGTTACAGTCAGTAAACATTTATTAATCACCTAGTATTTGCTAAGCTCTGTGCTAAGATGATGAATAAGTATTGAATTGTAAATTATGGTTTATTATCTTTGTGCTTTATCTTCCAATTACTAGACTATAAGCTCCATGAGAGCTGGGGTTGTGCCTTATCTAAACATTGAAGCTTGCATAAAGCCTAGTACAGTGGTCTATAAATAGATATTTTAGAGAATTTGAAATAGAGTAATGAGGAAGAAAAAAATTTAACTTTATCTCTTTGCTCTCTCTAAAGAGCAAATTTCAGAGGAATGAATAGAGAGTCAGATTTTGGCTTGATATAAGGGGAAAAAAGTCTTCCTATAGTCAAGTTATCAAGCATTCATTACATGTGTATTAAGTGCCAGACACTGTGGTAAATAGAAAAAGAAAAAAGGGCAAAAAAGAAAATAAGCATAAAAAGAAATAAGAAAGGAAGGGCAAAAACAATTCTTGTTCTTAAAATTCTGATAGTCAAATTGGGTGTAGTAGGGGAAACAACATGGAAACCACCATGTACAAATGAGAGAAATTGGGGAGAGTCTCAGAAAGAAAGCTCAACTATTAAGGACTAGGAAAGATTTCTTGCAAAAGTTTAAGAAGCACTGAGGGGTTACATGTGGAAAAAGTTTTAAAAGTCCTGTTATAGAGCACTTTTGAGACTCTAATTCATAAAACTGAACTCTTTCTATGTTGTTTTAATCAGCAAATCCCCTAACATTCATAAGACTTGTTCAGGAGAAGACCAATTGGAGTTTGCCAGCCCAAATAGACAGGGATGGTGAGTTACTGCTTGTCCATTCTATCAAATAAGGAAATATGTGTGTGTGTATGTGTACATACAAACAGATATGTATGAATACTGATATGTGTATATATGTATATACATACACACACATATTGCTTCTAACTGGGATATACCACTTAGAAGACTAATAAAGTTGACAGTTTTTAGGATAGAATTCAATCTTTTTGCTAGGGAATTCCACTCTTAACAGAAGACAGAAGTCCAAAGACCATAATTAATTTTAATTAACAAAATTTGTTTTTAATGACTTTTGATTTTGTTGAAATGTCTTTAAGTGAATCCAACACATAACTAACACACATATGCACACATATGTGTATGTATGTATGTGTGTGTGTGTGCATATTTCTGTTAATTCTGGTCCACAAAATGTCAAAAAACAAACAAACCTATAAACACAGTATCTCATGGTATGGCATTCATGGAATTTTTTTTTAACAAATAAGTGAATTGTTGATAAATTCATTAAAGGGACACTTTTTATTATGTTCATTATGTCCATTCATTATTAACTTTGTCTATTCCAAAATATTCTGTATAAAACATTGTTCATCTTAAGATATAGTCTGTATAGAAAGATGATTTTTACTGACTGTTAGTGAAAAATCCTCCTTTGAGGTTTTTATTTTCTCTTCCTTCTTTACAAAAGCCCTTATTTGTTTATAACACTTAATTTGTTTCAAATCACATGCATTATCTAATGATACAGCACTCATGAGAAGGCAGGTAATATTGGTCCCATTGTATGGAAAAAAAAAACAACTAATAGGTTCATAAAAATTCAGTAACTTACACAAGGGTCACAGAGCTAGGGAATGGAAGATGGGCAAATCACAAACTATGTCTTCTGATTCTTAGCTAAATGTCTTTATTCACTACACTATTCTATCAGTAATGTGGTTGGATTTCTGTTGATTTACTAACATTCTTTTATGTCCCTTCATGTGTATTTAGAATAACACAGGCTATGCATTTAGAATGCAATTGAATGAAGTTAGAAATATTTTCTGAGCTTATTGGCTATAGAAATATAACTGACACCACAAAGAGATGATACCATAGAATTTGTCTTATTAAGTGGTATATTAAATAGGTCATGTAGGTAGATGATAGATAGATAGATAGATAGATAGATAGATAGATAGATAGATAGATA
>NW_020950062.1:15130365-15145357 GCF_900497805.2 Vombatus ursinus | reverse complement strand
ATAGATAGATAGATAGATAGATAGATAGATAGATAGATAGATAGATAAATAGACAGATGGTTCTATAAGCTATACATGCAATAGAAAACTATCCATGGTCTCTGCATATACATATAATTATTCATATATGCATACATAAACATAGGTGTATGCATATGTATATACATATATAGTTTCATGTTATTAATTATCTAAAATATATGCTTTCATTAGTACATGTTTAGTTTTCTTTAGAAATGGTTTTTAGTCTTTCTGTAAAATACATACCTATTTCATTCTGGTAGGCTGATTTTTAATTTCCATCCTTCTAAATTGTGCCAGGGAGACATTGGGAGCATAGGATTCAAGAGATGTTGGCTCTAGTCTTAATTCTTGTTTCATGATTCATCTTTTCTGAAGTGAGATTTTTATCACCTATAAAACGCAAGAGTTGGATTAAATTATTTCAAAGGTCATTTCCAGGCTTATGATTCTAACTAAACTTTTAATAATAATAATTGACATTCAAGGTTTGTAAATCACTGCGTATTTTTTTTTAAAATTCAATTCAGCAAGAATTGATTAAGGCAGTGTGATCAATGATGGAGACACCAATACAAAATCAAATTTTTCCTTCAACAAGTTCACATTCTAATATAAGGAAACATTTACCAAGGTAAGTAACTGAAATATATGTGCAAAGTAAATGCATGACTGATGGTAGTGGGAGTGACTGGGGAGTGACAAAAGATTTCCTCTAGAATATAACATATAAACTGATTCTTATAGGAAGTGAGGTATACTAAAAGGAAAAAGTGAGGAGGTAGCATATTTACATGAAGACAGACAGTTGATGGAAAGTCAGAGAGGCAGGAGATGGAATGTCTTATACAAGGAATCAGCAAATAGACAGGTTCAATCAGAAAATACAACATCTAAGGCAGAATGACATGAAGTCCAGTCTAGAAATATGGATTAAAGCCAGATTGTGCTGTACATCTAGGATAAAAGATAAATTTCTCTGCCTAGAACTTTGTGTTTTTTTCTAGATGTAATAGAGAACCAAAGGATATTTTTGAATAATCAAGATATTCATAACTGAGGCTTAGGAAAAGTAAATTTTTGGTGACTGTGTGAATTGGAAGGAGAGAGACTAGGGACAGTGAGATTATGTGGCTATTGTAATAGTTCAGTTAAGAGAGGATAAAGGAATAAACTAGGGTTATACTTGGTTCAGTTGAGAGGAGACAAATGAAAGAGATATTATGGGTGTTGAATTAACAGAGCCTGGTAACACTGAAAATATTGGGTTAGGAAAAGGAATGAGTCATATAGACAGAGCAGAAGTCATCTAGTTCAAGTTTCTCATCATACAGATAAGAAAACTAAGGTCCACAAAGATCAAGTGACTTGCTAACTGGCAAGCATCAGAGGCAAGATTTAGACACTGATTATCTGACTGCAAAGTCAGTGTTTAAATTTAAAAAAAAAAAAGACTCCTAGGGGGATGGAGCCAAAATGACAAAGTAAAAACAATGACTTCCTTGAGCTATCCCTCAAACCCCTCCAACTACCTGTAAAAAATATCTCTAAACAAAATCTATAGCAGTAGACCCCACAAAAAGACAGAGTGAAACAAATTTCCAGTCCAAGACAACTTGGATGGTTGATGAGAAAGGTGTGTTGCACCAGGCTGGGAGAAGAGCACAATTTGACATGGGCTATGTAGGCAAAGAAAGAGTCTCAGCAAACCTGGAGCATGTATCAGGGGACTGAATCACTAGCAGTTATAATGGTTTCAACTTCTCAACTGACAAATGCCAAAGACAACTTAGAAAGTCAATAGGAAAGGTCTGTTAGACCTGGGTGAGAGAGGAGTGTGGTTCAACCCCAGCACTGGGAAAGCCCTAGGGCAGATGCTTGTGGAACCCTTAGCCCACAAAGGGTGGAAGGATCAAGCAGCTGATCAGAAGGGGATCTCTTTGCTGGAGCTGAGGCAGAATTCTCTTGCTTTCCCTGGCCTTGGATCTGGGTCACAATCCTGGGTAGTGGTCCTGGGCCAAAGAGGAGTGTTGGCATGGTGGAGCTTGTGGCAGAAGTGGAGAGGGAATCCTCCTCACAGTTCTAAGGCAGAAAAGAGTGCTTGTGGTCACTCACAGACAAGAGCACAGGCCAGGACAGAAGTAAACACCTCTCCTCTGATCATATCATTTTGGAAGAACTTTAAATGTACAAGTCCCTAGAAGTATTTCTGAAATCAGCTGCACAAAACCCCTGAAGCTTGGAACCATACATTCTTCATGCTGGTCACAGACCACTACCTTAACAGAGTTAATAACTCAAGTAATTGGCTGGGATCATGAGCAAGTAGTGCAAAAAGAGTCAGACCATAGAATCTTAATTTGGTGACAAAGAAGATGAAAACATACAACCAGAAAAAGACAACAAAGTCAATGCTCCTACATCCAAAGCCTCCAACAAACACATGAATCAGTTCCAAGCCTGGAAGAGCTCAAAAAGGATTTTGAGAAGCAAGTTAAGAAAAGTAGAGGAAAAACTGGGAAGCGAAATGAGAGTGATGCAAGAAAATCATGAAAAACAAGTCAATAGCTTTCTAAAGACCCAAAAAAATACTGAAGGGAGTAACACCTTTAAATAGACTCATCCAAATGGCAAAAGAGGTCCAAAAAGCCAATGAGGAGAATGTCTTAAGAAGCAGAATTGGCCAAATGGAAAAGGAAGTCCAAAATCTCACTGAAGAAAATACTTCCTTAAAAATTAGAATGGAGCAAATAGAAACCAGTGACTTCATGAGAAATCAAGGCATTGTAAAACAAAACCTAAAGAATGAAAAAAAAAAATACAAGACAATGTGAAATACCTCATTGGAAAAACAACTGATCTGGAAAATAGATCCAGGAGAGATAATTTAAAAATTATTGGACTATCTGAAAACCACAATCAACAAAAGAGCCTAGATATCATCTTTCAAGAAATTATCAAGGAAAACTGCCCTGATATTTTAGAACCAGAGGATAAAATAGAAACTGAAAGAATCCACTAATCACCTCCTGAAAGAGATCCCTAAAGGAAAACTTCTAGGAATATTATAGCCAAATTCCAGAGTGCCCAGGTCAAGGAAAAAAAAATATTACAAGCAACCAGAAAGAAACAATCAAAGTATTGTGGAAACACAATTAGGATAAGACAAGATTTAGCAGCTTCTACCTGAAGGGATCAGAGGTTTTGGAATATGATATTCTGGAGGTCAAAGGAACTACAATTAAAACCAAGAATCACCTACCCAGAAAAACTAAGTAGAATTCTTCAGGGGGAAAAATGGACATTCAGTGAAATAGAGGACTTTCAAGCATTCTTGATGAAAAGACCAGAGCTGAATAGAAAATTTGATTTTCAAATGCAAGACTGAAGAAAAACATAAAAAGGTAAACAAGAAAGAGAAATCATAAGGGACTTATTAAAGTTGAACTGTTTATATTCCTACATGGAATGATGATATTTGTAACTCATGAGACCTTTCTCAGTATTAGGGTAGTTGAAGGGAATATATATAGACATACGGCACAGTGTGAGTTGAATATGATGGAATGATATCTGAAATATAAAATTAAGTGGTGATGAAGGATTTGACTGGGAGAAGGAGAAAGGAAGAGGTAGAATGGAGTAAATTATCTCACATAAAAGAGGGAAGAAAAAGATTTTACAGTGGAGGGGAAGAGGGGGGAGGTGAGAGAGAATGAATGAATCTTCCTCTCATGAGATTTGGTGTAAGAAGGGAATAACATACACACTCAATTGGGTATGGAAATCTATCTTACCTTACAGAAAAATTGGGGGCAGGGGGTAAGAGAGGGGAGATGATAGGGGGACAGGTTGGGAGAAGGGGTAATCAGAAGCAAACACTTCTGAGGAGTGACAGGGTCAAAAGAGAGAATAGAATAATTGGAGGGTGGGATAGGATGAAGGGAAATATACTTAGTTTTCCACATGACTACTATGGAAGTGTTTTGCATGACTATACATGTATAACCTGTATCAAGTGGCTTGCCCTCTCAATGAGGGTGGGTGTGGAGAGAGGAAGTGAGAGAATTTGGAACCCAAAAAACAAATATTAAAAATAATTTTTACATGCAACTGGGAAATAAGATATACAGGCAATGAAGTGTATACATCTATCCATCCCTACAGGAAAATAGAAGGCGAAGGGGATAAGAGAAAGGGTGGGGTGATAGAAGAAAGGGTAGATCAGGGGAATGGATATTCAGAATGCATGCTGTCTTGGGGTGGAGGGAGGGGAGAAATGGGGAGAAAATGTGGAACTCAAAATCTTGTGGAAGGAAATGTTGAAAACTAAAAATAAATTAATCAATTAACCTAAGAAAAAAGAAAAAAGAATTGAAGGACAAAGAGCTATATTACTACAAAATAGTTTTGGCTGAGCTGAATAAATACACAAAAATAAATATGAACTATCAGACATTAGACAAATTTAAAATATTATTATTAGACTAAATCTCATTATGCAGATGAGCTTGACTCTTCTGTACAAAAACCTGTAGGAGATACATGACTTGGTCACAAATGACACAGTGAATCAATATATCTGTCTCGAGTCTAATTCAGTGCTTTTTACATTTCATCTTAGTGCCTCTTTTTTGTAAGTTTCTGTTTCTTTAGTTTAATTTTTTTTAATATTGTAACAGTTAAGAACTACATGGATAAAATCTAAGATAAAAGGAGACCTATGTCATGATTTTTTTTTCCTACTGAGGCCCTAAGTTACTTTTTTGCCCTTTAGTTATAAAACAAATATGTTATAGTTATAAAATAAATATTATTAGATCACAACATACCAGATGAGTAAAAGTAAATGAAAAACTTATTTTCTGGTGTATCCATGACAGTTTTGCTTACTGTATTACTCTGAGCATATCATCATTGCTCAGTCTTTACATCTAAAAACAAAGATTATACTTGTATAAGGGGGATCATGTTATCTTTGTGAACTACACTTCTCAAAATGTTGTTCATTAACTGAATATCTTCCAATGTAACTAGTTTGAAAGAAAGATTTGAAAGAAAGGCAAAAGAGAAAGAGAAAGAGATGGAGAGAGAGAGAGAGTGAGAGAGAGACACAGAGAGAGAGAGAGACAGAGAGAGAGAAGAAAGAGTAGGAGTATGTGGAGGAGGAGGAGATGAAGGGAAAGGAGAGGAAGAGCAAGGAGAAGAGAAGAATTGGGAGATAGAGGAACAGAGAGGAAATAAGGGAGAAGAAAGAGGGGAGGAGAGAAGGGAGCGAAGGGAAAAGAGTAAGTATTTGTACAGTTTCTGACACTTTGCAGAGAAGTTTTTTTTGTTTTCACTTTTGCTATTTTACAAATATCTTACATTTTCCTCCCAATAACCCTGTAAAGAAGTTGATATTATTTTCTGCATTTTATTGATGAGGAAACTGAAGCAGATTGAGGTGAACTGACTCTGGGGGAGGAGAGGAGAGAAGAGAAGGGAAGAAAGGGAAAAGAATAGACATTTATATACTGCCTACTATGTGTCATTTTTTTTACAAATAATATCTTATACTATCCTCACAACAATCCTGTGAAAAAAATGCTATTTTTGTATTTTTTGATGAGGAAAATGAAGCAGAAAGAGGTGAAGTGACTTTCGGGGAGGAGAGTGGAGGGAGGGAAAAGCATTTGACTTAGGTAGGTCTAGTTTTCCCAGTTGAAAAAAGCAATCAATGGAAGGCATTTCCCCTCAGTTTTGTTCAGCTTGGTGTCTTTGGCATTTCTATTAGACAGTAGTAGCAGCAGCAGGAGATATTTACCCACTTTGGGTAACAAGAGGAAGGAATAGGACTCTGTAATGCTTTAGAGGTTATGTGGTAAGACAGTGTTTCAGATATCAACATTTCAGGGCTATTACTCCTTGCTATTTCCTAGACTGCAATGTCATGCTAAAAAGCTACCTGGAGGAGCAGAGATGAATACACTTTCACTCTCCTGTTCCTGGAGGCTTGGTAAGCAATTGGTGAGAGTGGTCTCTGCTTGATTTAATGCCTTCTTACAGATTTGCAATCTATTTTAAGTAAGTATCCTTTGTTTTTCTATAATGTCATGTGTTTATTCTTGTTGATTCAATGGAAATGGGGGAAACTCAATAGATCAATCAATCAATAAACATTTATTAAATGCCTTCTATGTGTTAGGTACTGTTATAAACTCTGAGGATACAAGGAGGGAATGGCATACACACTCAATTGGGTATGGAAATCTATCTTACCCTACAGGACAATAGGGGGGAAGTGTATAAGAAAGGAGGGATGATACAAGAGAGGGCAGATTGGGGGAGGTGGTAATCAGAAGCAAACACTTTTGAGGAGGGACAGGATCAAAAGAGAGAATAGAATAAGTGTGAGTACAATAGGATGGAGGGAAATATAGTTAATTTTTCACAACACGGCTGTTATGGATGTGTTTTACATGACTACACATGTATAACCTGTATTGAGTTGCTTGCCTTCTTAGTGAGGTTGGGGGGGGGAGGAAGGGAGAGAATTTGGAACCCAAAGTTTTAAAAACAAATGTTAAAAATTGTTTTTACATGCAACTGGGAAATAAGATATACAGGCCATTGGATATAGAAATCTATCCTGCCCTATAGGAAAATAGAAGGGGAAGGGTATAAGAGAAGGGAAGGGAGATAGAAGGGAGGACAGATCTGGGGATAGGGTATTGAGAATGCATGCTGTCTTGGGGTGGGGGAGAGGAAAGATGAGTAGAAAATTTGGAACTCAAAGTCTTGTGGAAGTGAATGTTGAAAACTAAAAATAAATGAATTAATATAAAAAAAAGACTCCTAGGTTTTAGTCTGTAATAAAATGATAAGGGTATGCTGGATGACTAGAGATTTTAGAAAGTAGGTTATATACCCTGGGAGAAGGAGAAGATGAGTATTATTTTGCACATTATCAGTTTGAGATACATATAGAACATACAGGGAAATATGTCCAGCAGGCTATTAATGATATGAGGTTGGAACTCTGGAGAAGGTTGAAGTCTAGATGTGGAAATTGAAGAGGTGCCTGCCTAAAGATAACAGTAATTGGATCAATTGAAGTTGATATTCACAAACATTTTGTGAGGCAAATAACACTGATGTTATTATCTACTTTTTCCAGCTATGGTTGCTGAGGTTCAGAGACATTAAGTGATGTCCTTGGTAAGTATCAGAAGTGTAGCTTAGATCCACGTCTTCCTGATGAACTCCAAGTCCAATCATCTATTCACTGAATAATACAATCCCTGGTATATATATATATATATATGTTTTCCTATCCCAAATGGAATCAGGAGTTTGATGTCAAGTACTTTTCCCTTTTCAATATACTAAAATTAAGTTATTTGTTCCAATCCAGTGAAGTACAATAGTAAACTGTAGGCCCAAGGAACAAGGAAGTTTTAGGATAGCTTAAAGCAATATCCATTTATTAGGGTTTATTGCTTATACTTGATGTGATCTATTTCTCTGATGACTTATCTTATTGGAGGTAAGTGTCATAAATATCTTTCTGTGACATGAATATATTAACAGCTTTAAATTGTAGAGCACAAAGCTCCAGAGGAGCAAGTTATCTCACTCTTCATATAGAAAATGGGTCCAAGACAATTCCAAAAGACTCATGGTAGAAAAGTCTATTCAAATCCAGAGAAAGAACTAATAGAATCTGAAAGCAAATAGAAGCATACTGTTTTCATTTTTTGTATGTGTGTTTTTTTCCCTTTTATTCTTTTTCTTCTTTCACAACATAACTCATATGAAAATATGTTTTATGTGATTGCACATATATAATGTATATCAAATTACCATCTTAGGGAGAGGGAAGAGATGGAGGGAGAACATTTGGAATTCAAAATTTTATAAAAAATGAATTTCAAAAATTTTCTTTATATGTAATTGAAAAAAAACAAAATATTATTAAAATATTTCTTCTGGTTTTCCTCAAAAGGCAGAACTACTTGTAAATTTCAGGAAAATGGATCCAACCTAACATAAAAATAATGCAACAATCAGAGGTATGCAGTAATGAAATGAGTTGACTTATAAAGTAATGAGTTCACTGTCATTGGAAGTGTGCCAGCAGAGGTGAATGACCATTTATCAAGAATTAGTAGGAAAGATTAATGTATCAGCATTCAACCAGATGACCCCTAAGGTATTTTTCCCCTTTCTGAGTGAACGAATATATGGTTCAAATTCCAGTTAAGATATTAATGTGATTTACTGTATCATCACTCCCATAAATCATTTGACTTTTTAGAGGGAGAGTTAATGACATAATACAAAAGAGTAAGGAATGTAGAAATTTCTAATAAGTGTAAGTATTTGTGGGAAATGTGTTTGACCTTTGGAGTTTTCCTCTTATTATCTTGTACCAGACTTTGAACCAGATCAGAGTTTATAAAGGGGCTCTGACATTTACTATTTGTATGGTCTTGAGCAAGACACATCTTAGCTCTATATTTCTGAACTACAGTTTCCTATTCTATATGTTAATTTAAAGAGAAGGATACCCAAGGTATCCTGGGTTTATGACTCCATGGTATAGGGAACTTCTAGTAAGAAAACTCATTCTACCAATGTCTATCTGGAACCATCAGTCTCAGAGAGTTGTCTGAGGTTACTGAGAAGTTAAATGACTTTCCCAAAGTCATACAAACAATATACGCCAGAGGTGGGATTTGATTACAGGTTATTCCATGGCTGTCATTTTATCCACTATTCCAGATGGTCTCTCTTTTCTAAAAAAAAAATAGAAACAATAAGAACTGTCATATTTATGATGACTTTAAGCATTAGAAAACCTTTTAGAAATAGTAAATCACTTGATCTTCATAATATCCCTATGAGTAAGTTATTTTATACCTGTATATATATATATATGTATGTGTGTATTTATATGTATATATATACATATATACATGCATATATATTATTCTTATGTTATAGTTTAGGAAACTGAGGCAGAGAGGTTCAGTGACATTGTTATAGTCATAAAAATAGGAAATACCAGAGACAGGTTTTAAACTTAGCTCTCTTAGACACCAATATCAACAAACTCACAGAATTGTACAGAAAGCAGTTTGTACTTTTTAAAACACTATAGAAATGTCAGCTGTCACTATTATTGTTGTTATTGCTGCATACATAGTTATTTACATGTTGTCTATACCAGCAGAATGTAAGTTCCTTGAGGACAGGGCTGTGTTTTTGCCTTCCCCTGTGTCCGCAATGCTTAATTTATTGCTTGGCAAATACTAGACTTTTAATAAATGCTTATTGAATGGAAAAAAAGAAAATGGGCTTAAAGGAAAATCAGTGTTACTTTAATAAAAATATTGTTGGTCGGATGTCAAGAGGATTATTTTTACACACACACACACACACACACACACACACACAAAGATAAGTAGATATTTATTTCATTACCAAGCAGTTTTTTAAACCTTCACTTACTATTCTTTGCAACCCAACTATTCATTTTATTGAAGAAAAGTGATTAGCCTGGAAATTGGCTCTCCACAGTTTTCTTCTCTCTGTCTACTTCATAGAGAGTGCTAAAGACACATGTCAGAGGAACTCTATAGGGAATCAAACAGCCTCAGCAGGACATCTCTCACATTAAAAACAATTGCTCCATTAGGGAAAAAAAAGTACAAACATCTGCTTCTTATTACCAACTCCTTTCTTTTGTTCTTTCAATTACATTCATCAAATATTTCTTAAGCACCTACTATGTGTAAGGTATTATGCTAAGTGCTGGAGGTAAAGAGACAAAATAATAATAACAATAGCAATAGCAATAATATCAAGAGCCTACAATGTAGCAGACTAGTAACTTGTCTGTGTTCAATGACTGCTATTTGTGCTTATCATTTACTAACAATGAATGTAATGCATCCTTTAGTGAATCTGTGATCTCATTGTTGTTATTATTATTCACTGGTGCTGAACACAACCCATTCTGTGTGTCCATATCTTCCTATAGATCCTCCGTGGAATATTATTCATCATATCTAAGTCTTTCCTGTAAGTGTTTTTGACATATTTCATACCAGCATAACATTTGAGATGCCCATCTCATCTATAATCCTTTGTCTTTGCTACATGATGAGATTACTTCCTTTTGTGAACACATATCATGTATGCCTGTGCATAGACACGAACATTCTGCCTTTTGTTTTCTAAGTTTTGGTTACTTCTATTGCAGTTAATATACATAGGCTCCAAAATTATATATTAATTCCCTTACTAGACCTCCATAAAGGATAGAACTGTAGCATAATGATTTATTATTCCCAATCTTTGAAAAAATGACTTACACATTATAGACATTTGAAAGAAAAAGGATTTCTCTCTCTACTATTTGTCAAACTGTTTCAGCTGGCTGATTGGTGATAGGGCTTGCATCAGTTTATTTGCTCTCCCATGAAAGAAAAGTCTGCATTTGGGTCACCCAGATCTAAGCCATGATGAGGAGCTTGCAAAGCTCAGATAGGTACCTTATCTTCAGGATATGATGGCACGAATCAGATTTGAAGTTCCAAAGCAAAGGAACCAGTGAAACTCCTATAGGTGTTAGAATAAGACTTGATTCTTTCTTAAAGTGTATGCCATTACTATAGGTCATTATTTTATCCAAACCCAAAGCCCGAGAAGGTGGAGACCACAGTCTAGTATTAGTCATTGCTATACCCCCAAAAATTTCAGAACAGTCTCAGGATATCCAATGGAACAACTCATCCAGTAGAGATTTTGTGCCCCATGAAGGAGGGTTAAGAATATCATTAGAAAACACAGAGTAATGAATTTCCTTGGTCTCATGTGATCTCTGCGTATGTTTTTCTGTTTGAAAATTCTAATTGTGTTCACTCCTCTCACCACCTGCACATATTTAAGGAAAGGTTCATGCTAGATATATGACATGTTTTGCTGCTACTTTTCTTCCTATGCAGTTTTAGGAAATGTCTTTGCTTTGAACTTATTGTGTTCTCTAGCTGAATAGAGACAAGGTAAATATATTAATATTGGCTCATGAGTTATAGTATTAGGAGTACAGACCCAAAGAGTATCTTGCACCTGGGGTAATTATACCCTTGAGAACATGTCTTTTGAATACAATTTGGGAGGGAGAGTGGAGGTGTGAGGAACCACTACAATTTAATGATGAGATCATGTCAATGAGCAATTACTGCTCAGATTGACTTAAGGTTATAGTCAAATGGTTGGTATTTTTATTATGTTTGTGTGTGTAAAATGTATAAATATTAAAGTGCATATATTAATAATAATAATACATGCACAAATCAAATAAAAGGTTATAGATACACCCAATATATATTAGTCAAGACAAGAAACAGATGATATATTCTCTGGTAAGGAGAGACTATAATTTACAAAATGAATTATCTTGATCCATACTATAACCCCTGAAACATAGCTAAATATAATGAAGGCTTTATAGGATATGAAAGTCTAGAAAATATTAGTCTCATTTCTTAACCTAGCATTATAGAAGGGTTGCATTGGAAGGTGATGAAATAAGGGATGTGCCTTATTTTGATACTATGATGCCTGGGTCAAGACTAACCAAGAGGCAAGGTGCTTGGAATAAAGGTAAAATACTGAATTAACATTCAAAGAGTTAATTGCATAAATAAAGGAAGGGGGAGTCTGGTTGAAAATTGCTTCATATGAAAAAAATCATTAAATTGAATTTATCATAAGCTAAATATGAACCAGTTCTGTGATAAATCACAGAATTTTAGCAGTAGAAGAGATCTCAGAGATCATCTAGTTCAATCCATACCTAAACAGAGATCCTTCCACATCATCTCCCTTTATATCTTTTTAAAGATCTCAAGTGAAGGAGAAACTTTGTTCCTTTACTCATCAAAATATTCTACTGTTGGAAAGGGAGCCATAGGTTCCCAAAGTGGGTGATACCACCCTCTGGGTGTCCTGGAACAATCCAGGGAACTGGTAGTAGCCTCAAGTGCAGTTGGCAGGCATTGAATAAAAATAAGGGTGCAGTGGAAGGATAAGGAAAGAAGATAAGAAATTTTTGAAAAACCTTTCATACATGTGTCATTTGTTGTGTAACAGAGTTAAAGTCATAGTGATTACATCATTTTCCAAATAAACACACAAAATGCAAGTTTTAACTGATCAATGCTCAAGTCCACTGACAGATCTTAACAAGCAAGTGTTGGCAGGTGAGTGTGTCATGCACTGTCAGGAAGTCTGGCATGCATGGGCAGGAATATGTGTGTGTAATGACTTGTTTATAATATGATACTATACAGTTACCTAACGCAATATTGCATCATGAAAATTTCAATGAAAAAAAACACAGATTTGCAATAAATTGTTAAATTAAGGATGTGTCATTTAACAATATGTATTTTATATTTTATGAAATGACACAAATTAAAAAACATTAAAGGGTTAATGAAAGTAGATTTCTAGGGGGCACTGAGTATTTTTTTTTAAAAGGGAGCAGTAGGTCAAATAAATTTGGGAACCTCTGAAACATTTGGAAGATTTTCCTTACATTTCCCTTACATAGAACCTAAGTCAATCTCTATAATTTTCATTCTCTCCGTCTTAGTTCTGCCTTTTGGGCATAAGAAGAAAAAATCAAATCATTCTTTTCTATGATAATCTTTCAAATAATGGAATATCAAGGTCATGAGAAGTGATTGTCCCATTATATGTTTTTTTTCTTTTCAAACCAAATAAAGAGTATTATGTTTAAGTCTATGAACTTCATTCTGAGGGAACAGAGAAACTATGATGTATCCAATGGATGACTGCAAAGCAAATAGTATATAAAGCATTTTACATGGAGACTGATAGAAGAGACAAAAGATATATAAACAGTAAAAGAGAAAAACTTAAAAATCTTTCTTTTTAAAGAATACTGAATAGAAATATACATTCTGTGTTGTTCAGGAAGTAATTAATAATAACTAGCAATAATAATAATAACTAACATTTATATAGCACTTACTATGTAGCAGACACTATGCTAATCACTTTACAATTATTATCTCATTTAATCTCATGATAACCCCAAGAGGTAGCTTCTATAATTGGTGGATGTTAAAAGGAGCAAATTTTATCTCACTATGAAAAAAAGAACTTTCTAATAAGTAGTGTGCAGTTTAATGAATGCTTTTGAATGTATGTCAAAGGAATTGAGTATATGGATGAATGGAAAAGAGAGGTATGAAAAATGGAATTGGCTTCTTTGGAATGTGGCAAACTCCTTGCCAATGGAAATAAAGGTTGGATGACCATCTATTGGAGATATATTTGGAAAAGAAAGCCTATATTGGGCAGGAATTTGGAGTAAGAGACATCTATTGTGCTTTTCAACATAATTATTCTAGGATTCCTTTCCATATCAAAGCACTTATCCAGTAACATACTATCTTTGTGATTAAAAAGTAGTAAATTAAAAAATAGATAATTCCATATTTCTTAAGTATAGCAATCAAATTGAAAAGTCAATGAATATAATTGACAATTGCTAAGAGACAAAGTAGGTGTAGGAAGGGACATTGGGCTTATAGAAAAAAGTCTTAGTTTCAATACTAACTCACAGCAACAGAATCACAACTGGAAATGGACTCAGGGTATAGTCTAACTCATAAGTGAATAAAGCCCCCCCCGCCTCTAAAGTGCCTGACAAGTGCTCACCAGCCTTCACTGGAAGATCATCAGTGAAGGGATTGGGATACCTATTAAATTAGCATAGTCATTTACCTAAAGGATAAATTTGCATATGTATAACATCCATTCATTGCTCCTAACTTTTCCCTTTATGCCCAAGCAAAACTATTCTATTATTTCTTCCACAGGATAACTTTTAACATAAAGTAACTCCATGGGTGCAGAGCCAAGATGGCAGAGTCAAAGCAGTGACTTGCTTGAGCTCTCTGCCAAACCCCTCCAAATACCTATAAAAATGGCTCTAAACATTTTCTAAAGCAGCAGAACCAACAAAAAGATGGGGTGAAACAAATTTCCAGCCAAAGACAGCCTGGATGGTTGATCAGAAATGTATATCGCGCCTAGTGGGAAGAGGAGCACAGCTCAGTGTGGACGTGCAGGCCACAGCGAACCTGGAGCAGGCCTCGGAGGACTCATTCATGGACAACTGTGGTGGTTTCCAGACTTCTCAACCCATGAAGGCCAAAGCAACTTGGAAGGTCAGTAGGAAGGGTCTGTTTCTGCCATGGTGAGAGAGAAGTACAGTGGGGTTCCAGCCCCAGTCCCCGAGCTCAGCCCTGGGGCAGCAGGGCTTCCAGAGCTTCCAGTCCACAGACTCAGGGGAAATTGAGTGGCTGATCAGAGGGGGATTGTAGGAATCTCTTTGCTGGTGCAGGATTCTCTTGCTTTGCCCATGCTTGAATCTGGATCACAGTTCTGGGTGGCGGTCCTGGGGAGAGGAGGAGCACTGGTGTGGTGGACCTTGTAGTGGCTGTGGAGAGGAAATCCTCATCACAGTTCCAAGACTGAAAAGAGTGCTTGTGGTCACTCATAGACCAGAGCACAGACCAGGAAAGAAGTAAACACCTCGCCCTGATCATAGCACCTTGGAAGAACTGAAAATTTACAGGTCCCTCAAAGTATCTCTGAAAACAGCTGCACAAAACCCTTGAAGCTTGGGACAGTACATTTTCTACACTGGAAACAGACCCCTACCTTAAAAGAGATTATAACTCAAGTAATTGGCTAGGATCATGAGCAAGTAGCACAAAAAGAGTCAGACTATATTATCTTACTTTGGTGACAAAGAAGATCAAAACATACAACCAGAAGAAGACAAGGAAGCCAAAGCTCCTACATCCAAAGCCTCCAAGAAAAATATGAATTGGTTCCAGGCCATGGAAGAGCTCCAAAAGGATTTTGAGAAGCAAGTAAG
>NW_020950062.1:15015306-15130265 GCF_900497805.2 Vombatus ursinus | reverse complement strand
TTATAACTCAAGTAATTGGCTAGGATCATGAGCAAGTAGCACAAAAAGAGTCAGACTATATTATCTTACTTTGGTGACAAAGAAGATCAAAACATACAACCAGAAGAAGACAAGGAAGCCAAAGCTCCTACATCCAAAGCCTCCAAGAAAAATATGAATTGGTTCCAGGCCATGGAAGAGCTCAAAAAGGATTTTGAGAAGCAAGTAAGAGAAGTAGAGGAAAAACTGAGAGTGATGCTAAAAGAGAACCAAAAAACTAGTGAAGAAAATAGCACCTTAAAAAATAGCCTAACCCAAATGGCAAAAGAGGTCCAAAAAGCCAATGAGGAGAAGAATGCCCTAAAAAGTAAAACTGGCCAAATGGAAAAGGAAGTCAAAAAGCTTACTAAAGAAAATACTTCCTTAAAAATTAGAATGGAGAAATTGGAAGTTAGTGACAATTTGAGAAATCAAGACATTGTAAAACAAATCCAAAAGAATGAAAAAATAGACAACAATGTGAAATATATTATTGGCAAAACAACTGACCTGGAAAATAGATCCAGGAGAGAGAACTTAAAAATTATTGGACTATCTGAAAGTCATGATCACAAAAAGAGCCTAGACTTCATCTTTCAAGAAATGATCAAGGAAACCTGCCCTGATATTTTAGAACCAGAGGGCAAAATGGAAATTGAAAAAATCCACTGATCACCTCCTGAAAGAGATCCCCAAAGGAAAATTCTTAGGAATATTGTAGCCAAATTCCAGAATTCTCAGGCCAAAGAAAAGATATTGCAAGCAGCCAGAAAGAAACAATTCGAGTATTATGGAAACACAATCAGGATAATACAAGGTTTAGTAGCGTCTGCAGTAAGGGTTCAGAGGGCATGCAGTATGATATTCTGGAGGGCAAAGGAGATAGGACTACAACCAAGAATCACCTACCCAGGAAAACTGAGTATAATCCTTCAGGGTAAAAAAATGGTCATTCAATGAAATAGGGGACTTTCAAGCATTCCTGAGGAAAAGACCAGAGCTGAATATAAAATTTGACTTTCAAATATAAGACTCAAGTGAAACATGGAAGAGGTAACAGGAAATAGAAAATCATAAGAGATTTATTAAGGTTGAACTGTTTACATTCCTGCAGGGAAAGATGATATCTGTAACTCATGAGTCCTTTGTCAGTATTACTCTAGTGGGAGGGAAAGAGATTATATGTATGTATGGATAGGTAGATAGAGGACACAGGATGAGTTGAAGATGAAAGGGTGATATCTCAAAAATAAAATTAAGGGGTGAGAGAGGATTATACTGGGAGAAGGAGAAAGGGAGAAGTAGAATGGGGTAAATATCTCACATGAAACAGACAAAGAAAGGCTTTTACAGTGGAGGGGAAACGGGGAAAGGTGAGAGGGAATGAGTGAATCTCATAGGATTTGGCTTAAGGAGGGAATAACATGCACAATGAGGTATGGAAATCTATCTTACCCTACAGCAAAATGAGGGGGAAAGGGGACAAGAGAGAAGGGGGTTGAAAGAGGGGAGGGCAGATTGGGGGAGGGGATAATCAAAAGCAAACACTTCTGAGGAAGGACAGGGTCAAAAGAGAGATTAGAATAAATGAGGAGTAGGATAGGATGAAGGGAAATATACTTAGTTTTTCACAACAGGACTCCTGTGGAAGTGTTTTGCATGACTACACATCTATCACCTGTATCGAGATGTTTGCCTTTTCAAGGAGGGTGGTTGGGAAGGGAGGAAGGGAGAAAATTTGTAACCCAAAGTTTTAAAAACACATGTTAAAGATTAAAAAAAAAATTTAAAAATTAATTATATTCACAGAACCACCAAAACAATGCCTTAGGGAATTTTGCAAGTCCCAAAAAAAAAAGCAACTCCATAATTTAGTTGTGTGAAGTTGGTGTTGTGTTTTATTTTGTTTTGTTTTTTGTTGAGGGGTGTGTGAAAAGAATATTAGGAATTCATATGCATTGAATGTTGAAATTTTGAATTGAATTATAATATCACAAAACATGGATACCCATAGTGTATTTTCCTCTCAAAATGTAATCCCAGCATAAATCAGCTACAAATATAGAAGATGAGAATCAACACCTTTGAAAATCCTGAAATTAGAGTTTGTAACAATTTTCAATCTTATTTAATATTTTATTTTTCCCAATTGTATGTAAAAATATTTTAACTTTTTTTTCAAATTTTGAGATCCAAATTTTCTCCCCCACCCCCCAATTAAGAAGGCAAGCAATTTGGCATAGGTAAAATATGTGTGGTAATGGAAAACACATTTCCATGTAAGATATTCTTGTGAAAGAAAACACAGACAAAAAAACACAAAATAAAGAGAATAAAGAAAAAGTATCTTTGAACTGCATTCAGGCTCTACCAGTTCTTTCTCTGTAGGTACACAGCACCTTTCATCACAAGACCTACAGAATTGAACTGGGTCACTATATCACTTAGAATAGCTATTATTCATAGTAGATCATCATACAATATTGCTATGGACAAAGTTGTCCTGGTTCTGTTCATTTCATTTTGGATCAGTTCATATAAGTCTTTACATGTTGTTATTTTGTTGTTCTATTTTGTTGGGTTTTGTTTTTATTTTTGTTTTTTCCTGAGAGTATTCTGCTTGCTCATCATTTCTTATAGCACAATAGTATTCCATTACATTCATATACCACAACTTGATCAGCCATTCCCCAATTGATGGGCATCCCTCAATTTATAATTCTTTGACACCACAAAAAAGCTGCTATAAATGTTTTGGTAGTGGCAGTTAGGTGGCACAGTGGATAGACCACCGGCTCTGGAGTCAGCAGGACCTGAGTTCAAATTTGACCTCATCCACATAACACTAGCTGTGTGGCCCTGGGCAAGACTCTTAACCCCACTGCCTAGCAAAAACAAACAAACGAACAAACAAAAAAGAAAAAAATATTTTTGTACATGTGGGTGCTTTTCCCATTTGTATGAGCTCTTTGGGATATAGCCTTATAAGTGCTATTACTGAGTCAAAGAGTATGCAGATCTTTATAGCCCTTTGAGCATAGTTCCAAATTGCTCTCCAAAATGGTTGGTTCATTTCACAACTCCACCAACAATGCATCAGTGTTCCAATTTTCCCACATCCTCTCCAACATTTATCATTTTCCTGTTTTGTCATGTTGGCCAATCTGATACCTCAGAGTTGTTCTGATTTGCATTTCAATAGTACTTTAGAGCATTTTTTTCGTATGACTATAGATGGTTTTAATTTCTTCATCTGAGAACTGCTTGTTCATAGCCATTGACCATTTAATCAATTGGAGAATGACTTGTATTCTTATAAATTTGACTTAATTCTCTATATATTTTAGAAATGAGGCCCTTATCAGAAATGCTGGCTGTAAAAATTCTTTCCCAGTTTTCTGCTTCCCTCCTAATCTTGGTTATACTGGCTTTGTTTCTGCAAAAACTATTCCATTTAATGTAATCAAAGTTATCCATTTTGCATTTCATAATGTTCTCTATCTTGTTTAGTCACAAATTCTTCTGTTCTCCATGAATATGACAGATAAACTATTCCTTGCTCTCCCTGTTTGCTTATATTATCAGCCTTTATTTCTAAATTGTGAACCCATTTTGACTTTATTTTGGAATATGGTGTGAGATTTTGTTCTATGCCTAGCTTCTGCCACACTCTTTTCTAGTTTTCCCAAAAGTTTTTGTCAAATAGTGAGTTCTTATCCCAGAAGCTAGGGTCTTTGGGTTTATCAAATAGTAGATTACCATAGTCATTGACTACTGTGTCTTACATAGCTAAGTTATTCCACTGATCCACCACTCTTTTTCTCAGCCAGTACCAAGTAGCTTTGATGATTGCTACTTTGTAATGTAATTTAAGATCTGGGATGGGTAGACCACCTTCACCTGCATTTCTTATAATTCATTCCCTTGATATTCTGGACTTTTTGTTATTCCAAAAAAATCTTGTTATGTTTTCTAGCTCTTCAGTATAATTTTTTCATAGTTTGATTGGTATTGCACTGAATAAATAAATCAGCTTAGATGGAATTGTTGTTTTTGTTATATTACCTTGGCCTACCCATGAACTACTGATGTTTTTCCAATTATTTAGATCTGACTTTATTTGTGTGAAAAGTGTTTTGTAATTATGTTCATATAGTTCCTGGGTTTGTTTTGGTAGGTAGATTCCTAAATATTTTATAATGTCTACAGTAACTTTAAAAGGAATTTCTCTTTCTATCACTTATTGTTGGGCTTTGTTGTTAATATATAGAAATACCGATGATTTATGTGGGTTTATTTTATAGCCTGCAGCTTTGCTATAGTTGTTTATTATTTCAAGTAGTTTTTTTACTTGATTCTCTAGGATTCTCTAGGTGTATCATCGTATCATCTACAAAGAGTGATAGCTTTGTTTCTTCTTTGCCTATTCTGATGCCTTGAATTTATTTTTCTTCTCTTATTGCTAAAGCTAACATTTCCAGAATGATATTGAACAACAGTGGTGATAATGGACATCCCTGTTTCACCCCTGATCTTATTGGAAATGCTTCTAGCTTATCCCCATTACATATGATGCTTGCTGGAGGTTTTAGGTAGATGCTACTTATTATTTTCAGGAAGACTCCATTTATTCCTATGCTCTCTAGTGTTTTTAATAGGAATGGGTGTTGTATTTTGTCAAAAGCTTTTTCTTAACTATTGAGATGATCATGTGGTTTTTGTTATTTTTGTTGTTGAAATGATCAATTATGCTGATAGTTTTCTTAATATTAAACCAGCCCAGTATTCCTGGTATAAATCCTACCTGGTCATAGTAACATTTTAGATAGATAGATAGATAGATAGATAGATAGATAGATAGATAGATAGACATAAGTATAGATACAGATAAATAGATAGATATAGATATAGCTAGATATAGATAAATGTAGATATATATAGATATAGATATATAGAAAGATATACAGGTATATAGATATATATTTAGTTTTAGTTTTCAACATTCACTTCCTCAAGATTCTGAGTTCCAAATTTTCTCCCCATCTCATCCCTCTCCCCACCCCAAGATGGTGTGTGATCTGAATACCCCTTCCCCTAATCTACCCTCCTTTCTATCTCTCCTCCCTTCTCTTATCCCCTTCCTCCTCAATTTTCCAGTAGTGTTGGATAGATTTCCATATCCCATTGCTTGTGTATCTTATTTCCCAGTTGCATGTGAAAAAAAATTTACATTTGTTTCTAAAACTTTGTGTTCCAAATTTTCTCCCTTCATCCCTCCCCATCCACCCTCATTGAGAAGGAAACAATTTGATACAGGTTATATATGTGTAGTCATACAAAACACTTCCATAGTAGTCCTGTGTGAAAAATTAAGTGTATTTCCCTTCATTTTATTCCACCCTCCCATTTATTCTATTCTCTCTTTTGACCCTGTCCATCTTTAGATGTGTTTGTTTCTGATAACCCCTCCCCCAATTTGACCTCCTGTCTTCACCCTGCTCTCTTGTCCCCTTCACCCCCCCCCCATTTTCCTGTAGGGTAAGACAGATTTCCATACCCAATTGAGTGTATATGTTATTCCCTCCTTAAGGCAAATCCAATGAGAATAAGATTCACTCATTCCCTCTCACCTTCCCCGACTTCTCCTCCACTGTAAAAGCCTTTTCTTGCCTTTTTGCAAATGAGATAATTTACTCCACTCTACCTCTCCCTTTCTCCTCCCAGTATAATCCTCTCTTACCCCCTTAATTTTATTCTCTAGATATCACCCCTTCATCTTCAAGTCACCCTGTGTCCTCTGTCTGTCTGTCTGTCTATCTATCTATCTATACATACATATAATTTTTCCCTCCAACTACCCTAATACTGACAAAGGTCTCATGAGTTGCAAATATCATCTATCCATGCAGGAATGTAAACAGTTCACCCTTAATAAGTCCTTTATGATTTCTCTTTCCTGTTTACCTCTTCATGTTTCACTTGAGTCTTATATTTGAAAGACAAATTTTCTAGTCAGCTCTAGTCTTTTCATCAAGAATGCTTGAAAGTCCTCTATTTCACTGAATGTCCATTTTTCCCCCTGAAGGATTATACTCAGTTTTGCTGGATAGGTGATTCTTGGTTGGAATCCTATCTCCTTTGTCCTCTGGAATATTATATTGCAGGCCCTCTGGTCCTTTAATGTAGAAGCTGCTAAATCTTGTGTTATCCTGATTGTGTTTCCAAAATACTTGATTTTTTTTTCTGGCTACTTGCAATATTTTCTCCCTGACCTGGGAACTCTGGAATTTGGCTACAATATTCCAAAAAGTTTTCCTTTGGGGATCTCTTTCAGGAAGTGATCAGTGGATTCTTTCTATTTCTATTTGACCCTTTTGTTCTAGAATATCAGGGCAATTCTCCTCAATAAGTTATTGAAAGATGATGTCTAGACTCTTTTTTTGATCATGACTTTCAGATAGTCCAATATTTTTTAAGTTCTCTATCCAGAATCTATTTTCCAAGTCAGTTGTTTTCCCAATGAGGTATTTCACATTGTTTTCTATTTTTTTTTCATTCTTTTGGTTTTGTTTTATAGTGTCTTGATTTCTCATAAAGTCACTAGCTTCCAATTCCTCCATTCTAATTTTTAAGGAAGTATTTTCTTTAGTAAGCTTTTGGACTTCCTTTTCCATTTGGTCAATTTTGCTTTTTTAAGGCATTCTTCTCCTCATTGGCATTCTGGACTTATTTTGTCATTTGGGTTAGGCTATTTTTTAAGATGTTTTTCCTTCAGTATTTTTTGGGTCTCCTTTAGCGAACTATTGACTTGTTTATCATATTTTCTTGCATCACTCTCATTTTTCTTCCCAGTTTTTCCTCTACTTCTCTTACTTGCTTCTGAAAAAGGGTTTTCATATTTTTCTTGGAGGCTTTGGATGCAGGAACTTTGACTTTATTGTTTTCTTCTGGTTGTATGTTCTGATCATCCTTGCCACGAAAGAAAGATTCTTTGGTCTGATATTTTTTTGTGAGGCTTGCTCATGATCTGAGCCAATTACTTGAATTATAAACTCTTTGTTAAGATAGGGGTCTGCTACCAGCATGGAGAATGTTTTGTTCTAAGTTTCAGGGGTTTTGTGCAGCCGATTTCAGAAATACTTCTATGGACCTCTAATTTTTCATTTCTTCCAAGGTGATATGATCAAAAGTGAGGTGTTTATTTCTGTCCTGGCCTGGACTCTGGTCTATGAGTGACCACAAACACTCTTCTCTGCCTTGGAACTGTGAAGGGGATTTCCTCTCTGCCACTACTACAAGCTCTACCATGCCAGCACTCCTCTTCACTCCAGGACTGCCACCTAGAACTGTGACCCAGATCCAAGCATGGGAAATGCAAGAGATTACTGCCTTAGTACTAGCAAAGAGATCCCTGCAGTCCCCCTCTAATCAGCCACTCAATTCCCCCTCAGTCTGTGAGCTGGAAGTTCATGAAGCAGCCACAGCCATGGGGCCACACATGGGTATGGGACTGTGATTGAACTTCTTTCTCACAGCAGTCACAGACTTTTCCTATTGACCTTTTCAATTGTCTTTAGTTTTTGTGGGTTGAGACATCATGAAAACACCACAGCTGCCAGTGACTCAGTCCTCTGAGCATTGCTCCAGGTTCCCTGAGACCTGTGTTGCCCACACACTCATGACAAACTGCGTTCCTCTCCCTGGCCAGTGTGATATTCCTTTCAATCAACCATCCAGGTTGTCTTGGGCTGCAAATTTGTTTCACTCAGTCTTTTTGTGAGTTCTGATGCTTTAGAATTTGTTTAGAGCCATTTTTACAGGTATTTGGAGGGATTTGGGGGAGAGCTCAAACAAGTCACTGCTTTTACTCTGCCATCTTGGCTCCACCTATCCATAATGTGTTATTCTTGTGATAAGTCTCTGTAATCTTTTTTTGCATCTATATTCATTAAGGAAATTGGTCTATAATTATCTTTCTCTGTTTTGACTCTTCCCAGTTTAGGTATCAGCACCATATTTGTATAAGATGAATTTGGTAAGACTCCTTCTTTGCCTATTTTCCCAAATACTCTATTTATTATTGCAATTAATAGTTTGTTAAATTTTTTTTTCTCCCCACTGTTTTCCTGGCTGATTAGTTGACTTTTAAGACTTTGTCAAAATATGTCTCTGTTTCCAGGATGGAGGGTATGCTGTCCCAAGCTTCAGGGGTTTTGTGTAGCTATTTTCAGAGATACTTCTAAGGACCTATAAGTTTTCAGTTTTTCCAAGGTGGTATGATCTAAGGATAGATTTCTACTACTTTCCTCTCCTATGCTCTAGTGTGTTAGTGATCACAAGCCCTCTTTTCTGCCCTGGAACTGAGAAGGGTTCCCCCTCTGCTGTGACTGCAAGGCCTTATATGCTAGTGATCCTTCTTGCCCTTTGACTGCCACATAGAACCCAAATCCCTGTATGGGTAAAGCAACAGAATCCTTCTTCAGTGCAAGTAAAAAGTCCCCTGCAATCTCCTTCTGACCAGTTGTTCAACTTCCTTACTGTCTGTGAATGGAGAGTTCCAGAAGCAGCAGCAGTTGCTGCTGATTCAGTCATTCCCAAGGTCTGCTCCTGATTTGCTGAGCTGGCATGGCCTGAGCTGGACTGTGCTCCACTCTCATCCAGGTAAGATGGACCTTTCCTGATGACTTTCTAAGTTGTCTTTGGCATCTGTGGGATAAGAGGTCTAGAAAACACCAGTGCTGCAAGTGATTCAGTCACCCTGATGCCTGCTCTGGGTTTGCTGGAGCCTGTACTGTGTTGGCACAGCCTCTGTTGGACTGGACTCCTCTCTCACCCTGATGCGATAGACCTCTCCTGCCAACTGTCTAGGTTGTCTTGGGCTCGAATTTTGTTTCACTTCATCTTTTTGTTGGTTCTGCTACACTAGAATTTGTTTTGAGTCATTTTTAGAGGTATTTGGAGTGGTTTGGGGAAAAGCTCAGTAAGTTCCTACCTTTACCATCTTGGCTCCACCTCCTGGATTTGTTCTTAATAGAACAATCCTTAAGTTCTCTAAACACTATCTAAAAATGTCAAAAAGGGTTTATATGTGCACATTTTTATAATATTTTAATCCATAAGGGTGTATTACTTAACTTATAAAAATATTTTTAAAGGAAATAGAGCATTTGAAATGGAAAACATATGTATTCCATAGAATCTGTGGTTTTAAAACTTCTCTGTGTAAATACAGTTAAAAAATTTTCATATCTATAAGAATTCAATTCTTTCATTCTTATGGATGAAAAGTTTACTGTGAGCCTTAGAAACCAATTATGGGTAGAAAATTATTTGTTTTCACTGTTAAAATGGAAAAATAAAATAAATGAAAGGTAAGATGTTGAACAATAAAAATTATTGTTAAATTGGTTTTTTTTTCTTTTTTGACAAAATGTGCTTACAATTTGTTCTTCAGAGCTATGGTGCCTAGTTGTAAGATATTTCCTTTTTTTTTTTTTTTTTTACTATTTACTAAAGTTTCTTTCTAAAGACCCATTGGTAAAGTTGAAAGATTCAGTTACATGTGGATTAAAAAAATATTCTTCCCTTTAACACATGGAATCTTTGTGGTTTTCTTTTTACAATAGAATTCAGTTTTAAGTCACTCTTTTATTGTATATCTAATGTTTTGTTCTATTCCTGACTTCTTGTCCATTAATCAACATAAAGAAAACTCATTATAACTAATATAAGAATTGGAGATAAATGAATATCTATTTATTTCTTTCACTTTCATAAACACCTTTAATTCAAATATTTATTCTTAATAACTTTTTAAAAAAATGTTGACATATGCATTGTTCTTGAAGAGATGTTAAAACATGTTGGCCAAAGAATTTCTGCTGCACCAAAGTGTTCTTTTCTTTAGTTGGAGATAAGCTTCTTGAATTGACTTATCAATCAATCAACAAGTATGTATTAAATGCCTACTATGGATCAGCTATGGTTCTCAAACATGATGATACTGTTAAAGAGGAATATAATTTTAAGCCTAAAAGATCAGGGGTTGGCCTATATCTCCTTCAGACAGAAATGATGTTTACTTTCCCTTCACAGAGATGTCTAGTTTTCCCTCCTCTCCATTCAACTTCCCTCCATAAACTCTGTCTTTAATAAGATAAGTAGTAATTCTAGCATTTGTGAACAGTATCTAGCCAATATATATATCATTTTGCTACAACAAATTTTTACTATGAAAACTGAAGTGTTGCGGCTGATGCAGTGGAGAGCATGAGACCAGCTCAGTGCTCAGTAACCCAGAGACTCATGGATGAGGCAGGAAACAACAAGATGGCAGAAGCTCCTGTTTATTGTTAGCTGGGTGTGACCTTTATAGCCCTCAAGGCACCTTGGGATTGCATGATCAGAGCCCTACAGCCAGTCAGTAGATCCCCTCATAGCATGCAGGCCTCAGGTCAGGGTCATGCACAGGATGTGCACGGGAACGCTTAGCCATTCAGAGGAGAGCCGAACCAGCCATGGTTGCTGCATGTCCACAGAGGAGAGGTCAGTTAAGACTTCCTTGCTTTCACACAACAGACTGTGACCCTCAACTTCCTGCTTAGAAGCCAGGATTCCGATAGGCAGGGCACAGCCCCGTGACAATTCCTGTGACACTGAAGTCTAACTAACAAACTACATGGGTCTGAGTTTTCAGTATTTTTTTTTAATAAAATGTATTTTTAATATTTTTTCCAATTATCAAGAATTTATTTTTCTCTCTCTCCCATAACATTAACAATTTTAAAAAAATCTGAAAGCTCTGATCAATGCAATGACTAGCTATAGTTACAGGGGACCAACAATGAAGAACATGACATACTTTCTTATAGAGAACTGTTACCAGTATTCACAGTGCACATGCATATATGTGTATGTGTGTATCTGGGTCTGTGTATGCATGTGTGTATATGTGCACATGTATATTCATATGCACATGCATATATATAATATACACACACATATACATTTATGTTTAAGTATATATGCATATGTATACACATATACATATACGTATATATAATCCTACCATTTTAGCCATTCTGTTATGATTTGGACATCTTCCTAAATAACCCATAATTTTCTTAGACTCTGAAAAACTTGCTTGCTATGGTCAGTTCTTTTTTTTCCTCATTATTTATTAATGCCTACATACAGTTCTACAAGATACCAAAAATTCAGAATTTAAAATTTTTAGATTTTAAATAATTTGAATTTAGAAATAATTAAAAATTCTAGAATTTTAAAATTTAAATTTTAAAATTCTGTTTTGACTTTGTGTTCTTCTGAGTTTGTGTTTCAATCTTCCCTGTTGCCAAAATAACTTTGTTGTTGTTGTTGTTTGCTCTTTTTCCCAGACTATTTCTTGACTTTCGACTCTGTTAAAGTGGGACTTTGCTCCCAGGATGGAGGGGGAACTAGTGTAGTAGAGCAAATTTCCTCATTTGGAATTTTCTGTACCAATGTAGTCACAGATTCAGTACAAAAGTGGTATACGTGTGTGAATACAGATATACAGTATAGATAGTTCTATATCTCTCTATATTTAATTCTATTTGGATAGAGGGACAGAAATAAGTAGATAGATGACAGACAGAAGAGAGATGATAGAGAGAGGTAGGTAGATAGATAGATAGATAGATAGATATATAGATAGATAGATAGATAGATAAAAAGAGTGAGTGAGTGAGTGAGTGAATAGGAAATAAATCATGGAATGTATTGAAAAGGTGTTTTATAATCTGGTGAATCTGGAGTTCAAGTTACTTGAAGCATGAAGAGAAGAGTTTGAAAGAAAGTTGCAAGAGTAAGACATAAAACTTGAATAGTTGGAGCTAAGTTACCTATAGCATTAATTATAGAGTAAGAAACTTAGACATGATTATATATGTAACTAGAAGATACCGAAGTGTTATGAGTAGGAGAGTGACATGATCAACTTTATAAATTAGAAAGATTATTCTGACAGTAATATCAAATGTCAAAGAGGGAGAAATAAACTTGAATATAACAATGTAGGGAGCTGAGGCAAGATGGCAGAGAAAAGGCAGGGATTCCCCTGAGCTCTCACAAATTACCCTCCAAAAACTTTAAATAATGCCACAAAATAAATTATGGATCAATAGAACCCAGAAAAGGAAAGAGAGAAATAATTTTTTCAGCCTTAAAACCTAAGAAATTGACAGGAAAGTTTTTTGAACCAGGGACAGCCTGGAGCACAAACTAGGCCCCAGCAAAACAGCAGCAGACTTTAGGAATGACTAAATCAGCTGCAGCAGCAGAGGCTTCAGGAGCCCTCAGCCTACAGACAATAAGGGGGTTGGACAACTGGTCACAAGGAAATAACAGGAGTCCTTTTTCTGTCACTAGGTGCAAAACTCTGTTGCATTGTCCATATGTGAATCTGAGTTACCTTCCTGAGTTTTAGTCTCAGTGTGAGGAGGAGCACTAGAACACCAGAGTTTACAGCTACAGGGAAACAGGGACCCTGGTCTCAGATGCAGGGCAGAAAAGAGTGCTTATGGTAACTCACAGAACAGAGCACAGGCTAGGAGAATGATAAACATTCCTCTCCTCAGATCTTATCACCTTGGAAGAATTGAAAGCTTATAGACAACTCCTCCCACCCCCCAGGACTAGCTCTGGAATCAGTTTCACAAAAAAACAAAAACAAAAAAACAAAAAAAACATGCAGCTTGAGACAATAGACAATGTCCCATCCACCCTGGGAGCAAAGTCCTATTTTAACATAGAGTTGAAAGTCAAGAACTAGTCTAGGAAAAGAAGCAAAAAACAACAACAACAAAGAACCTGACCATAGAAAGTTATTATGGCAACAAGGAAGATTGAAACACAAACTCAGAAGAACAACACAAAGTCAAAACTATGTCCAAAGCTTAAGAGAAAAATGTAAATTGGTCTTAGATGCAAAATGAATTCCCAGAAGAGCTCAAAAAGAACTTTAAAAATTAAATTAGACAAGTGGAGGAAACAACCAGAAAAGAAATGAAAGTTATTCAAGAAAATCTTGAAAAAAAGAGTCAAAAGCTTGGTAAAAGAGGCACTAAAAATATGAAAGAAAGTGATACCTTAGAAACAGAATAGGCCAAATGCTAAAAGTGGTGCAAGAATCCACTGAAGAGAATTGCTTAAAAAGCAAAAGCAGTCAAATGGAAAAGGATGTACAAAAGTTCAACAAAGAAAATAATTCCTTAAAAATTAGAATTGGGCAAGTAGAAGCTAATGACTCCACGAGACAGAAAGAAACAATAAAATAAAATCAAAATAATAAAAACTAGAAGAAAATGTGAAATATCCCCTTGAAAAAAAAACTGCCATTGAAAATAGATCAAGGAGAGATAATTTAAGAATTATTGAACTGCCAGAAAGCCATGATAGAAAAAAAAAAGAGCCTGGACAGCATATTTCAAGAAATTGAACCAACCACTTTCTGAAAGAAATTTCCAAATGAAAACTCCCAGGAATATTACAGCCAAATCTCAGAGTTCCCATGTTAAGAAAGAAAATGTTACAAACAGCTAGAAAGTGGAGTCAGAGTCAGAATAACACAAGAATAGCAACTTCTAAATAAAAGATAAAGAGTTTGGAAAATACTGTGAAATTGTCACAACCAAGTTGACAGCAAAGAAGAGTGATGGGGTCAATGGGTGTTCCTACTCTCACAAATCTTTAATTCCTCCCTGTCTATTGGCTACATTCATATTGCCTGAAAATATGCCCATATCTCTCCTGTCCTCAAAAACAATCACTTCAGTAGTTCCACTTCCAGGAGTCAAGATTGTAAAGTAAGTAAGTAACTCTTATTGTGCCTTATTAACCCCTAAAAATCCAGAAAATATCACCCCAGGAAAAACCCTGGAACAGCTGAACCAGAATAAATACAGGTTGCAGCAGTCTAGTACCCCAGGTAGCTTGAGGAATTAATGGAAAAGCACCTCAACACTCAATAGAAATTTTTCTCTGAAGTTATCAATGATCTAATGCTCTAATTGCCATGCCATTCTTTTCCTCAATATAGTTATGAAGGCATTGTTTGGGTGGTTGTATTTAGCTTTTCTTGCCAGCCTAAACACATTCACTGACTTAGCACTCTAATGCCATCCTTGTGCAAGAGTGCCGTGCTTTTTATTCATGCTCTTATGGGCCCTTACTTGAAACTGTTGTACCTTTTTCAAAAAGGTTTCAAAAAGAAATGTATGATAGATTCTTATTATGGGAATATCGAAGATCAAGGCAGAAATTCTGAAGAGGATAACATTGTCAGCAAACCCACATCTGGAACCTCAAAAGAGAATATGAGCTGGTCTGAAGCCCAAAATACCTTCTTGGAACAGCTCAAGAAGGATTTTAAAAATCAAATGAGAGAGGTAGAACAAAAATGGGAAAAGAAATGAGAGGTATGCAGGAGAGTAATTAGCTTGGAAAAAGACAAAAATTAACTGTAGAAAACAAGTCTTTAAAAAATACAATTGGCCAACTGAAAAAAAGTACACTGAAGAAAACAAGTCCCTAAAAAATACATTTGGACAAATGGAAAAAGAGGTACCAAATGTAATAGAAGAAAACAATTTGTATTGGGTAAATGGAAGTTAATGACTCTATGAGAGACTTAGAATCAGTCAAGCAGAAACAAAAGAATGAAAAAATAGATGAAAACATAAAATACCTCATTGGTAAAACAACTGAAACAGAAAATTGATCTAGGAGAGACAATGTAAAAATTATTGGTCTACCTGAAAATTGCAATAAAAAAAAGAGCCTGGACAGCATCTTTTAGAAAATCATCAAGGAAAATTGCCCTGAGGTCCCAGAACCAGAGGATAAAATAGCCATAGAAGAATTCACTGATCACCTCCTGAAAAGAATCCCAAATTGAAAACACCAAGGAATATAGTAGCCAAGTTTCAAAATTATCAGGTCAAAGAGAAAATACTTCAAGCAGCCAGAAAGAATATGTTTAAAGAAGAGGAGAAAACAGTGTTTTCTTGGATAAAACATTAATAACTGATGGCAAGGAGAAGGCACAGTTGCTTAATTACTTAATTAATATTTTATCTCAGAAGGATTCATGTAATCTGGCTATGTTCCTTCTTCATTGGCAGGTGTTCTTTTTCTTGTGGTATTGTTCAGATAGTTCTTTCCCAGAAGCATTGTGGCAGACAAAGTCATGGAATTATTCACAGACCTTTGCTTTCATTTTATGGGTGAGACAAAATCTTTTTCTTTTCTGATAATCTTGGTGAACAGTTTACTTGGAGTAAAGGGGATTATTCAGCCTATTTGGCAGTGATCTTAAGTTCTTCAATGAAGGCAAAGGGAACCAAGCTTAATGGAAAAGGGGTAGAGGAAAATACTCAAGTAGAGATTTCTAAAAAGGTCCTTAATTTGGAAGTCACCCTAATGAGATTCTTAGGGAGGGGAAAAATTTGGCTGATGAACCTAAAAACATTAAATGGGTATGTGATGAATCTTGAAAATAACTCTAACCTCAAGACAGATTACATTTCAAGAAGTTTATGTCATCTTAGCTATTTAAATTCATATAATCCAGATATGCGATTGGAACTGATGATGATGTCAGATATATCATCATTCATATATGGATCTGATGTTGCTTTTGGTAATTTGTAACACTTTTTTTTAATAAACTGCCACTGACACTTTTCCCACTATTATAAAATGACATTTTTAATATTTTTTCATTTTAAAAATTTCTCTGTTAGATTTTAAAATTTTATGAGATTGTTTTCATAATTGAAAGTACCTACCCAAAACGGTTTTATAAAATTGTCAGTAAGGGTAGGATATGGTAGGAGTTTGGATGGGACAGCAGGCTGCTAGTGTTAATGTAAACAAGCTCATCCTTTACCCTACTCTACTTTATGTTTTTTGTTCATTTTGGAAAATTTGGTTTTAATTGAATTTGTTAAGCTCTTCCAGGGCTATATCCCAAAGAGATCATACAAATGGGAAAAGGACCCAGAGGTAGAAAAATATTTATAGCAGCTTTTTTTTGTAGTGGCAAAGAATTGAAAATTGAGAGGATGCCCATCAATTGGAGAATGGCTGAACAAGATGTGGTATATGAATGTAATTGAATACTATGTGCTATAAGTCATGATGAACAAGCTGATTTCAGAAAAACCTGGAAAAACTTGTATGATCTGATGCTAAATGAAGTGAGCAGAACCAAAAGAATGTTGTACACAATAACAGCCATGTCGTGCGATGGCTAATATTGATAAACTTAACCCTTCCTAGCAATACAAGGATCTAATACATCACCAAAGGCCTCGTGATGGAAAATGCTATCCACATCCAAAGAAAGAACTATGGAATTTGAATGCAGATTGAAACAAACCCTTTGCTATTTTGTTTCTCTTCTGTTGAGTTTTGTTTCCTCTTTCTGGTGGTTCCTCCTATTGGTTCTAATTCTTACAACATCACTAATGTGAAAACATGCTTAATAGGAATGTATATGTATAGTCTATATCAGGTTGTGTGCCATCTTGGGGAGGGTGGTGGGGAGAAATGGGGAGAAAAATTTTAAACTCAAGAGCATATGGAAGTGATTGTTGATAAATCCAAATAAATTAATAAAAAAGAAAAAGATATTGAAGGTATCAGAACAGGCAAAGAAGAAACAAAACTATCACTCTTTGCAGATGATATGATGATATACTTAAAGAATCCTAGAGAATCAAGTAAAACACTACTTGAAATAATAAACAACTTTAGCAAAGATGCAGGCTATAAAATAAACCCACATAAATCATCGGCATTTCTATGTATTACCAACAAAACCCAAAAGCAAGAGATAGATAGAGAAAGTTCATTTAAAGTTACTGTAGACAATATAAAATATTTAGGAGTCTACCTCCCAAAACAAACCCAGGAACTATATTAACACAATTACAAAACACTTTTCACATAAATAAAGTCAGATCTAAATAATTGAAAAAACATCAGTTGCTTATGGATAGGTCAAGCTAATATAATAAAAATGACAATTCTACCTAAGCTAATTTATTTATTTAGTGCCATACCAATCAAACTACCAAAAATTATTTATTAGAGTTAGAAAAAATGATAACAAGATTCATTTGGAATAACAAAAGTTCCAGAATATCAAGGGAACTAATAAAAAGAAACACAGGGGAAGGTGGTCTAGCTCTTCCAGATCCTAAATTGTATTATAAAGCAGCAATCACCAAAACTTCTTGGTACTGGCTAAGAAATAGAGTGGTGGATCAGTGGAATAGGTTAGATATGCAATGACAATAGTAATCTACTATTTGATAAACCCAAAGACCCAAGCTTCTGGGATAAAAACTCACTATTTTAGAAAAACTACTGGGAAAACTGGAATAGAGTATGACAGAAACCAGTCATACACCAAAATCTCACACCATATACCAAAATAAAGTGAAATGGATTCATGATATTGATATAAAGGCTAATACTATAAGCAAAGTGGGAGAGCAAGGAATAGTTTACCTGTCAGATTCATGGAGAACAGAAGAATTCATGACCAAACAAGAGATAGAGAACATTATGAAATGCAAAATGGATAATTTTGATTAAGTGAAATTGAAAAGTTTTTGCACAAACAATGCCCATGTAAACAAGATTAGAAGGGAAGTAGAAAATTGGGAAAGAATTTTTACAACCTGTGTCTCTGATAAGGGTCTCATTTCTAAAATATATAGAGAATTAAGTCAAATTTATAAGAATACAAGTCATTTGCCAATTGATAAATGGTCAAAGGATATGAACAGGCACTTCTCAGATAAAGAAATTAAAGCCATCTATAGTCATATGAAAAAAATGCTCTAAATGAACATTTTTTTTTTTAGGCAATCGGGGTTAGGTGACTTGCCCAGAGTCACACAGCTAATAAGTGTCAAGTGTTTGGTCTGAGGTCGGATTTGAATTCAGGTCCTCCTGACTTCAGGGCCAGTCCTCCATCCACTATGCCACCTAGCTGCCCCTCAAAATCATTATTGATTAGAGAAATGCAAATCAAAACAACTCTGAGGTACCACATCACACCTAAGTTGGCCAACATGACAAAACAAGATATGATGAGTGTTGGAGAAAATGTGGGAAAATTGGAACACTAATGCATTGTTGGTGGAGTTGTGAAATGATCCAACCATTTTGGAGATCAATTTGGAACTATGCCCAAAGGGCTATAAAATGTGCATACCTTTGACCCAGTAATAGCACTTCCAGGGCAGTATCCCAAAGGGATCATACAAATGGGTAAAGGACACACATATGCAAAAATATTTATAGAAGCTCTTTTTGTGGTGGCAAAGAATTGAAAATTGAGAGGATATACATCAATTGTGGAATGTCTAAACAAATTGTGGTATGTGAATGTAATGAAATACTATTGTGCAATAAGAAATGATAAACAGGTAGACCAGAAAACCTGGAAAGAGTTGTATGGACTTATGGTAAGTGAACTGAGTAGAACCAGGAGAATGTTGTACACAGGAACAGTCATGTTGTGTGATGACTAACATTGATAGAATTGGCCCTTTTCAGTAATGCAAGGATCTAAGATATCTCCAAAAGTCTCATGATGGAAAATGCTATCCATATCCAAAGAAAGAACTCAGGAATTTGAATGCAGTTTGAAGCATACTATTTGCTATTTTTTTCTTCTGTTTTGTTTTATTTCCTCTTTCTGGTGGTTCCTCCTATTAGTTCTAATTCTTCCTTACAACATCAGTAATGGGAAAATATGTTTAATAGGAATGTGTATGTATAGCCTATATCAAATTTTGCACCATCTTGGAGAGGGAAGGGAGAAAAATTTTAAACTCAAAAGCTTATGCAAGTGATTGCTGTTAAATCCAAATAAGTAAATAAAAAATAAAATGTGTGGAAGATATCTAACTACACAAAGACAACCTGAGGCCATTCAATGGTTAAAGTGGAAAAGCTATGTAAGTAGAAGAAAAAAGGAAAAAAAAACATTTGTAAAATCTATTTTAAAAAAATCAAACTATTTTCCCCATCAAGGATATTGAAGACCCTATTTAAAAGACCCATATTTAGACCGTAAAAAGCATAGTATCTGAAGTGCTTATCAATAAGGTAGAAATCATACTAAAGAGAAAAACAGATGAAGAAAAAAAATAACTTTATGGATCCAAGTATAATTATAGGAAATCTATCCTGGAAGTAATACTATTGGGAAGGCACTGACAGAACAATATACATGGCATCTGAACAGAGGAGGACATCAAAAAACATGTGAAAAAACCATGGACCTTGATAATACTGAAAAAAGATAACCAAGGGGACATCAACATTTACCAGCATATATGCCTACTCTCTTATCTAAATAAACCTTTTTGAAAATCACCTATACATAAATCATGGTCATCCTCAATAAGGCTATTAATAAGTCAACCAGTAAACATTTATTAAATATTGAATATATACCCTGCAATATGTTAAGTATTAGCAATACAATGAAAGGCAAAAATAGTCTTTACCTTCAAGGTGCTTACTTTCTAATATAGGAGACAATATGTAAATAAGCACTTATAAGATTAAATAAATAGAGAAATATATACACAAATATGCATGTATATACATATGTGTATATAAAATGCATATATGCATATGGATAGGACAAAAAGAGAAAGAGAGGGAAAGATGGAAGAAAGAAGAAAGAGAGAGGGAGGGAAGGAAGGAGGGAAGATGGATGAGAGAGGTTGAGAGAATAGATGGTAGTATTAGAGGAAAAATAAAAGCTGGGTCAGAAGCTAAGACAAAAAATTCATTGAATTATATTTAACAGTGCACTATATCTTTACCATCTTATGTCTAATTGAAATGTGTGGAAATATAATATACTAACATGAATATCATTTATTTATTATGAAAAGGCAGTTGATTGAGTAGAACAAAACATTACCTCACAAGCTCTTTTAAATCAAGGTATCTCTTATCCATATATAAAATATATTCAAGGTTGCACAGAGGATGTAAAAATAAAAATGACTTCATAATGACCTTCAGTTAATAAATTTCAGGTGGAGCATGCAACAAGAAGAGGAGACCCAGTGCAGAATCAGGTTGAGAAGGAATTTTCTGTATATGATTGGCTTCTCCAATTGTTCCTATTTTTCATGATATCTTGCTGACTGTATCAATTCCCAGGGCTTTACAGAGCCTTCTGAAAAAGATCAACTATCATTTAAAGTTATTTGTTCTATCCAGCAACATCTCAAGTGGATGAAAAATGTTTATTGCCCATAGTTCAATATGCATTTGAAATGATGCTCCTTGAAACTTACCTATCTGATACTAAAAGTGAAAACAGTGAACTGGGTGCAGAATTAAAAAGTAGAAGAATGATTTGGATGGTGTTCAGGAAATTGCAAAACTTTTTTTTTAACAAACCAAACTTCCTGTTGAATCAATGTCTCATCTTTTCAATAACATTTTACCACTGTTTCTTTTTGTTAATTAATTAATTTATTTTAGTTTTCAACATTCACTTCCACAAACTTTTGTGGTTTAAATTTTCTTTCCCTCCTTCTCCTCTCTCCTTCCCAATATGGTATGCAATTTGTATAGGCTTTACATGTGCATTCCTAGTAAACATATTTTCCCAATAGTCACATTGTAAAGAAGAATTAGAACCAATAGGAGGAACCACAAGAAAGAAGAAACAAAACAAAACAGAAGAAATAAAAGAGCAAATGGTATGCTTGGACCTGCATTCCCACTCCATAGTTCTTTCTCTGGATGTGGATAGCAATTTCCATCATGAGACTTTTGTAGATGTCTTAGATCCTTGCATTACTAAGAAGAACTAAGTCTATCAATGTTAGTCATCACACAATGTGGCTGTTACTGTGTATAACATTCTCCTGATTCTGCTCACTTCACTCAGCATTAGTCCATACAAGTCTTTCCAGGTTTTTTCTGAATTCTGCTTGTTCATCATGTCTTATAGTATTCCATTACATTCATATTCCACAACGTGTTCACCCATTCCTCAATTGATGGGCATCCCCTCAATTTCCAATTCTTTGCCACCACAGAAAGAGCTACTATAAATAGTTTTTGTATGTGTGGGTCCTTTTCCCATTTTTATGATCTCTTTGGGATACAGCCCTAGAAGTTTACCAGTGTTTCAATATGAGGGTTAGACATGGAACAACACTGCTTTTGAAGAGCTAAAACTGAGTATCAAACAGAGGGCAATAGAGGGAGATCCAAGATGGTTGTGAACAGACAATAACATATAACCAATGAGGAACTCCAAAGAACTGGTATAAATGATGTCATCAAAAATTCTATATATGAATGAAATAAAAGATAGGCTGATTATGAAAAGGATAAGACATGACAGGTAGATAGCTAGAGTGTTCTGCTCATGATGTTTGGAAAAAGTAAGGAAGTCCTCTAGCATGTCAGATGAATTCCCTGTGGTAAACTTTTGGAAGTATAAGAAGTAGAGTCATGCAAAATGGGCAGGCATGAATGGGTTGCAATTTGCATCTCTGGAAGAAACTCTGAATTGATGAGACCACACATACATTTGATTATTTGAATATTTGAGGAACTGAACATTTTAGTTATTATAAATGACTGTGGAATAAACCCTTCCATATCTTTGGAATTCAAAGTGTTTTGGAGAAATAATGTAAATATAGATATAGTGCCTGTCTAGTGTTCTATAACTAGCACATGCCTAATAAATATTTTCTAACTAAATTAAGAAACTTTATATTTCTATATTTCAAAATTATCATTTTAACTTACAACTCTTCCCACCACAATATATGAAATACTTTGTTCGTAAAAAAATAAAGGAGGTAAAATGTAGCTGGCATATTCCTCTCATTGTATATTACTAAGATGCTAACCAAGATCATAATATATAATTACTCCTCCTTCCCCCCATTAAAAAAAGAACCTTTGAATAACTTGGCCCAATACTTATAGAATGCTAATTTATTTCTTTTAGTTCTTCTCTTTAATTTAAACATGACCCTTCACTCTTTAACCACTTTGGACAAAACCCTTTGGGCAGGTTCTATAGGTATTCCTGCAAAACCGAAACTTATCTAGAGAAGAAATGAATGTGAATTAAAAAAAAAAACTGCTACACCTTTCCATATTGGTACAGTTTTCTAGCATTTGATTAAAATTTTTATTTTTTTTATTTTTTTTCTGGAATGTGGGGACTGATTTCCAGAGAGGAAATCCTTACTGATGGACTTTAACACTTTTCATTCAACTTATAGTATTAAATACTAACTTGGGGCAATGAGAAGTAAAGTGATGTTACCAGGATCAAATGGTCAGTATGTATCAGAGGACAAACTTTCCTGACTCCAAAATGTCATGCTGATTAAAATACAAGGTTCAGATATAAGGGTTTTGTGCTTGCTCATTCCTAAGGCCAAAATATGGAAGCTAGATGGATGTTCTGTGGTCTATAGGTAAAATGTCATGCATGTAGTTAAATTACTTGGCATGTTAAAATAAATTTCATATATGTGATGCATCAAAAATGGCTTTTCTCTCTTGCTAGTGCAAATTATTTAGCACACATATTTGTATCATATATATGCAAATCATAATTATTTTGAAATTCAAGCTGTGCATGCTAGATCACAATTAACTAATTTAACAAAGCTAGCTCAGTGACTCAGACTAATGCAATTTCTATTTATAATGTAGCAGCAGGAATAATAATTTTGAAATTCCCATAAAATCAATGCTTTCAATAACTGTAAAACCAAAGTAAAAGGAACTCATTAAAAAGTTCCATTCTAACAGTACAATGCCTTGTTTTTTCTTGGTAAAAATCTCCTTTAGAATTGAGTTATCTACTGCAAAACCTGAACTTTTTATTTTGAAAGTATTATCTAACAGCTTGCAGAATGACAGAAATAACACCATACTTCACATGAACTACCAAATGAGTTACTAATCTCTTACTAGCACTCTCATTTTTTAATAAAATCACCATTTTTACTTTAATATATTTTGTCCAAAACAGGAACAAAAGGTATAGTCAATAAACAATATTCATAAATTTAGTTTCTCTTGAATATGCATGAGCAACTACCATTAGGATAGAACAGTGATATTCCAAAGAACTATGAAAATTAAAGCATACTGCAACATTGTAGTCATGCAAATAAATTTGTCATTCCAGGTCCTATCAATTCTTCCTTTGATATGCTTCCATCTTCTTTCATATTCCCATTTCCATCATCTCAGGGAATTCATCACCTCAAGAATAGATACAAAATATCCTATAAAATCATTATTACTTTACCATTTCCTCCCAACACATATAGTTTTTATGTATGTATATATGTATTTAATTGATTATTCTCTCTGTCTATAATTATTGTACTTATTATCAATTATTACTATTGCTATTGGTATTATGTGCAGTTGTGACTTCTTAAATAATAAATAATCTTAAATAATAAAAAAAGAAGTGGTTCTAATGTTTTATTGGCCGTCACCTGGATATGCCAGAACTATGACTGATGGACTCCATTATGCTAGCTAGCTTTTAGCCTAAGCTACAGTTCAACCTATCTATCCACACACACACACACACAACACCCTATTATCTCTTCCTATTTACTCCTACCTGCAACGTATGTAGATATATGTCTATCACATTCTCCTTTTCCTGCTTCCAATTGCCCCTTAGATCTCCCTACTCTAACTCAAACCAGTCTGTGGGTTCCATAGTTGATTCCATTCTCTTCTCCCTATGGAGCAAACACAGATGCTCTCTCTATTCATCTTTTAATCATGGAGGGAGCTCCCCTTCCCAATTCTTACCAACATTTCTCTATCTACCAGGAGACATTGTACTTCTTCCATCGGCCACCTTCATAGTGCCATAGATTTAGAAACTAAAGGGCCCTTAAAGAATACTTAATTCAGTCTTCTCATTTGAAAGAGAATGAACCTAAACACATTTTATCTATGGTCACATAGTTTGAAAGTAGCAGAGCCAAGAATCAAATCCAGGTCATCTGAATCCAAATCCATCTCTCTTTTTCACTTCACCTTACTGCCTACCTTTTCTCTCAAGATATGTTCTTACTTTGTGATTCTTGGAATGTTAGATATGTTCTCCAGCTGTGGTATCACATAGTCAGAATCATAACAAGCAATTTTGGCATCTAAGATAAGCTTCATGTTCAGGCTATACAATACAAAATATTCCCTCTAATATGCCTTCCACATCAACTTTGGAATTCATAATAAGAAAAAAAAATCATTATATAAGCAGGACAAATTGAGACAAATGTTCATTAGAGAGGTTGGGCAAGTTATTGATTAGAGTACATCTAATTTGCACCCACCCCTTAAATTTCAGGGCTCTTGAACAAGCCCTAGTTCAAGTTGGGTCAGGATTTAAGGGGGAAAAGGTCAAAACTACATTAAAAGTAGTATAGTAGATAAATTGATTAACAGGCAGGAAGATATATGGATGCCTCTTGGATATATATTAACTGTATGACCATTTGCAAATTAATCTGAGTCTGAATTTCTTTATCAATGAAATAAGGATAATAATGCATGCCTCATAAGGTTTTGTGAGAAAAAAAGAAGTTTATAAAGGAAAAACAATTTGCCATCTTCATAATGCATGAAAATATTAGCCGTTATTATTTAGCTTAATTTTGTTATGTTGTTGTTTGTCCTTCATTATATCTCTTTGGGCAGAGTACCTGCAGGTAAGGGTATGATCCCCTATGTGGACAGAGGGAAAGGAGGGAGAGGAGGAAAAGGAATGAAGGAAGGAAGGTAAGCGGACCCTGATGGCTCAGAGTGAGTGTAAATAGCAATTGCTTCTGTTTTAACCAGAAATTCTGAGGGTCTTCCCCTCCTAGATTGATTTCTTTTTACTAGGTAAAACAGGTCATTTTTGCCTCATTTTTTACCTAACCTTAATCACTGAAGGAGCATTGTCTCAGTCAAATGGAGACCTGGGAGAGACCTTAGCTTAAAAAAAGCCAAGATCTCCCACTGTATCCAGGGCCATCTCCAGTCATCCTAATCAATATATTGCCACTGGACTATATGGTTCCTGAAGAGAGAGGCTGTTTACTTTGCATAGCTCTCTCTCACTTCAATTCACCTGCAAATCTTTCCCTTCTTTCTGTCCCCATAGGGTATAATACCCTTACCTGTGGTTGCTCTGCCCAAAAGAACATAAAAGTATTTTAATTTGATGATTTGATTGCTGCAACCTTACAAGATATCTTGGAGTTTATGGGCTAGATTTCGTTAAAGGACCTTTCGTTAAACCCAAATCACTCTAGTGCTCATTGATTGGCCAACAATAGCTCCCAGGCCAAGCTCCCCTTGGTCATTGTTTGTACTCTCATTGCTCAGAGTCAATGTAAATAGCAATTGTTTGCTTTGGCCAGAAACCCTGAAGATCTTCCCCTCCCAGATTGATTTTTTTTTTGTTTACTACTTAATAGAGGCCATTCTCTGCCTCATTTCTTACCTATCCTTAATCACTGAATAGGCATTGCCTCAGTCAAACTGAGACCTGGGAAAGACCTTAGCTTAAAATGGCCAAGATCTCCCACTGCATCCAGGCCCATCACCAGTTGTCCTGATCAATATTTTGCCACTGGATCCAGATGGCTCCTAAGGAGAGAGTGAGGCTGGTGACTTTGCACAACACTCTCTCACTTAAATTCAATTCACCTGCAAGTCAAGACATCACCTCCCTGATGTCATGGTCCTCTTCCAGAACGAAGGACAAACAACAACATTGCAAAATTCTGGTCCATAAAATAAAGTAATAATGTAGTTTTGTGCTTATCTCTGGGAAGGTAAATAAATATGAAATTCTTTATTCAATCAAATATTTGAAATAGATACTTTTGAGATGAATGACATAAAGGAAATTCTAATTCAAATCCTTAATAATGGGTGCATTTTATTTTAAAAGACATCCTCTTTTTCCATGACCAATATGTTTTAGTCTAGATGGAAGAAATTCATTAAAGGATTTGGAAGTTTATATTTTGTTATGTAATACTTTAAATGCTCTAGACATCCAAACATTTGTAAATATGATTGTACTTTATGATTATACTTGGTTAGATGATTTAGACTTGAGAAGCAGCATGGTGTAATGGGTAGAAAGCTGGCCTTGGAATCAGAAAGACCTGAATTTAGCTTCTGTTTTTCACATTTATTAGCTGTGTAACTATGGACAAGGTAATGTCTTAGTCTCAGTTTTAGCATCTACAACAATGGCATAAAATTCAAATAGAAACAAGACTACTAAACCCTACATAAGGATCTCTTCAGTTCACATATTGAATTATAAAAATCACATGTTAACAGTATTTATGTTCTATTGTATTTTTATTTATTTAATTAAATACTTCCCAATTATATTTTAATCTTGTTCAAGCCAGTAAGCCATGTGTTCAACAATTCAGACCTACAAAATGGAGATGACAATAATTTCAATACCCATAGCAAAAGGTTGCCATAAGTGTGAAATGAACTAATGTATGTAAAGTATTTGCATACCTTAGTGTTCTATATCAGCTATGATATATGTGTATTATATGTATATAACCTATATGCCTATAACATGCATGCATATATGTGTAATACATATACACAATAGGCACATATATAAAATATAACATTTTAAACATACAGTAAAATAGGTAGTTATTTAATATTTTAAGATAACTGAACTAAAATTATTGTCTTTTTGTGATTGATCAAATTACATGAGAACAATTAGAATATTGTTATCATATTTCCTTCTCTTTGGTCAACTCAAATTAACTCTTGTGCAGGACATAAACATGTCAATAATCTCTGTCCTTCTGCCCCAATTGTCTCTCTTTTTCTCCTGTTTTTATAAAGTTTCATAAAACTTCTTGCCCCTGAATCCACCACTTTTCCACATTCTTTGACCCTGACTCCCTTCATCCCAGAGAGGGAATGAAACCACTGGTGGAAGTAATATGGCAAATTCATCCAAAGAAAGGAAATTGAGTAATATAAGCCTGAGCTGTTACTATGACCATGTCCTATATTGTTTTCTTTATCTGAGATACTTACCTTGCTTTTCACTCCTGCCAGAATGATATAGTGGATACAGCAATAGCCAGCAGGTCAAGACACCAAAGTTCCTCTAGGAGCAGAGCAATTGACTTGATGTATGAACTCAGACAAACCACTTAACCTTTTTCTACCCAAGTTTGTCCATCTGTGAAATGGGGATTAAAATAGTTGTCACTTAGGTCAACAAAATGTTATGTCGATTAATGAGATAATAATTACAAGGTCTTTTGACATTCTTGGAAAGGATTAAAAAATAGCACAAGAAAAATAGTAAAAAATGATCATTTATGAAATACAGTCCTTCAGAAATACTAATTGCATAGTTTAGAATGTCATTGAATTAATAATCTACATTAACTATGCATATAATTTGTTTTAGAGGAATAATTCATTTCCTTTTATAATTTTATTGGTGGTGGCTTTTAGGTGGCTTTTTAAAATCACTAATTTTAAAAAGAAAATACATTTAAATATTCTTAGGCTCATAGATTTAGACAAGATATTTATTAGAGAAAGCACTTATTAAGCACTTACTATAGTAGATACTGTGTGGTTTGGAGCTGAAAGCAGTCTTCAAACATAAAATGCAAACTCTTTATTTCCCAGATGAGGCCCAGAGAAGTTAAATGACTTGTGCAGGGTCACAAGATGGTGTCTGAGGTGAGATTTAGAAATAAGTCTTCCTGACTTCAAGGCCAGTGCTTTACCCACTATTCCATGCTTCTTCTGAAATTATTTATATGGTGAGTGTGGGTAGGTGAGTGAATTGAAGGCTATATGTACAGATTTAGACCTTGGTCATCTTCCTCTGGATGTGTTCCACCTTACCAATGTCCTTCATAATATATCACTCAAATAGAGGATGGGTATTCATGACTATGATGTAATTTATTATCCACCAAGCTATGCTTCTGTCTATCAGTACTTCTCCATTTCTCAATTGCCTTCTTACCTGACTTAGTAGTTGGAGCCTTTGCATCCTGGAATGTCATTCCATGATGGCCAGCCCCCCTTCCCCCATTGGTAAGTTTTTTTTCTGGAGGCTTTCACTTTGGGGAAGGACACAAACTGAACATACTTCATGTCCCTCCTGGCTATGCCATTGTCTTTTTGTACTTAACTATCATTGATGACGAATACATTCTCTCTCCCACTGTTCTCCCTTACTTTTAAATTCTCATTCGTATGTTCTCCAGAAATAGCACAGTGCCTGGCACATAATAAGTATCTAAACTGTTTATTGTTTTAATAATTCTTCCTTCCAGAACTTTTATCTCATTTTTATCTCACTTCACTTCCTTCAGATTTGCATGTAAGCTTGTGGAATATATTTTTTTTTTGAGTCACTGCTTGAAGTCATCACTTTTAAATTCTCTTTTATATGGTCCCTAAAACATAGCACAGTGTGTAGGTTGTCCCAGTTTAAATGCTAACCCACAGGTCTGGTGATGCTTCTCCCTGGGTTTTATTAAGTCCTCATCCTGGGTCTTTCTCAGTAGATGCTTCACTCTTTTTACCTATATTTGCAAAATTTACAGACTCTAAGTGCCTCTGTGTGATCTGTGGTAATACTGGGAGGCAGGGCTTCTTTGCTTATGCTGATATCACCTTGACTTATGGCCTTGAGGATTCTGGTTTATTTTTGTGCAGTTATAAGGTGGAAAAAGCTGCATGCTTGCTCTTTGGATATTTTGATCTGGTTATCCTGGTGTTAATTTTAGCTGTTTTTATTTTTTCCTGGGGTTTGTATAGATTGCAGTGTGTATGAACAGACTCTCTGACTCTGCTCAGTCAGACATCTTGCAAGGAAGTCTGTATTAGCAACTTGTTACTAAAAGGTTCAGCAGCTAGTTGACACAGTAGATAGAATGCCAACCCTAAAGAAAGAAGGACCTGAATTCAAAACGGCCTCAGAAACTTACTAGATGTGTGACTGTGGCCAAGTCACTTAATCCTGTTTGTTTCAGTTTCCTCATCTGTAAAATGATCTGGAGAAGGTATCCAGTAGATCCAAAGATCAGTATCTTTGCCAAGAAAACCCCAAGTGGGGCCACAAAGAGTTAGCTATGACTGAAATGACTCAACAACAACAAAGTAAAAGTAATAGGATATCCTTAACAAAAAAAAAAGTTAGCAAAAAGACATTGTCTAGGAAGGTAGGTGACAGAGTGGTCATGGTGCTAAAGTTGGAAAGACCAGAGTTTTTGAATTATCTGCCTATTATTCTCCCCATCTTACAGATAGAGAAACTAATGCTGAGAGTTCAAATAGCTACTTGAATTTCTTACTAGCTGCATGACATAACAGCTCCATGATATGGACAAGTCATTTAATATTTTGTCTCAGTTTTCTAAATTAAAAAATGGGGATAATTATCACATCTACACTATAGGGTTATTGTGAGGATAAAATGATATATGTAAAGTATTTTGTAAACCTTAAAGCAATCTACAAGTTATGCTGTTGGTGATGGTATTGGTGATGATGATATATTCCAATTTAGTTGGGGTTCTTATATATTCTCACAAGAGAAAAATAGTCATTTTCTTAAATAATTCTATTGTAGGAAAATGTAGATACTTCATTGTTCAATATATCTTTTTCAATTAAATTGAAACAATTAGATTGGAGGCTGCTAGAGTACAAGACTTAGAATTCAAATCCTGCCTCAGATATTTACTGTCTGTGAGGCTTCAGGAAAGCCACGTGAACTCTCAGAATTAGTTACCCTATCTGTAAGATGAGGAGAATAATATCTTACAGGGTGGTTGTGAGGATCAAATGAGATAATCTTTATAAAGAGTTTTGTAAAGCACAATCTAAATTTTACCTATTAGTAAACTGATATTAAGTGTGATCATAGAGCTGGGAGAGATGATCGCTTAAGGTTTTCAACAATTTCAGGAAATATATTTTCTTCATTAAGTCCCAACAAAAGAAGGATTACCTATTAATAGTCAGTTTTTCCCAATTCTCCTATTTAGAGATGGTATTGCTGTATATAGGGCATCACCCTGTAGTAGATTATTAATTATCCTCAGTTAAATATTGTTGCTGTTGTTGTTTAGTCATTTCAGCCCTGTCCAACTCTTTGTCACTCCTTTTGGGGTTTTCTTTCAGTGAAATCTACAGGGTATCTATCAATAGATATTTTATGTGCTAAAGATTAGGAATACAAAAAGAGGCAAACAAACTAGCAAACAAAAGCAGTTCCTGTCTTCAAGGAATTCACAATCTAATGGGAGAGTGAACACAAAAGCAAATATAAGAGGAATTAGGAAAGACTTCCAATAAATTTGGGATTTTAGTAGTGACTTAAAGGAAGTCAAAGAAGTCAATAAGTAGAGTTGAGGAAGGAGAGCATTCAAGGCTTGTGGGACAGTGAGAAAAAAAATGCCAGAGCTAAGAGATGGAGTATCTTATTCATAGAACAGTTAGGACGTCAGTGTCAGTGGATCAAAGATTACATGTTGGGGAGTGAGGTAAAGGACATTGGAAGCTAGGAAGAAAGTACAAAGGGGAATGAATGTTTAATAGCATTTTATATGAAAGATTCTAATCAAACCATTCACAAAAGTCCAGTGTTCTTTCTTACTCACCATGTAGCTTTATCCTGTTAATCATTTTTTTCTATGTTCCTCAGTCTAAATATTATAACTGGAAAAGAAAAACAAAGTAAAATAACATAGGATAATAGTTGAGTGGGGGTGGGAAACTGCTGGAATTGGAGCCACAGACCCTTTTTTCATTTTTGTTTCTTACTTAAAAGATGTCTTCCACTCTCAAAAGGGAAACTTTATTCTTCCTAAATATCTGGAGAAAAGATATACAGCCTTTTAGACTTTTTACCTTGTCTTTCAGTAAATGTAATAATTTAGACTATGAAAGTAACAGAAGCTACCTCGATACTAGGGGAAATAGAAATATAGCATATATTATGTATTTTCCTGAATGATGCCTTTCTTTCCATATATTTTTTTTTAAAAACAGATCCACAATTTGTTCTTCTGTTGATAGTCCTTAGTTAAGCTTTGTGACTAAGTACTTTGCTTATCATTATGATTATTACACTTATGCCTCTTCTTAGTAAGGCTTAATTTATTTAGGATGGTCTTCTTACTCCATGTATTACTTTTTTTTCAAAAATAGGACAGAATCTGTCCACATGACATTGACAATTAACATACTCCTGCCACACCCTAAAGCAAGTAGAAGTAATTCCAACTGGAACTACCAACTGAAATTCAAATATTCAACTAGATCACTCTATATAATTACTTTGCCCTTGGTATAAGGATTTATCTCTATACTTGTATGGATCTTTGGTTTTACTTTTAAGTCTGGCTGTGGTTTCAGAATAGATTAAAAAATGAAGGATTCATGTGTGGTGATTTGAAAGTCCAAAATAACTCTCAATTTAGCATGAGCATAAAAGGAAAATGACTTTGTGTGGGTTAAGGTCTGGTCTTATGGTTAGTCCACTCCATTCTTATCTTAATATACCACAATGGCACTGCTTCTAGCCAAGTCTCTGAAGACGTCATCATATGAAGCAGACCTTAAGGAAAACATCTCACCATCAAAATCCTTAGCATTGTCAAATTCATCAGTAATAGAAATAGATGGGGTTTTTTCCATAAATATTACATTAAAGATACTGCATTATGGAGTGATTTGGCTTGACACCCTAAAAACCCCTGGGCCTTTCTGTCTGACTTGAAGCTGAAATCCCTCATACATGTCTATGCTTAGTAACTAAGTAGGAACTCTCTTCAATTTTTCACTTTTAGTTTGACAAATAAGTAAATAATTCAGTCTTGCATGAAAAAATAATAGGAAAGCAAGGCACGAAATCAATCCATTGACAATCATTTAATGTATGTCTAGCACAATGCTAGGCCCAGTGAGAGATAAAAGGAAGTATAGAAATGGTTGCTGCCTCTAGGGACCTGACAATGGGGTTGGACTGACAATTGATTTCATGAAACAATCAGAGCAGAAAGCTTAAGTGTCTCATTGTGTTATGAGGCTCAGATGATATGAAGTTTATTAAGTTCTTTGAAAAGTAAAGCGCCACTTAAGTTCAAATTATTATTATTAAATATTAAAAAGTGAACACAAATAATCATAAAAGTAAGTTTTTTTAAAAAGTTTGTTTTTCAAATCTATAAGTGAACATTAGCAAAACAGCAATGAAGCAGTGTTTATTTCCATGTCCTCTATTGAAACACTTATTTTTGCCAATTTTTCCAATCCACCAACTGTTTTTTTTTTTGTGATTATAATAGGCATGGTCATAATCAGTGTGTATATTGAGTTTTTTGTTCCTCCTTTCCTCATTCAGAATATTTCTCTATATTTATTTTTATCTTATATACATATTTATTTATCTCCCTATGTGTATATACTGAACATTATTATAGAAGTATTGGTTTCATAAGGAGTTTAAATTTGCAAAATATATTTAATAATGATTCTAAGAATATTTGATACACAGGTTTTTTAAGCTTCTCAATTAAAAACTTAGGATAAAATCATAGTACTGTGAAAATATAATCAAATGATATAAACAAATGTGTAATTCTTAATTTATATAATTTAATTTTGCTTTTCAAAAGAGTTGCATCAGTGGAGCAGCTAAGTGGCACAATGGATAGAGCACCAACAAGATTCAGGAGGACCTGAGTTCAAATCCGGCCTCAGACACATAACACTTACTAGCTGTGTGACCCTGGTCAAGTCACTTAACCCCATTGCCTAACCAAAACAAACAAACAAACAAACAAACAAACAAAAGAGTTACATCAGATCATTTTTTCAAATAGAGTATATGTATTTTATAGCCCTACCAATATAGGATTTTATCATTTTAAAATCTTAGTGAATTTAATAAGTCTAAAGCATTATATTAGAAATATTTTGATTTAGTTTAATGAATTACTATGAAAATATTTTCTCATGTGATATTTATAATTTGAGTTACTTTTTTCAAAAATGACATGATCATTTTCTTTAACAATTTAAATATTGGGGAATGAATTTTAATTTTACAAATTTGTGGTAATGTTTCTCAGAAATATTTATCATACAAAACTACTTCTATTTTGTTCTAGAAATAAATTAATAATATGAAAACTACTTTTATAATTTCAAAATATTTTATTTCTCAATACTTTTTGATTGACTTGGTAAGAATTTTTTGTCTTACTACAAATGTAATATATAAAACCCAATATTTTCTAATTTTCAAAATAATACTTTATTTTTTTCCAATAACATGTAAAGAAAGTTTTCAACATTGGCTTTTAAAAGATTTTTCATTCCATACATTTTTTTCCCTCAATCCTTCCCCTCTTTGCTCCCCAACAGGTTACCCTCCTGATATAAGATATATATATATATATATATATAAACATATACATATACATATATATACAATCATAGTAAATATATTTCCATGCTAGTCATGTAGTGAAAGAAAAATCAGAACAAAAGAGAAAAACCAAAAGAAAAAAAACACATGTAAAACAAAGGTGAAAATAGGATGTTTCAATCTGCATTCAAATTCCATTGTTCTTTCTCTGGATGTGGATAGTATTTTGCATCATGAATCTTTTGGAATTGTCTTATAATGTATTGCTAAGAAGAGGCAAGTCTATCAAAGTTGACCATCACAGAATGTTACTGTTACTGTGTACAATGTTCTCCTGGTTCTGCTCAATTCACTCAACATCAGTTCATGTAAGTCTTTCAAGGTTTTTGGTTTTTTTTTCTGAAATCTGCCTGCACATTATTTCTTATAGCACAATATTATTCCATTACATTCATATACCACAACTTGTTCAGTCATTCCTCAACTGATGTGGTTCCTTTCAATTTTCAATCTTTGCCACCACAGAAAGAGCTGCTATAAATATTTTTGTTCATGTGGGTCCTTTATCCCTTTTTTTATGATCTCTTTGGGATACATACCAAGTAGTGGTACTGCTGGATCAAAGGGTATGTACATTTTTATATCTCTTTGGGCAGAGTTACAAATTGCTCTCCAGAGTGCTTTCCAGACCAGTTCACAACTCCACCAACAATGCATTAGTGTTCCAATTTTCCTACATCTTCTCCAATATCCTTCATTTTCTTTTTCTGTCGTATTAGCCAATCTGATAAGTATGATGTGGTACCTCAGATAATTTGCATTTTTCTAATTAATAGTGATATAGTACATTTTCATATGACTTTAGATAGCTTTAATTTCTTCATCTGAAAACTTTGTATTCATATCCTCTAAACATTTATCAATTGGGGAATGACTTGTATCTTATGAATTTGACTCAGTTCTCTATTTATTTTTAGAAATGAGGTCTTTATCAGAATCACTGGCAGTAAAAATGTTTCCCATCTTTCTGGTTTCCTTCTAATCTTGGTTTCATTGGCTTTGTTTGTTCAAAAACTTCAATTTAATGAAATCAAAATTATCCATTTTGCATTTTATAATTATCTCTATCTCTTGTTTAGTCATAAATTCTCCACTTCTCCATAGATCTAACAGGAAACTATTCTTTGCTCTTGTAATTTACTTATGATATCACCCTTTACATCAAATCACATACTCATTTTGACCTTATTTTGCTATACAATGTAAGATGTTGGTCTAGTTTCTGCCATATTATTTTCCAGTTTTTCCAGAAATTTTGGTCAAATATTGAGTTTTTATCCCAGAAGCTGGAGTTTTTGAGTTTATCAAATAGTAGATTGCTATAGACATTGACTACTGTGTCCTGTGTACCTAATCTTTTTCTCTAATCCACCATTCTTTTTCTTAGCCAATACCAAATAGTTTTGATTGTTGCTTTATAATACAATTTTAGATCTGGTGTAGCTAGGCCACTTTCCTTTGCATTTTTTTATTAATTCCCATAATATCCTTGGACTATTGTTCTTTCAGATGAATTTAGTTATTTTTCCTACCTCTATAACATAATTTTAGGTAATTTGATTATTATGGCACTGAATAAATGAATTAATTTAGGAAGAATAGCCTGGACAACCCAAAAGCAATTGATTTTTAAAAATTATGTAAATCTGACTTTATTTGTGTGAAGTGTTTTGTAATTGTGTTCATATAGTTACTGAATTTCTCTTAGCAGTTGGACTTCTAAATATTTTATATTGCCTACAGTTATTTTAAATGGAATTTCTCTTTCTATCTCTTACTGCTGGGCTTTGTTGGTAGTATATAGAAATGTCAATGATTTATGTGGGTTTATTTTATATCCTGCAACTTTGGTTAAGTTGTTAATTATTTCAAATTTTTTTTAGTTGATTCTCTATGATTCTCTAAATATACCATGATATCATTTGCAAAGAGGGATGGTTTTGTTTCCTCATTGCCTATTCTAATTCCTTCAATTTCTTTTTCTTCTTTTACTGCTATTGCTAATATTTCTAGTACAATATTAAATAATAGAGATTATAATGGGCATCCTTTTTTCACCCCTGATTTTATTGAGAAGGTATCTAGTTTATCTCTATTACATATAATGTTTGCTGGTGGCTTTAGATAGATACTATTTATCATTTTAAGGAAAACTGCATTTAGTCCTATTCTCTCTAGTGTGTTTAATAGGAATGGGTGCTGTATTTTGTCAAAAAACTTTTTTTGGCATCTATTGAGATAACCATATGATTTTTGTTAATTTTATTATTGATATAGTCAATTGTGCTTATGGTTTTCCTAATATTGAACCAACCATGTGTTCCTGATATAAATCCCACTTTCTCATAGTGTATTATACATTTGTTAAATTGCTATAGTATTTTTGCTAGTATTTTTTTTTAATTTTTACATCTATATTCATTAGGGAATTTGGTCTATAATTTTCTTTGTCTTTCTTGGATCTAGCTGGTTAAGGTATCAGAACCATATTTATGTCATAAAAAGAATTTGGTAGGACTCCTTCACCTATTTCTTTTAAATAGTTTATATATTATTGAAAGTAATTGTTCTTTAAATATTTAGTAGAATTCACTTGCAAATCCATCTAGACCAGGAGATTATTTCTTAGGGAGTTCATTGATGGGTTGTTTGCTTTCTTTTTCTAAAATAGGCTAATTTATATATTTCATTTCCACTTCTGTTAATCTGGGCAATTTATATTTTTGTAAATATTCATCCATTTCACTTAGATTGTCAGATTTATTGGTATACAGTTGAACAAAATAGCTCCTAACTGTTTTTTTTAATTTCCTCTTCATTGGTGGCGAATTCACCCTTTTCATTTTATGATACTAGTAATTTGGTTTTTTTCTTTCTTTTATTTAATCAAATTAACCAAAGGTTTATCTATTTTATTGTTTTTCTCATAAAACCAGCTCTGTTTTATTTATTATTTCAATAGTTTTCTTTCAATTTTATTAATCTCTCCTTTGATTTTCAAAATTTCTAATTTGGTATTTAATTGAGAATTTTTAATTTGTTCCTTTTTTAGTTTTTTTAAGTTGTATGCCCAATTCATTGAGCTCCTCTTTCTCTACTTTATTCATGTAAGCATTTAGAGATATAAAATTTCCCCCAAGAACTGCTTTGGCTGCATCCTCTAAATTTTGGTATGTTGTCTTATTATTGTCATTCACTTTGATGAAATTATTGATTTATTGTTTGACACACTCATTCTTTATGATTAGATTATTTAGTTTCCAATTAGTTTTAAGCCTATATTTCCATGGCCCTTTATCAAATCTAATTATTGTATCATGATCTGAAAACTATGCATTTAATATTACTGCCTTTCTGCATTGGATTGTGAGTTTTTTATGTCTTAATACACAGTAAATTACTTTTAGGTTTTATGTACTACTCAAAAAAAGGTATATTCCTGTCTACCCCATTCAATTTTCTGCAGAGGACTAACATCAAACTTTTCTAAAATTCTATTCACCTTCTCATTGCCTTCTGGAAAATCATATTCTAAACCTTCTGATCTTTTAATATAGAAGCCACTAAATTCTATGTAATCCTGACTGTGGTTCCACAATATTTGAATTGTTCCTTTCAGGCTGCTGGAATTATTTTCTCCTTGACCTGATAATTCTGGAATTTGGCTAAAATATTCCTTGACATTTTCAATTTGGAATCTCTTTCAGGAGATGATCAATGGATTCTTTTGATGAATATTTTACTTTCTCATTCTAGGACCTCAGGATAGTTTTCCTTGATGATTTCTTGAAAGATGCTGTCTGGGCTTTTTTTTTTTTTTTTTGATCATGGCTTTCAGGTAGACCAATAAATCTTAAATTATCTCTCTTTCATCTATTTTCTAGGTCAATTGTTTTTTCCAATAAGATATTTTACCTTTTATTCTATTTTTTTCATTCTTTTGAATTTGTTTGATTGATTCTTGGTGTTTCATAGAGTCATTAGCTTCCACTTGTCCAGTTCTAATTTTTAATAAATTGTTTTCTTCAATTAGGTTTTGTACCTCCTTTTCCATTTGACCATTTTACTTTTTAAGTAGTTCTTCTCTTTAGTGAGGTTTTGTGTCTCCTTTCCCATTTGGCCAATTCTACTTTTTGAGGAGTGGCTTTCTAAAGTCAATTTTTGTCCTTCCTTTTTCAAGCCATTGACTCTCTCTTGCATACTTCTCATTACTTTCCCAGTGTTTCTTCTACCTCTCTTATTTGGCTTTTAAAATCCTATTTGAGCTCTTCTCTTTTTTATTTTTTAGGTAATTGGGGTTAAATGACTTGCCCAAAGTCACACAGCTAGTCAAGTGTTTGGTCTGAAGCCAGATTTGAACTCTGGTCCTCCTATCTTCAGAGCCACTGTGCCACCTAGCTGTCCCCTAATTGAGCTCTTCTAAGAAGACTTTTTGGGTTTCAGACCAATTTATATTCCCCGGCATTATGATGTTGTAGTCCTCTTCTGAGTTTGTGTTTTGATCTTCCCTGTCACCATAAAAGCTCTCTATGTTCAACATGCATTTGTGCTTCTTGCTCATATTTTTGCCTTTTTCATGGCTTTTAAAATTGAGATCTTCTCCTGTGGCAGAGAGAGCACTGTCTCAAGCTTCTTGTGCTGGGTGTCAGGGGGTTGGTCACTGTCTGTGTTCTGGAGCCTCAGGTGCCGACAGTTTGCTCAGTGCCCTGAGGTGACCTGGCCTCATTCCTCTTGTTGTTGCCTGGTTTCCAGGGATGATAAGTTGCCTTCTGCACTGGGGCTGGAGGCCTCACAGATAGCCTATTGTGCCACTGGCCTACTGAGCCAGGGATGAGAAGCCTCTGTGGCTAATCTGTGCTGTGACTAAGAGATCTTGTTGGCTTTCCAGAACGCTGTTTGTGCTGAGTTGCTCTCTTTTTACCCAAGTAAGACAAACATTTTCTGATGTCCTTCTAATTTATTTTAAGCCAGAATGTTGTTTCACTCTGCCTTTTTGTGGGTTCTTTTACTCTAGAATCCATTTAGAGCCTTGATTTAATGATGTTTCTGAGGAAAACTGGGGAGAGCTGAGGCAACTTCCTGGTTTCTCTCCACCATCTTGGTTCCACTGCTCCTCTCCTAAATTTTTAAATATTAAAAATAAAACATTGATATAATTGAATCCATTTTTATTCATTGTGGTAAATGGTGAAAATATATATTTAGTTCCATTTTTCACCATAATACTTATTTTTTCCCAACAATGTTTATTAAATTATCAATTGTTTCTCTAATGTTTAGTGATTTGGATTTAGAGAGATTAGGTTTTTTAATAGGTCTGGAGTACTTAAATCATCTATTGGTATATTTTTCTATAATTTATTCAATAATAATAACAACAATAACTAACATTTATGCGGTGTTTTAATGAGGTCCCAAGGGCTGTGCTATGTGCTTTGCAATTAATATCTCAATTGTTCCTCATAAAAACAGGGAGAGGTAAGTGCTATTATTAAAACCATTTTATAAATGAGAAAACTGAAACAAATAGAGGTTAAGTGACTTACACAGTGTCACAGAGCTAGTAAGTGTCAGAGGTTGGATTGAATGGAGGAGTGACCACATCTTCCTAAATCACACCAAAATTTTTCATACTACCAGAATTAACTCTAAAAATAGCAGCAGGAAAAGGCCTGAAGTGTAGGATAATGTCTTTCTACCCTGAGTTGAGCAGAGTCAAACTTTAATGGAGAGTTCAAACTCATGAAGTAGTCTAGAACAGCAAAACAACAGCAAAAACAGATTTAAAAAATCTACTATGTTGATAGGGAAGAACAAGAAGCAAATTCAGTAGCAGACAATGATGTCAAAACAGCTACAATCAAGAACTCAAAGATGTGAATTAGACACAAGTCCAACAAAAAACCCTAAAAGAGCTTAAAAAAACTATTTTGAAAATCAAATAGAAGTGATGAAGAAAAAATTAGGAAAATAAATAGAAGTGATGCAAGAAAATTATTAAAATAGTTTGGGGAAAAATAATTTAAAATACTGAACCTTAAAAAATAGAGCTGGCCAAATGGAAAAAAAAGGGGCACAAAAGCTCACTAGTGAAAATAATTCTTAAAAATTAAATTTGGACAAGTGGAAGCTAATGATTCTGTGAGATATCAGAAAACCATAAAATCAAATGATAAGCATGAAAAATAGAACATTTTAAATATTTAATCAAAAAGAAACCAACTAATGTGGAAAATAGATAAAGGAGAGAAAATTTAAATATTATTGACTTGCCTGAAAACCATGATCAAAATAAAAAAACTCTACATACTGTATTTCAACAAAGTATAGAAGAAAACTGTCCTGATATCATAGATGAATGGGTAAAAAAGAAATTGAAAGAATTTATTCATAATCTCCTTAAAGCAATCCCCAAATGAAAACTCCCAGGAATTTTTAGTCATATTCCAGAGCTTTCATGTCAAAGAGAAAATAGTTCAAGCAGCCAAAACTGAATCATTCAAATACCTTGCAGCCATAGTCAGAATCCCACAAGGTTTATCAGTTATAGCATTAAAGCTGAATATCATATTCTGGAAAGTAAAGAAGCTAGGATTACAACCAATAAGCTACACAGCAAAAACAAATGTGACCCTTCAATAGAAAAAAAATAGACAATTAATGAATTAGAGGACTTTGAAGAATTCCTGATGAAAATAACAGAGATGAATAGAAAATTTGTCTTTCAAATTCAAGAAACAAAAGAAGAATATGAATGTAAATATGAAGGAGAAATACAAGGGATTCAATGAGGTTAAACTGTTTTTAATCTTATATGCAAAAATGATACATGCAACTCCTAAGAATTTTATCATTATTAGATCAGTTAGAAGGACTCTTACATAAACAAAGGATAGGATAATGCATTGATTATGTTGAGACATTTTAAATGGATGGGTAAGAAAGAGATTAGCACTTGGAGAAGGGGAAAGTGAGATGAAGAATGTGGAGAAATATCTCACATAATAGAAGCACACAAAGAAGGGCTTTTACAATGGAAAGGAAATGGTAGAGAGTGGCAGGAAAATACTTGAACTTTTCTCTCATCTAAATTGGTTCAAAGAGGGACTACATATACATATATATGTATGTGTATATATGTGCATATATATATGCATATGTGTATGTATATACATGTGTATGTGTGTATATATGTGTGTGTTACATATGTGTGTATATATACACATAGGTGTGTGTATATATACACATAGGTGTGTGTATATGTATCTCTTTGTATGTATATACATACATATGCATTCAACTTGATAGAGAAAGAAAAAATATCTTATCCAGCATGGAAATAGGAGGTGAAGGGGATAAAAGAAAGAGTCAGGGGAGATAAAAGAGAGGACACATTAAGGGAGGCAGTAGTCAATAGCAAAACAGACTTTTGAGAATCAGGAGGGTTAAAAAATACAGAGAAGGATAAACAGAAGAAAATAAGATGGAGGGATATACACAGTTAGCAGTCATATCTTTGAATGTGAATGGTATGTTTTCACCCATAAAATAGAGGTGAAAAGCAGAATAAATGAGAAACTTGAATCCAAAAATACATTGTTTGGAAGAAACACATTTGAAACATAGAAACACACAGAGATCTAAAATAAGAGGCTGAAGTAGAATCTATTATGCTTTGATCATTATCTCAGATAAAGCAAAACCAAAAAATGGATCTAATTTAAAAAGATAAGCAGGGAAACTCCATCTTGTTAAAAGGCACCATAGAGAATGAAATAATGTCTACTCTACACATATATGCACCAAATAGCATAGCATCCCAATTCTTAAAGAAAAAGTTGAATGAATTGCAGGAGTACATAGAGAATAAAACTATGCTAACAGAGGACCTCAGCTTCCACTCTCAGAGCTAGACAAATCTGACCATATAATAAATAAGAGATAGATTAAGGAGATGAATAGAATTTTAGGAAAAAAAAAGTTAGATGTGATAGATCTTTTGAAAAAATAATGGAAAAAGAATGTAGTATTCAGATTTTCACAGTTATTCATATCACCTTCACAAAAATTGACCATGTATTATGGCATAAGAATCTCATAAACAATTGGAGAAAAGCAGAAATATGAAATGCACATTCTTCAGACCACAATGAAAAAAATATAACATTCACCAAAAAACCTTGGAAACATCGACTAAAAATTAATCAGAAATTAAATAATCAAATCCTAAATAATGAGTGATCAAAGAAAAAAATGGAAGTAATAAATTATTTCATTAAGAATAAGAACAATTAAATAAGATACCCCAATTTGTGGGCTGCAGCCAAAACAGTATTTAGTCAAAATTTTATATTTCTAAATGCATACATCAATAAAAGAAAGAAAGGACAGATCACTGAATTGGGAATGCAATTTTTTAAATGAGAAAAAGAAGATATTAAGGTCCACAACAAAACAGTAAAATAAAAATCCTGAAACTTAAAGGAGATATTAGTAAAATCAAAAGTAAAAAAGCCATTGAACTAATGAATAAAACTAGATTTTTATGAAAAAAAAACAAAGTAGATAAACCATTGATTAAATTGATTTAAAAAAGAGGAAAACCAAATTGCCAGTACCAGAAATGAAAAAGGTCCATGCATTACCAACAAGGATGTGCTGCTGTCAAGTAATAATTATGTGAAAGGTTTTGTCAACATTATTTTTATGGTTTAACACAGTCTAATAATAAATTTATTTTAAACCTTTGTTTATCCACATGCTCCTTTAAAAACATTCTAATCAGAGATAAAGAGAATATTGTTTTAAAAAAAGATGAAATTAGTAGGGGATAAGGGTTTCTTTAACCTAGGTTACATTGATTTAGATATCAAAAGTAGCAGAGAAGAGATTTTATTTAAACTGAAATTCTAAATAATTGTCTTTGAAACTTTCCAGAATCAGTGCTTTTAAAAACCAATAATATTTTGTTGATGACTTTAAAAATACTTGTATTAATATTGTAGTGCTAGATCTCTCAGAGTAAGTTTGGCTACATAACCTGCTCAGAATTCTAGAAGTATCACCTGAAATGTTGAAGGAGACATTCACCAATGTTACTGAATCAATCCCCTATTTAGATATCTTCTCTTAAATTTAATTTCCAATGATTAGGGTTTCAGTTTCATTTAACAAATTAACATCATCATCACTTTTACAAATTATATTCAAAGACATAGCAAGAGCATAAGTTACAAAGTATTCCTCTCCCCACCCCATCTTTAACACTTGGTAGCAGGTTCTCCCCTACACCACCTCAAGGAAGTGGGCTCAAACTTAAAGCACTAGCTATACAGCATTCATTCCACTAAAGTTCACCTAATAATTTAGTATAACCAATGGATAAATTACTGTAGCTCCATCTAGGCAGTCTTTGATTTATGTTTTTTTTTTTCAGCAAATTGCTTGGGACTTCATTCCTCACCATTTGGCTTTCTGGCAAATCTTGGCATAAATTCTAGTTACTAACCATACTTTCAAAGCTCAAAAACTTGTAGTGTTTTGTTTTGTTTTCTTCATCCCAATACTCCTTTACCCAAAAGCAGCAAAAAAAGATACTCAAATTCTTAAGACAATTTGACTCCATTCATGTAGGGCACCAGAACTCTTGCCCTCCACATGCTCACATCATTTTCTCTCTCATTTGAACAACAGAAACAAAAAAAACAAAAACAAGCAAGAATGAAGAACAAGAAATTTCTATTGACTATATTGACTGGATGGATTCCAGGTCTAACTTGATAAATAATCAATAGCCTGTTTCTTCACCATGTTTTTAGTAGATGAGAAACAGTTATAAACAAGTCTGTGCAAGTTCCAAATCATGGAGAAGGATGTTTCCTTTACATGGTCTCATGCTTTTCCTAAAGGAAGTTCCTCAACTACCTCTACTTGGGTATTGCATCAGCCAGACATACTGTTTATGCTCACTGCAATCTTATTCTTTCTTATATCATATATATTTCCCAATGAATTTCATTCCTCTTTGCTAGCAGGGAGATTTCCTTTATAAAAAAAAAGGATTAAAAATAGAAAAGAAACACAGTTCAGCAAAATTAGCTAATATATCAAAAACCTCTGAAAGTATTTTCAGTATTCCACACCTGGACCTCATAGTCTGCCGAGAAGGGTAAAGAAGCATTCTCATATGTCTTCTTGGAGGCCAAGATTTTTTAATTATAATTTTACTACAATTCACCTTTCAGTATCTTTGTTGCTGTTCTTTCCATTTAGATTGCTACCTTCATTGTCCCTGTTATTGCCATGATTCTGTTTCCTTCACCCTTCATTACTTCATATAAATGTACCCATGCTTATCTGTGTTTATCATATTCATTCTTTCTAATAGTGCAGTAATAGTCTATTATAATTATTAACAAGTTGATTAGGCATTCCCAAATTGATGAGCAACAACATTGTTTCCAGTTCTATTCTACTATAAAAGAGTTGCTATAAATGTTTGGTGTATATGGGGCTTTTTTTTTTTAATTATCAAATTTCTTGGAGCATATACCTAACAGTTGGATCTCTAAACCAGTGTGTCTGGGCAAATTAGATATTTTACTAGTATAATTCCCAATTGTTTTCTGGGATGGCTAGTCAAATTCGTAGCTCAAGAAACAGTGATGTCATTTGTTTTTAAATGATAATCTTTTCTGAATGTATTATGTCTCATTCAGAATAAAACCCAATTTTATAATCTTTAAGAAAAACACAAACAAAAAAGCTAATAAATGCTGCTGACTCTGACAATATGTGTAATATTTCACCTTTGTAGTGTCCTACTATTTCCTGAGAACACAAAAAAATGTTTTATTATTTCTTTATCAAGGTTTTATTGGTTTTTCAATTATTCAGAAATTATTTCCTTTCAGTTATCTTTTCTTTTACACTGTTATAACCAACAGCATATTTCTGGTTCTGCTTACTTCACTCTATCACTTCCTAATTCTTTCCATTTTTTTTTTATTTCTTCTTGTTTTTCATTATTAAAGACAGTAGTATATTTTCTAATCAATGTCTATACACTTTGTTTCCAGGTTTTTTCTACATCACCAAGTGCTAGTATAATTTTTTTTGTTGTTGTTCTATATTGGAACTTTGTTACTATATTTAACTCTATAGAGGTAAAAGCCCAGTGAATAGATTGCTGGGTCAAATGGTATGGGTAATTTAGTCACTTTTCTTGCACAACTTCAAACAGTATTTGTAAAGAGCTGAGCCAATTCACAGTTCCATCAACAGTGTTGTTTGTCCTTCATTCTCAAAAGACTATTATATCAGGAAGATGATGCCATCCATGACATTGAAGTGAATTAGATTTAAGTGAGAGAGGCCTGCACAGTGTCACCAGCCTCACTCTTCCCTCCAGAGCCATCTGGGTCCAGTGGCAAGATATTGATTAGGATAACTGGAGATCGCCTTGGATGCCATGAGAGACTGTGGCCTTTTAAAGTTAAAGTCTTTCCCAGGTCTCAATTTGACTGAGGCAATACCCATTCAGTAATTAATACTAGGTTAGAAATTTGGCCAAAAATGGCCTCTTTTACCTAGTTTTAAAAAAATTCAGTGTGGGAGGGGAAGACCCTCAGGGTTTCTGACCAAAACAGAAACAACTGCTTTTTACACTTACTGTGAGCCATCAGAGCCCAAACAATGACCTTTTTTCCTTCCTCCCTTCCTTTCTTCCTCTCTATCCCTCCTCTCCCTCTGTCCACAAAGAGATCATATCTCTGCCTGCCATACTCTGCCTGAAGGAATATAAATTTTGATTGCTGAAACATTTCAAGATATCTTGGGGTTTATAGGCTAGATTTCTTTTTTTAAGGACCATACCTTAAACCTAAATCACTCTGGCTCTCTTTGATTGGCCAACAATAGGTCCCAGACCCAGACTAACTTGGTCATTGTTTGGGCTGGATGGGTCAGAGTGAGTGTAAAAAGCAATTGTTTATATTCTGGCAGGAAACCCTGAGGGCCTTCCGCTCCCAGTTTGATTTTTTTTAACTAGGTAAAAGAGGCCATTCTTTGCCTCATTTCTTGGGCATTGCCTCAGTGAAACTGAGTTATGGGAAAGACCTTAACTTTAAAAGGCCAAGGTCTCCCACTTCATCCAGGGCCATCTCCAGTTTTCCTGATCTATATCTTGCCAGTGGACCCAGATGGCTCCAGAAGAGAGAGTGAAGCTGGTGATTTTGTACAGCCCTCCCTCACTTAAATCCAATTCTAATTCACCAACAGTAAACATTGTATTAGTGTACCTGTATCTGTCCTCCAATAGTCCCTCCAAAGTTAGTTATCACAATTTCTTGCTGTCTTTGTAAATTTGCATAGCATTACATGAAGCCTAAGTTATTTTAATATTCATTGCTATTATCATTAGTGTTTAGGAGTCTGTTTTAATAGGAGCATTGATAAAAGCTATTGTAAGGAAAAGTAAAAGTATTTTATTTTTTCCAATTACAAGTAATGACAATTTTTAACAGACATTTTAAAAAAATGAATTCCAATTTTTTCTCCCTCCCTCCCCTTTCTCTCTCTCCTTCTCATTTTCTTCCCTAAAATGGCAAGCAATTTGATATAGGTTATATATGTACAATCACGTAAAACATATTTCCATAATAGTCATGTTGTGAAAGAAGAAACAGACCAAAAGGGGAGAAAAAAACATGAAAAAAATGAAGAAAGTGAAAATAGCTTGTTTTAATCTGCATTCAGATTCCATCAATTCTTTCTCTGGATGTGGATAGCATTTTCCATCATGAGTCCTTTGAAACTTTCTTGGATCACTTTATTGATGAGAAGAGCTAAGTCATTAATAGTTGATCATTGCACAATGTTGCTATTACTGTGTACAATATTCTCCCGGTTCTTCTCATTTCACTTTGCATCAGTTCAGATAATATGCTATTTTTTTAACTTCTCATACCTTTTTAGTTTTTTATCTGTTGGAGAATAGTTACTGGTATACATACATATTTATAAACATACATATATACTTACCTATATACAGATATATGTGTGTATACATGCATACATATGTTATGTATATGAGTGTGTAAATTCCACATCTATGCCAGATATCAGAATTTTATTTGATTCAGACTTCACCTTCCCAGTTCAATGTTTTTTTTCTTAATTCAGTGGCACTGATTTTATTTGTTCAATAACCCTTTAATTGTTTATAATAGCAATTGTCTATTTGGTCTTTTAAGATCATCTTATCTCTTATTTTAGAAACTCCATAGTTGTAAAAGATACCTATTTCAATTTTCTTCAACTAAAAAAAATATAAAATTTTAGGTTCAAGTTCTCTTTCCATTTGAAGTATATTGTGGAACACTGTAAAAAAAAAAATGCTGGCCTAAACCAGATTTCTGCCAAATTGCTTTACAATTCTTATCAAGTAGGAAACATTTCTCATTGTAATTGATGATCATAAATTCACCACATTGTACTATGATTTTCAATTGTTACTTATACTAACTTATCCACTCTGCTATTTATTTTTTACCTTTTTAATCAATAGCAAATATTTTTACTATTGCTGACTCATGATATATTTTGAGATCTTTCCATCCTCATTATTTTATTTCCCCCCAAAATTCTAGATCTTTTATTTTATAATAAATTGTGTTGTGGTTGTACCAATCTATAGAATATCCTTAGGACAATAATTAATTTAAGGAGTATTATCATTTTGTTAATATAGGAATGGCCCAACCACAAACAGTGAAATATTTCCTTTTATTTAAGTATACCTGTATTCCTCTAGAAAGTTTGTTTGCAGTTGTTTTTATATAAATCCATTGTGTCTTAATAGAATCACTTTGAGATATTTTATGTATTTTATAGTTATTAATGGAAAATTACTTACCATTTTTCCTCCTGGTGATTTGCTTGTATTATATTAAAATCCTATAGATTTTATTTTACCTAGCTACCTTAGTAAATCTATTAATTACAAATTAGTTTCTTAGAATATTGACTGGGCCAAGCCAAGATGATGGAGAAAAGGCAGAGAATGACCTGAATTCTCCAAAATTCCCCTCCAAATAACTTTAATGTCTCCAAACAAATTCTGGAGCAGCAGAACCCACAAAAGGACAGGTTGAAACAATTTTCCAGCCTAAGAAAACTTACAAGGTCAGCAAGAATGGTCTGTTGCACCAGGGTGAGAGTGGAGGGAAGTGCAGAGTTAGCATAGTCATAGCATACACCAGGCCCCAGCAAATTGGAATAGGCCTTGAGAGCAACTGTATTAGCAGCAGTAGTGGCTGCTTCCAGAGCTCTCAGTCCACTGATTAGATGGAGGTTAAAGGGGTCCCTTTGCTAGCACTGGGGAGAAGACTCTGTTGCATTGCCCATACCTGGATCCAGGTCATAGTCCTGAGTGGCAGTTCCAAGGCAAGGAGAAACATGAGCAAACCAGAGCTTTCAGCAACATTAAAGCAGGAATGGCTAATGTAGTTGTTGGATACGATTGTGATGGAATGCTACTCTGCTATAGAAAAGATGAGCAGGATACTCTCAAAAAAAACCTGGAAAGACTTATATGAACTGATTCAAAGGGAAATGAGCAGAACCAGAAGAACACAGTACATAATAACAGCAAAAGTGTATGATAATCAACTGTGAATGACTTCACTATTTTCAGCAATACAATGATCTAAGACAATTTCTAAGGATTTATGATGAAAAATGCTATTCATCTCCACAGAAAGAACTGATAGAGTCTGAATGCAGATCAAAGCATTCTTTTTCTTTACTTTATTTCTTTTCTTTATTGGGTCTTAGGGGATTTTTTTGATAACTTCTTCATAATCTGTATTTTCTTTCACAACATGACTCTAACATAGACATGTATTTTACATGACCGAACATATATAAACTACATCAAATTGCTTGCCCTTTTCAAAGTTTGAAAATAAATGACCAAAGATTCACAGAGGTTATGGAACCACTGTTAATTCTTAAAAAACAAAACAAAACAAAAACCTCAGAGAGATAATACCCCTCAATTGTTAACTCTGAAAAAGATAACAAAATGAAGCCCGAAAGATAACAGTGGTTATAAGGAAAAACATTCTTTATTCCATTGGAGGAGGCAAAGTAGACGTGTGTGCATGGAGACCCAAGGCAGTGAGGCTAAACGTGTTTCTATCTATCTAGCTATCTGTCTATCTGTCTATGTATCTATCTATCTTTTTACCATATGTATGTATATATATACATACAAACATGTATATATACCTATACACACATGTATGTATGTGTATATGTATATATGTGCATCTGTGTATATATGTATGTGTGTGTATACATGTATATAGTTGTGGCTAGACAAAAAATCAAACAGTGTAGTGTAGCAATAGTAGTGAGGTTTAACAGCAACAGTGAGGAAAGGTTGCCTAGTGATAAAAATGTCCATTTTGCAAGGCTTCAAAACTGGGCCTACTCATGCTTACCTGAGGTCAGGGATCATCAGTTCTGTGACTGAGCTGTAGCACAGATTATCCAGAAGAGGAGTGCAAAGGACTGTTGTTATGCCAAGCTCAGGGCACAGCTTGATTGTTGGGCCTTAGCTATGTGAAACAGGGTATCTCAATATTTAAAAAGAGAAGAATGAAAAGAAATGGGTGGTTTTGGCACAAGAATCCTGACATCTTCTCAATTGGAGGGAGGGTAGGATTGAGGAAAGGAGAAAATTTGGAACTCATTTTTTTAAATGAATGTTAAAATTGTTTTAGAAATAATTAAAGATAAAATTTGAAATTGTGGATTAGTTAGATGTTTCTAAGTAAAATGTTATAACTTAAGAAATATTTATACTATTTCTTTGAAAATTTCTCCTATTTTATTCTTATAGCTAAGATTTATAAAATTATGACAAATAATATAATGTGGAGACAAAGCATGCTTACTCTGTCACTGAATAAGTTTCAAATATTCTTCAGTTGTGAACGACAACCTTTGAATATAATCATATTAAAGATGAACCTTTCTATTCATTTGCTCTGTTAAAAGGAAAGGGATTTTAAAAATGAGTGCTGTATTTTGTTCATGACATTTTCTGATTCTAAAGAAATATGTATATGGTTTCATTGTTTGTGTTACGAATTTTATTAATTCCTTTCCTAATTCTGAATCATCCTTTTATGCCTGGTCTGAAACCAACTAGATCATAGTGAATTGATTTCTGAACATATTTTTGTTCTAGTATTTTATGTAAAATATATGAATGATTAATCATCAATGGTTTTGGCCAATAGCTCATTTATTAAATTTGTATTTCATTAGTTTAAATATTGGGGAAATATATGTTTTTAAAATTATTTAATATTTTATTTTTCTCTAGTTAAATGTAAAAATAATTTTAATATTCAATTCTTAAAACTTTGAGTTCACAATTTTCTCTTTCACTTTCTCCTTTCTTCCCTCATTGAGAAGGTAAGCATGTTGGCATTGCTTACATCTGTGCAGTCACATAAAGCATATTTGCATATTAGTCATGTTGTGAAAGAAAGCAAAGAACAAAAAAATAAGAAAAATAAAGAAAATTTTTTTTTAAGTATCCTTTAACATGCATTTAGACTTTATCAGTTCTTTCTCTGGAGATGGATAGCATTTTTCATCATAAGTCTTTAGGAATTGTCTTAGATTGGTCCATTGTTGAGAAAGGCTGAGTCATTCTCAGCTGATCGTTGTACAATATTGCTGTTACTGTGTACTTTGTTCTCCTGGTTCTACTCACTTCACTTTATATCAATCCATATAAGTCTTTCTAGGGTTTTCTGAAAGCATTCTGCTCAGTATTTCTTATAATACAATAGTACACATCACAATCATATACCAAAAATTGGTCAGTCATTCTCCAATTAATGGGCTTCCATCCACTGTAAAAACATTTTCTTGTCTGTTTTATATGACACAATTTACCCCATTCTACCCCTCCCTTTCTTCTTCTCCCAGTATAATTCTCTCTCAATCCTTAATTTTACTCTTCAGATATTACCCTCTCATCTTCAACTAACCCTGTGCCCTCTATCTATCTATCTATCTATCTATCTATCTATCTATCTATCTATCTATCTATCTATCTATCTTTCTGTCTATCATCTATCTATCTATACATACATATAATTTTTCCCTCCAAATACCCTAATACTGACAAAGGTCTCATGAGTTACAAATAGCATCTTTCCATGGAATGTAAACAGTTCAACCTTAATAAGTCTCTTATGATTTCTCTTTCCTGTTTATCTCTTCATGCTTCTCTTGAGTCTTATATTTAAAAGTCAGATTTTCTATTCAGCTCTGGTCTTTTCATCAAGAATGCTTGAAAGTCCCTTATTTCACTAAATGTTTATTTTTTCTCCTGAAGAATTATACTCAGTTTTGATGGATAGATAATTCTTAGCAAAAATCCTATCTCCTTTGCCCTCTTGCATATTATAGCCCAAGCACTCTGGTCCCTTAATGTAGAAGCTGCTAAATCTTGTGTTATCCTGATTGTGATTCCACAGTACTTGAATTGTTTCTTTCTGGCTGTTTGCAATATTTTCTCCATGACCCGGGAACTCTGGAATTTGGCTACAATATTCCTAAGAGTTTTCCTTTGGGGATCTGTTTCAGGAGATGATTGGTGGATTCTTTCAATTTCTATTTTGCCCTCTGGTTCTAGGGCAGCTTTCCTTGATAATTTCTTGAAAGATGGTATCTAGGCTCTTTTTTTGATCATGGCTTTCAGATAGTCCAGTAATTTTTAAATTCTCTCTCCTGAGTCTATTTTCCAGGTCAGTTGTTTTTCCAATGAGATATTTCACATTGTTTTCTAATTTTTCATTCTTTTGGATTTGTTTTACAGTGTCTTGATTTCTCATAAAGTCACTAGCTTCCAATTGCTCCATTCTAATTTTTAAGGAAGCAATTTCTTCAGTAATCTTTTGGACTTCCTTTTCCATTTGGCCAATTCTGCTTTTTAAAGCATTCTTCTCCTCATTGGCTTTTTGGACCTCTTTTGCCATTTGGGTTAGTCTACTTTTTAAGGTGTTATTTTCTTCAGTATTTTTTTGGGTCTCCTTTAGCAAACTATTCACTTGTTTTTCATGATTTTCTTGCATCACTTTCATTTCTCTTCCCAGTTTTTCCTCTACTTCTCTTACTTGCTTCTCAAAATCCTTTTTGAGTTCTTCCACAGGCTGGGACTGATTCATATTTTTCTTGGAGGCTTTCAATGTAGGAACTTTGACTTTGTTGTCTTCTTCTGGTTGTATGTTTTGATCTTCTTTGTTACCAAAGAAATATTCTATGGTCTGATTTTTTTTTTACACAGTTTTCTCATGTTCCCAGCCAATTACTTAACTTTTAAACTCTTTGTTAAGGTGAGGTCTGCTTCCAGTGTGGAGAATGAGCTGTCCCAAACTTTGAGAGTTTTGTGCAGCTGTTTTCAGAGATATTTGTAGGAACCTGTAAATTTTCAGTTTTTCCGAGGTGGTATGATCAATTTTGAAGTATTTACTCCTTTCTTGGCCTGGGCATCTATGAGTGACCACAAACACTCTTTTCTGCTTTGGAACTGTGAGAAGGATTCCCTCTCTACTACCACCACAAGATCCACTATGGCAGTGCTCCTCCTAGCCCCAGGACTGCCATCCAGAACTGCAACCCAGATCCAAGCATGGGCAAAGCAAGAGAATCCTGCCTCACCACCAACAAAGAGACCTCTGAAATCCTCCTTTTTTCAGCCACTTGATCCCCCACTCAGTCTGTGGGGCTGAGACCTCTGGAAGTAGCTGCTACCAGGGGGCTACACTGGGACTGGGGCTAGGACCAAGCTTCTCTTGAACCATGGTCACAGACCTGTCCTACTGACCTTCTAAGTTGTCTTTGGTGTTTGTGAGTTGAGAAGTCTGGAAACCACTACAGCTGCCCATGATTCAGTTCCCTGAAGCCTGCTCCATGTTTGCTGAGGCCTGGTCTTTGCCTGCTCGCCCATGCTGAATTGTGCTCGTCTCCCAGCTCAGTGCAATAGACCTTTCCAATCAAACAACCAGGTTGTCTTGGGCTGGAAATTTATTTTTATGGGTTCTGCTGCTCTAGAATTTCTTTAGAGCCATTTTTTATAGGTATTTGGAGGGGCTTGGGGGAGAGCTCAATCAAGTCACTGCTTTTACTCCACTATCTTGGCTCATGCCAACATTTTAATAAGAGGATGGTCATTTGGCAAGGTGTCTCTTAAACCATGACAATAGGCTCACAGCTTATATGGCCTTTGAAAGAGGGATGTTCTCAAGTGTCACAATTAACTCTGATTGGTTAATATTTAGTGAGACAATGAATAGTAAAATGAAGGACTGGAGCTGGACTTTGATTATATCATTTACTTCTAAGTTACCCATAGCTTTGGGCAATGTATACAAAGAATTTATCCACACCCAAAGCTGTGTAGAATAAAATGGTTTCCCAACCTGTCTGGGGTCTTGGACAAGGTTAGCTCAACCTTTAGAGACTGAGGTCTTGGAAAAAAAAGATAAAAAAGGGGGGAAATATGGATTTCCCCAAATCATTAGTTATTATCATTTCTCTCAGTGTGTATGTTATTCTCTCTGAGCCAATTCTGATGAGAGTAAAGTTCAAGTGCTCCTATCTGCCTCCTCCATCTTCCACTCCACTGTTAAAAATCTTTCATGTCTCTTTTATATGAGACAGTTTAACCAATTCTACCTCTCACTTTCCCCTTTTCTGTTGCATTCCTCTTTCTCATCCCTGAAATTTATTTTCTTTAAATATCATTCCATCATACTCAACTCACATCAATTTCTTCTGTCTATGTATTTTCCTTCTAACTGTCCTAATAATGAGAATGTTCTTAAGAGTTTCAGATATCATCTTTGAATGAAGAAATGTTAACAGTTTGTCCTTATTGAATTTCTTATGATTTTTCTTTCCTGTTTACTTTGTTATGCTTCTTTTGGATCTTGTATTTGAAAATCAAGTTTTCTATTGAACTCTCTTATTTACATCAGGAATACTTTAAAGTCCTCTGTTTCATTAAATGTTCATTTTTTTATTGAAGGATTTTTTTCATGGGCAGGTGATTTTGGGTTGTAATGTTAACTCTTTTGCTGTACAGAATATCACATTACAAGCATTCAGTTCTTTTAATGTAGAAGCTGCTAAATCTTGTGTTGTCCTGACTGTGGCGCCAAGATATTTGAATAGTATCCTTCTGAATGCTTGCAATATTTTCTCCTTGAACTGGGAGTTCTGGAATTTGGTCATAATGATCTTGGGAGTTTTCATCTTAAGATCTCTTTCAGGAGGTGATTGGTAGATTCTTTTAATTTCTATTTTGCCCTCTGGTTCTAGAGCATCAGGGCAGTTTTCCTTGATGATTTCTTGAAAGATGGTTTCTTGAAAGAAGGATTTTTTTTTTATCATGGCTTTGAGGTCATCCATTAATTTTTAAATTATCTCTCAGAATCTATTTTCCAAGTCAATTTTTTTCCCAATGAGATATTTCACATTTTCTTCTTTTTTAATTTTTTTAAAATTTTATTTTTCCTTAATGTCTCGTGGAGTCATTGCCTTCCACTTGCCCAATTATAATTTTTAAAGTTATTTTCTTCATTGAACTTTTGTAGCTCTTTTTCCATTTGGCCAATTCTACTTTTTTTAAGGGGTTCATTTATTGAGTGAATTTTTGTGTATCTTTTCCTTGTAGCCAATTTTGTTTTTTAAGGGGTTCTTCTCTACAGTCAATTTTGGCATATCTTTTCCCACTTGAACAGTTCCTCTTTTTAAGGCATTGCTCTCTTGATTGAATTTTTGTGCCTCTTTTACCATTTGGCCTATTCTATTTTTTAAGGTGTTATTTTCTTCAGTATTTTTTGTGCCTCCTTTATAAAAGTGTTGACTCTTTTTTTAGATTTTAAAAAAATAATTTGTTTTTAGTTTTCAACATTCACTTCGATAAGTTTTTGAGTTTCAAATTTTCTCCTCCTCCCTCCCCAAGATGATGTGAAATCTGATATAGGCTCTACATTGCCATTTATTATTAAATATAATTAAATATTAGTAAATATTAAATATTAAACATATTTTCACATTAGCCATGTTGTAAAGAAGAATTAGAACCAATAGGAGGAACCACAAGAAAGAAGAAACAAAACAACACAGAAGAAAAAAAAGAGGAAATTCTATGCTTCGATTTGCATTCAGACTCCATAGTTCTTTCTCTGGCTATGGACAGCATTTTCCATAATGAGTCTTTTGGAGATCCTTGCATTGCTGAGGAGAACTAAGTCTATCAAAGTCAGTCATCATGCAATGTAACTGTTACTGTTTACAATGTTCTCCTGGTTCTGCTCATTTCACTCAGCATCAGTTCATATAAGCCTTTCTAGGTTTTTTGTGAAGTCTGCCTGATCATCATTTCTATTAGTTTTATCACATGGACGCATGGAAGGAATTTTTCAAGTTGTCAACTGTCCTGATAAATTGGTCACAGTAATCCCTTTAGGCATCTCCCCTGGTTGAAGATTATGTTTTCTGCTTCCAGTCTTGGTTGGAGAAGAATTTGGGATTAAGCAGTTCTTCCCAATCTCAGGGAACCAAAATGTTGAGGTTTAGAGATTTAGGGGTGCTGGGACTTTAAAGCCATGACATGCGGGTCCTGCCCAAATGAATTTGACCTAAGCCTTCTTTCTGCCAAATACAAGGTTTATTAAAGATCTGCCACATTGGCCAGACTCTTAAGGAATCTGAACATTTGTGTGCTATTGGATCTGGGCCCTTGGCTAGACTCTTAAAGAATCTGAGCTGTTGACTCTTTTTTTCAAGATTTCCTTGAATCACTCTCATTTTGTTTCCCTATTTTTTTCCCTCTACCTCTCTCATTTGATTTTTAAAATAGATTTGAACTCTTCCAGGAATTCTTTTTTTTTTTTGCTTGAGATCAATTCACATTCTTCTTTGAGTATTTGGATGTAGCTATTTTGACTTTGTTGTCTTTTTCTGAGTTTGTGTTTTGATCTTCCCTGTCATCATAGTAACTTTCTATGGTCTGGATGCTGTTGTTGTTTTCTTATTATTTTAGCCTGTTTCCCAATTTTTAGCTTTATTTTAAAGTTGGATTTTGCTCTCAGGGAGGAGGTTTGCTCTCCCCTGCATCCACACATTCTGGTATACTAGTGCTCCTCTCTGTTCTGAGATTACAATTTGGATCTGAATAAGGGTAATGCCACAGAGCCTTTCTCCCAATGCCAACAAAGGCACCCTTCTAATCTCCTTCTGACCAGTTGTCCAACCCCCTTGCCTTCTGTGGACTGAGAGCTCCAGAATTTGTTGCTGCCTCTGCTAATTTAGTCATGTCAAAAGCTTGATGCTAGCTTCTTGTGGCTCAGCCTGGTACTGGTGCAACCTGTACTCTACTCTTACCTTAATGTGACAGACTTTTCTTGCCAACCTTATTATGTTTTATCACACTAGAAAATTGTTTTGCACTGTTCTTTTTAGGGTTTTGCTACTTCAGAATTTTTTGAGACACTATTTAAAGTTGTTTGGAGGGGAATTTTGGAGAGGTCAAGTGAGTCCCTGTCTTTTCTCAGCCATCTTTGCAATGACCCAAAAATATTTGTTTCATAAAAATAGTTGGCTGTTTTCTATAATCTTTAGGATAATTTATGTAAGGTAGTTATATAAAGCTCTTTTAAATTTTGACATAATTCACTTATAAATCCATCTGGAATGGAGTTCCATTTTTTAAATTAGAGTTAATTACATTAGTTCAAAAAACCATTCAAAAAGATCATTTTATTTGCATGTGTAAAAAAGTATTTAAAATATTTTGGCAATTAATTTTCTTGATTTCTAATACTGACCCTAGATTGTATAAACTTCCATTATCTTTTGTTTTGATTTGGATATTTTATATTTCTTTTACATATTTTTCTTACAGTTTCATTTTAATAATACAATGGATTTAATTGTGTATAGCAGTTTTTATTAGTTTGTTTCTTTCTCTTCTGTTTCCTTTGAGTCTTTCTGGTTTTGTTTATTATTTTGATAAGTTAATTTTACTTTGTCTTTTTTATCTAATTAAATAATGGTCTGCTAAATTTTGCACTTTCAAAAGTTATTAATTTCATTTATTTCTACAGTAAAATTCCAAGCTTTATTACATCTTCTCTATATTTTGAGGTTTCTTCTTTTGTATTTGGTATAGGCTTGACTATTTATTTCTCAATTTTTATTAGCATAGTTGATTCAACACCTTTTTGTTCTATTTTACTAATATATGTTTTCAAAGATATACATTTTCCTTTAAAGAGTGCTTTAGCTGTATTTAATAAGTTTGAATGTTTTGCCTAATTGAAGTCATTTTGTTAACATAATTATTGATTTGTCACCATTTTACTGTGTTAAGGTCCAATAAGTATATGAGTATATGGTCATGTTGGCATATTTATGTTGCTGACTCATTTATGCTCTAACACATAATTTTTTGTAAAAGTTCTAGACGGATGTATACTGTGGCAAAAAGGAAGATGTTTAACAAATGAATGCAGAAATGGCTAGAATTCTTTAAATTCTAGTTTTTTCCCTAATAATTTGCTTAAGTCTGTTATATAGTTATAAGATAGGAATATTAAAGTTTCCTACTATTCTGATAGTATAACCTTTTATCAACCTGTATAACTTTCCAGGTATGAACTTGTGTTAATTGATGCAAATATTTTGAATAATACTATATTTTCACAGTTTTTGGTTTTATTAATCATATTAAATCTTCCTTGTTTTCTATCTTAACATTATCATATTGGTGCCCTTCTTCTGGGAAAATACAATAAAAAATCAAAATTTTTGAAAATTACATGAAAAAATAATAGATTCGGTTCTAACTCCTTAGTTTGTCTCAGTGTATCTACATTAATTGCATTTGTTATGAAAAACTTTTTTTTTCATCTTTTCCCATTAGGGAGGTTTTGTTTTTCCTTTCCTTCATAACAGAGACTAAAACTTCATAGTTACTCTATTCTCTTTTAAAAAAAAATACCACATTATATTATTTATTTCATTAAATATTTTCCAATTGTATATAAAATATTTAACAATCTTTTCTTAATTTCAGTTCCAGATTCCTTCTGTCCCACACCTCCCCCTCCTTTCAAAGGCAAAGAATTTAATATTGATTATGCATGTTAAGTTATGCAAAACATGTTTCCGTATTAGCCAATGTGCAAAAGAAAACATAAATTTTTAAAAAAGAAAAAAACAAAGTTAAAATGAAGGATTTTTCAATCTGTATCCAGAGTTTATCACTTTAGAGGTGGATAGCATTTTTCAACCTGGGTTCTTGGAAATTGTCTTAGATCATTGTCTTGATATGAGGGGCCAAATCTTTCACAGTTTTTTATCCTTACATTATTGCTGTTGCAATGTTCTCTTTGTTCTGCTCACTTCACTTTGAATGAGTTTATATAAGCCTTCCCAGGTTTTTCTGAAATGATCCTGTTAGTTATTTCTTATAACACAACAGTATTTCATTGCAATCATTTTTTTTCACTTCAATTATTTACCACAACTTGTTCAGCCATTCCCCAATTGTTGGACATCCCCTTGATTTCTAATTCCTTTATACCACAAAAATAGTTGCTAAAAATGTTTTTTGTATAGATGGGTCCTTTTCTTTTTTTTTTTCCTTTGGACACTTTGGGATACAGATGTAGTAGTGGCATTGCATGTATATTCAAAGTTTTATTGGATTAATTCAAAACTCCAATGGTGTATTAGTGTCCAATTTTTTTTTTCCCACATCCTTTCCAGCATTTGCCGTTTTCCTTTTCTGTCAAGTTAGTCAATCTGATGAATGTGAAGTGGTATCTCGGTGCTATTTTATTTTGTATTTCCCTAAACAGTAGTGATTTAGGACATTTTTTTCCAGGTGATTATTGATAGTTTCGATTTCTTTTTCTGAAAACTATTCTTTCCTATCCTTTCACCATATATCACCCTGGGAATGGTTCTTTTTGTTATAAATTTGGCTCAGTTCTCTATATATTTGAAAAAATGAAGCTTTTATCAGATAAATGTGATGTAATATCTACCCCAGTTACCTATTATCATTCATATTTTGGAATACATTAGTTTTGTTTGTGCATTACCATCTTCTCTGTCTCTTTTTTGGTCATAAAATTTTCCTTTATCCATAAATATGACAGTTACATTTTTCCGTGCTCCCCCAATTTACTCATGATATCACTCTTTATGTCTAAAGCATTTATAACCACACAAATCACTGGCATTTCTATATATTACTAACAATGCACAACAGTGAGAGATTAGAAGAGAAATTCCATTTAAAGTTATTGTAGATATTATAAAATATTTAGGAGTCTACCCACTGAAACAAACCCAGGAGCTATATGAACACAATTACAAAACATTTTCCACACAAAGTCAAATCTAAATAATTGGAAAAACACCAGTTGCTCATGGGTAGGCTGAGCTAATCTAATAAAAATGACAATTCTACCTAAATTAATTTACTTATTCAGTGCCATATCAATCAAATTACCAAAAATTATTTTACAGAGCTAGAAAAAATAGTAACAAAATTAATCTGGAAAAACAAAGGGTCCAGAATATCAAGGGAACTAATGGAGAGAAAAGCAAGGGAAGATGGCCTAGCCATACCAGATCTTAAATTGTATCATAAAGCAGCAATCATCAAAACTATTTGTTACTGGCTAAGAAATAGAGTGGTGGATCAATGGAATAGACACAGTAGTGAATGACTCTGGTAATCTACCAGTTTCTGGGATAAGAACTCATGATTTGACAAAAACTGTTGAGAAAACTGAAAAATATTGTCATATAAACTAGGCATAGACCAACATCTTATACCATATATGGAAATAAAGTCAAAATGGTTACATGAATTAGCTATAAAGGCAGATACTATAAGCAAACTGGGAGAGGAAGGAATAGTTTACCTGTCAGATTTATGGAGAACAGAAGAATGCATGACCAAACAAGAGGTGGAGAACATTATGAAATGCAAAATGGGTAATTTTGATGCTGTTAAATTGAAAAGTTTTTGCACAAATAAAGCCAATACAACCAAGATTAGGAGGGAAGCAGAAAACTGGGAAAGAATTTTTATAACCAGTGTCTCTGATAAAGGCCTCATTTCTAAAGTATATAGAGAATTAAGTCAAATTTTTAAGACTACAAGTCATTCCCCAATTGATAAATGGTCAAAGGATATGAACAGGCAGTTTTCAAATGAAGAAATTAAAGCTATCTATAGTCATATGAAAACATATGTTGACATAAGGTGTGAGATGTTGATCTATATTTAGTTTCCACCAAACTGCTTTCCAGTTTTCCCGGGAATTTTTGTCAGATGGTGAGTTCTAACTCCAAAAGCTTGGATCTTTAGATTGATCAAACACTAGATTACTATTATCATTTAATACTATGTATTGTGTACCTAACCTATTCCACTAATCCATTACTCTATTTCCTAGCAGCACTAGATTGTTTTGATGATTACCATTTTGTGATATATTTTGAAATCTCATAATGCTAGACTGCCTTCTCTCAAAATAGTTTTCATTGATTTCCTTTATATTCTTAAACATTTGTTGTTCCAGATGATGTATATAGCTTTTTTTTTCCCTAGCTCTACAAAATAATTCCTTGGTAGTCTGACTGGTCTGGAATTGAATAAGCAAATTAACTTTGCTAGAATTGTCATTTTTATCATGTTAGTTTGGCAAAACTTGAATAATTAATATTGCTCTAATTATTTAGCTTGGTATTAGTATTAAAAGTTTATTGTAATTGTGGTCATGTAATCCCTGGGTTTGTTTTCACATTTAGACTCCCAAATATTTTATATAGAGTGCAATGATTTAAATGCAATTTCTCTTTTTGTTCCTTGCTGGTGGGTTTTGTTGGTAGTATATAGAAACACTATTGATTAATGTGGATTTATTTTATATCCTGCAATTTTGTTGACATTAATGGTTTCAACTAGGTGTTTGTGTGTGTGTGTGTTTTGTTTGTTTTTTGGTGTGTGCATGGTCCATGCATGTGTGTGTGTTTGTGTGTATGTGTATGTGTGTGTGTGTGTGTGTGTGTCTATTCTCTTAGGTTCTTTAGTACACCATTAGATCATCTGCAAAGAGTAATAGTTTTATTTCCTCATTTCTGATTATATGCCTTCAGTTTCTTTTTCTTGTCTTATTCCTATAGCTAGCATTTCTACCACAATACTGAATAATAGTGGTGATAATGGACATGCTTGCTTTACCCCTAATCTTATTGCAAAGGCTTTAAGTTTATCCCCATTACAGCTAATTATTGCTCTTGGTTTTGGATAAATATTATCATTTTAAGAAAGGCTCCACTTATGCATATGTATTTTACAATTTTTAAGAGGAATGGTGTTATATTTTGTCAAAAGTTTTTTTCTGAATATATTGAGATAATTATAAGATTTTTGTTGTTTTTTTTGTCTTTATATAGTCAATTATGCTGAGAGAATTCCTAATATTTAACCAGCCCTGCATTCCTGTTCTGAATTCTGCCTGATCATAGTATACAATCTTTGTGAGATATTGCCATAATATTGCTAATATTTTATTTAATTTTCTTTTTGCATAGATTTTCATTAAGGAAATTGATCTATAGCTTTCTTTCTCTATTTTTGCTCTCCCTGGCTTAGATATCAAACCCATGTTTGTGTCATGAAAGTAATTTGATTATAACTCTTAATAATTGCTTTAATTTCATCTTTATTGGTGATGGATTCACTCTTTTCATTTTTGATATTATCAATTTTGTTTTCTTTCTTTAATCAAACTAACCAATTATTTTTCTATTTTATCAGTTTTTCATTAAATCAGCTTGTTTTATTTATTCACCTTTTTGTTTTATTTCCATTTTGTTAATCTCTCCTTTGATTTTAGAATTCTTATTTTGGTGTTCAATTGAGAATTTTTGATTTATTCTTTATCTACTTTTTTTAAATTGCACACTCAATTCATTGATCTATTATTTTTCTTTATGTTATGCTTTTAGACATATAAATTTCCCCTAATTATTGATTGTGCTATTATAGCCAAATTCAAGAGGTCTGAGATCAAAGAGAAAATATTGCAAGCAGCCAGAAGGAAGCAATTGAAATGTCATGGAGTTACAGTCAGAACCACAAAATATTTAACAGCTTCTACCTTAAAGGAATAGAGGGTTTGGAATATGATTTTACAGAGGTCAATATATCTGGGATTGCAAGCAAGAATACACTACCCAGAAAAACTGAGTATGATCCTTCAGGGGAAAAATGGATGTTTAATTCGAGGATCTCCAGGCGTTCTTGATGACAAGTCCAGAGTTGAACAGAAAATTTGACATTCAAACTACATATTTTAAACTAGCACATTTTAACTTTGCATGAATTACTTATTAACAAGAGGAAATTCTTGAACTAATTTGACTGATTTTTTATGTAAAACAAATGATTTTCATTAATAACTACAATTTTTAAAAATATATAATTCTGGAATTTGACTGAAATTAGTTAAATCTAGGGATTCTTCTCTTCATATTTTGTGGGTTCACTGATGGTACATTGTGATCTCTTCTCAATATTTCTGGGAAATTTCATTTTTCTGTGAACTAGAGTATTGTTTTTCTGAGTTTTGTTTTTCATCATTTTTTTCTGGAAATCCAACATTTCTTAATTTAGCTGCTTACATTCTTTTATCAATCTCAATATTTTTGTTATATATCATTCTCAAAATATTCTTGTCTTTTATTTTATTTCATTCATGTTCATTTTTTTCTTTCATCTGTCCATTATTATTTCTTTTTTTCCAGAAAATTTACTATTTTCCTAATTGTTCTCATTTGTTTTCTCAAGAAATTTCTACTCTGTTTTTACATTTAAAAAAAAAATCTTTCATTGGAGTTTTAGTAGCTGTACTTATTTCTTTTACATCTTCACAGAATTTATGTGTGGCTCTTCTAAACTATTCTGGAGGTATTTGAGAAATTGTGACACTTTCATTTTTATTGCATTAAAGAATTTAATCTAATACTATGACTTTGTTAAAATGATAGCTCACTTCATAAGCATCGTCTATTGGAAAGCCAGTTTGTACAGTCAGAAAACCTGGATCCAAATCCTACTATTGACACTTAATATGTATATGGCATTGGATAAATCACTTAATATCCTTGGGTCTCAGTTTCCTTATCTCTAAAAGGAGGAGCTTGAATTATTGGGCTTCTGAGGCCCCTTCTAGTTCTAGATCTACAATCATAAAAATTCATCATTTTGGGTTTTTTTTGGCATATTGATTTTTTTTAGTTCTATGTTGGAAGATTATAGAAGTTTAAGCACTTGGTAGACAAATTTCAATGATAAAGAAAATAATGAGGTGCTGTCAATCATTATGTTTAAATGAACTGCATAAACAAAGGTTGCATCTATTAGACTAAGAATTTTTGTCCAGAATTGTGAGTAAGGCATTTTAGACTATCTTAATGAGTCTTTATGATCCATATTACAGAGCTATCTATTGATATGCCAATAAAAAGCCAGATGAAAATGCTGTACTGCGTGTAAAAAAATCACATTAACTCCATAACATGCCCTTAGTAAATGCCAGAACAAAGAATAAAGTTCTCTAAGATATACTAACTTAGACTCACACAGAAGTTTTTAAAAATCTTGTCCGTTATAAAATTGCGATGGGAATAGCTAGTTGGCTATTACCCAGAATAAGCAATTTGAAAATAACCTTATTAAGCACCCTGGAAAGCATTTAATATTTAAAATCTACTCACTTACTACATTAATATTTGTCTTCTTTAACGTGATGTGAGCAGTTCTAATGTGATTAAACATATCCATCATAATAGCAAAGCACCCAAACAAACAAACAAAAAAAAAAACTGCTAATAGTGGTTGGGATAGCAATAACATTAGCAAAGAATGTGGCAACATAAAGGGAAATTACTAATGTCATATGATGGGATTTCTAACTTTTTCCCCTTATAACTTTCCCATGTCATTTTTCTTTCTCCTCAAGGAAATGTCACCCCGAAGATACATTTGAACTCAGTAATTGACATTCAGCCCATGGATGTTCATCTTGCACTAGTAAAAGTAATCTTTTGTGGAATTAACCAACTTCAATACTTTAACTTATCATCCAGATTTTATTCACTTAGGACTTAGTGGCCATTCTATTTTTTTTTCCATTTTGTATTATGTTTTTCCCCAGTTACATGTAAAAACATTTTTAACATTTGTTTTTGAAATTTTGAGTTCCAATTTCTCTCCCTTTCTCTCTTCCCATCCTCTTCATTGAGAAGGCAAACAATTTGATATAGGTTATACATGTGTAGCCATGCAAAACATATCCATAATAGTCATGTTATGAAAGAAAACATAGACAAAAAAACTCAAGCAAAATAAAGGAATCAAAAAATATATATATGCTTCAATCTGTATTCAGACACCACCATTTCTTTCTCTGGGAATGGACAACATTTTTAATAAGTCCTTTGGAGATATATTAGATCATTGTATTGCTGAGAACAGCTAAGTCATTCACAGCTGATCATTAATGATAATAATGCTGTTACTTTGTACACAGTACATTTCACTTTATATCAGCTCATGGACATCTTTCCAGGTTTTATCTGAGAGCATCCTGATAATTATTTCTTCTATCACACAACCTCACCTTCTCTTATGCCCTTCCCCTCCCACTTTTAAGTAGTATAAGATGGATCTCTACCCTCAAATGAGTGTTTGCTATTCCCTCTTTGAAACAATTCTGAAGAGAGAGTAAGGTTAATTCATTCTCCCCACCTGCTCTCTTTCCCCCCTCAACTGCAAAAACTTTTTTCTTACCTCTTTTATGTGAGATAATTTAACCCATTCAAACTCTCCCTTTCTCCTTCTTCTAGTACATTTCTCTCTCACCTCTTAATTTTATTTTATCATCACTTCATATTCAACTTACTCCTGCTCCATCTGTCTATATATACTCTTTCTAACTACCTTAATAATGAGAAATTACAAATTACAAATATCATCTTGCAATGTAGGAAGTCTAACTTTATTAAGTAAACAGTTTAACCTTATTATGATTTCACCTTTTTGGTTTATCTTTTTATTCTTCTCTTGAGTCTTATATTTGAAAGTCAAATTTTCTATTCAGCTCTGGTCTTTTCATCAAGAATGTTTGAAAGTCATCTATCTCACTGAATATCTATTTTTACCCCGAAGGATTATACTCAGTTTTGATGGGTAGGTGATTCTTTGTTGTAATCCTAGATCCTTTGCCCTCTGGAATATCATATTTCAAGCCCTCCAATCCTTTAATGCTAAATCTTGTGTTATCCTAACTGTGACTCCACTATACTTGACTGGTTTCCTTTGGCTGCTTACATTATTTTCTCCTTGACCTGGGATCTCTGGAATTTGGCTATAATATTCCTGGCAGATTTCATTTTGAGATCTCTTTCAGGAGGTGGTCAGTAGATTCTTTCAATTTCTATTTTGCCCTCTGGTTCTATAATATCAGGGATATGATAGAAGGGAGGGCAGATTGAGGGAGGGGTATTTGAAAGCAAACACTTTTGAGGAGAGAAAGTGTGAAAGGGGAGCAAGAACAGACAATAAATGGGAGAGGGGAACAGAATGGAGGGAGAAACAGTTAGCAATAATAACTGTGCAAAAATATTTTGAAGCAAGTTTCTCTGATAAAGGCCTCATTTCTCAAACATATAGAGAACTGAGTCAAATTTATTTTGATAACATTTTGAAAGATGATCTGGGGGCAGCTAGATTGCACAGTGGATAGAGCACTGGCCCTGCATTCAGGAAGACCTGAGTTCAAATCTGGCCTCAGACACTTGACACTCACTAGCTATATGATCCTGACTGGGCAAGTCAGTTCACCTCATTGCCTTAGGAAAAAAAAAGATTATGTCTAGGCTCTTTTTTTGATCATGGCTTTCAAGTAGTCCAATGATTTTAAGGTCATATCTCCTCAATCTATTTTCCAGGTCAGTTGTTATTTTTCCAATGAGATATTTCACTTTGCCTTCTATTTTTTTTCATTCTTTTGGTTTTGTTTTATTGTGTCTTGATTTCTCATAAACTCATTAGCTTCCATTAGCTCCATTCTAATTTTTTTTAATGTTAAAAAGATGAGATTTTATTTGAAGAAGAAGTTTGGGCTCATTAAGAATATTACATAATTTCCAAGTGCAATCTAATATAGTTTACTGCCTTCTTCCTATTTAATTCTGGAACTAGCTCAATGCCCATCCAGGTGTGTGTCCAATATGCATGTACTCATGAACTCCCTCAATGGATTGTTCATCAGACTGCACATCATGGTCTGAACAACAGGTATTCTTCATCCACTTGGATTTTTCCACATGGACAGTGTCTCTTTTTTAGAAATTATAGATGTTATTTAATACTGTCATGCCATATTCTGGAGTTTTGTATGATCAGAATAATGTCATGCACAAGCAGAAGTATCTGGAAGAACCTACCATTGATCAGGAATACCTTTCCCATTTAGACTCTAGGCTAGAAATCCTCCATGATAGTAAAAACACCTTTGGCAAGCAAGCAAAGATGTCTTTCTTTTATGCCTCAATTAATATTAGTAATCAAAGAATCATGAACTAAAGTTAACCTTGTTAAATTTGTCAAGGAATCTCAGATGAGAGCCTTTAAGCTGAATTTTGTTCTAACATATCAAATGCCTTTTTTAATAGTATTCAAAAACTAAGCTCATTGGGATAGTCATTCTCCATACTTTTCAGTGTGACTGCAAAGATATGGTCATTGTTCATGAAAGCATGCCTGTTCCTTTCTCATAGTTTCATAGTTAAATATGTTTAAAATTATTCTCATACAAATTTGTAGGAATGAAAAAGGTATCAGTTGCTAGTTACTGATATCCTTTCAATTCTTCTTTTTAGGTAGTAAAAAAAAAAACTTTTTATTTTTTTCCAATCATTTGGTATTTTCTCCTTTCAGATATTTTGAAAATTGATCCTTCAATACCCTCAGAATTGTATAGCTAGAATGAACCCATCCCATCTTCACTTGATCCAGCTGCATTAATTATAATTTAAGTAATAGCAATTTTGAATTTTCTAGGATCATAGAACAGATAGCTTTTCTCTCCTTGGGTCCTCATAGAAGCAGTGTTCCCTGACTGCTAATTCCATAAAGACACATCAGATAACTTATAGTGTCTTTTTCCTTTCTGTTGTGCTCTATCTATAAATAGTAGCAACAACTACTTAGAGTTCCAAATATCTTTAGTACATTAAGCATGTGACTTTTCCAATGATGTTTCCCTTTTTGGGTTGTTGGGAATATTGATTCTCATTTCATCATTCATTTTTAGCACTAACTGTTAGAATCAAATCCCTTTACTTCTACCACCTCCTTTTCTGAATTACTGTACACTTCCAGCAACATGGTTCTCTTCACTACTGATCACTAATTACAGGGTCCCAAACATCTATACCCGAGGGATGTTACCATTCTCATTTCTCCCATTTGAGATTTATGTAAATAGCATTGATGCCTTAAAGGTATTTAAGTTTCATCTCTTGTAACTCTTTTTTGAAAAATCTCTTCTATATACTTTCTCCTGGATGTGCTCCATTTTGAGGGCACCTCTTATGAATAAGCTCATTTCCAGGGAGTTTTTAGGAAGGCTTTTTGTGGTCCAGGAGAGTACAAGTTTTTTATAGGTAGACTACATCTATTGTTAGCCACAGTGGACATATTTGTTCCTGCCAATTGGGGCAAATTTTAGTGGGAATAGTCAGAAGATAAGCAGGTAAAAGGGAGTTAATCTTTGTCCTTCCTCCAGGGACAGTCTGTAGGTCCATTTGCCAGAAGAAGCAAAATGAACCTTTGGGAATGAAAGTCATATGGAATATAGGTATCCAAATGGGAGGCAGTTGCAGGGAAGACTTTGGTAGTGCTCTCTGGCTCTCAGCCTCAAGGGACTAAAAGTCCCTGGAAAGGGAATCTGTACTTTTATTGTGTCCTTTTATTTCCTCTATAGCACCTCCTCTTCCTTTTCTCCTCCCTCTACCCCATTCCCCAACTAACCCTTGTTCTTTTCTTCTGAATATTACTATGGTAGGAATGCCTCTATGTTAGACAATACAAGCTTTAAGAAATGAGCTTTCATTGGACAGTCCTGAAAAAGGATCAGGTGAACAAGTGAGAAAACTAAAGAATAGTATAGGTAGGGCTGAGGGTCAGTCAGGAGGGCTAATTCACAGAGTGCTATAAAGGCAAGGGCAGGGAAAGTATCCAAATAAAAAACTCAGTATGACCCTGAAGGAAAACAACCAGAACAGTCTGGAGGGATGACTAAGAAAGAGAGGATCATAAGTTCCTGTTTTAGGCTTTAAGTCATAGATCCTTGAGTCGGCTAATATCTGAGTAGTAAGTCAGGATACAGCAATTGGTGGAAGATTTTGATCACTTGGTCTCAGACCTGAACCTCTGAACTTTTTTTTTTCATTTTTGTAAGTGTTTCACTTTGGTTTTTCATACCTTCTTTGAACAGAGACTAGAGTACCTCATTTTGGACCTTGCTTTGATGTTCAATTGAAACCTGAGTTTACTTGTTATGTAATCAATGTAATGATCATAAAGACCAGATAGGCCATATTGAGGAATCAAGTCTAGAGATAATACACATGATCAAACTCATTACTGTCTAAATGGAGCCACTCAATGCCTGCAGTGTACAGAGTTTGGGGATTATCAAATGCGGACATATGCTATGGAAGATCAACACATTCATCTGAACCCTGTTGCTTTTTCTCTTTAACAGGTGGGTTTACAGAAAAAGCTTATGAATGGAGCTCAAAAGAAGAAGATACCTTGAAAAAGGCAGGGCCAGTTCAGGTCCTTGTCATGAAAGATGATCACTCCTTCAAATTAGATGAAATTGCACTTAATCATATCCTTCTCTCAGAAGCTGTCAGGGACAAAGAAATTGTTGCAGTTTCTGTAGCTGGAGCATTTAGAAAAGGAAAATCATTTCTCATGGACTTCATGTTGAGATGTATGTACAACCAGGTATGATAAGAAGTTCTCTACAACACTTTCTTGTTCTTGTGCTTCTGTAACTGGATACTTTTGAATGAACATTGTTCCTTTTCAACAACAGCTAATATCAACCCATCATCATTCCAGACCACTTCCAGCTTTGGTATCTGCTCTATTCTAATTTTAAGGAATTATTTTCTTCAGTGAGCATTTGGATCTCCTTTTTAATTTTGCCAATTCTGATTTTTAAGGCACTTTTCTCCTCACTGGCTTTTTGGATCTCTTTTGCCATTTGGTCTAGTCTATTTTTAAGTTGTTATTTTCTTCAGTATTTTTTTGTGTCTCCTTTAGCAAACTGTTGATTTGTTTTTCATTACTTTCTTGCATCACTCTCAAATCCCTTCCCAATTTGTCTTCTACTTCTCTTACTTGCTTTTCAAAATTTATTTTTTTATTTTTTTTAAATTCATTAATTTATTTATTTTTAGTTTGCAACATTCACTTCCACAAGATTTTGAGTTCCAAATTTTCTCCCCATCTCATCCCTCTCCCAACCCCAAAACAACGCCCCTAATCTGCCCTCCCTTCTATAATCCCCCCTTCTCTTATCCTCTTCCTCTTCTATTTTCCTGTAGGGCAGCATAGATTTCTATACCCCATTGCCTGTATATCTTATTTCCCAGTTGCATGTGAAAACAATTTTTTAACATTTGTTTTTAAAACTTTGAGTTTCAAATTTTCTCCCTTCCACCCTTCCCACTCACCCTCATTGAGAAAGCAAGCAACTCAATACAGATCATACTTGTGTAGTCATGCAAAACACTTCCATGGTCGTCATACAGTGGAAAACTAAGTATGTTTCCCTTCATCCTATCCCGCCCCCCTTTTATTCTATTCTCTCTTTTGACCCTGTCCTTCCACAGAAGTGTTTCCTTCTGATTACCCACTCATCCAATCTGCCCTCCCCTCTATCATCCCTCTGTTCTCTTATCTCCTTCCCCCCTATTATCCTGTAGGGTAAGATAGCTTTCCATACCCAATTGAGTGTGAATGGTATTCCCTTCTTAAGCCATATCTGATGAGAATAAGTTTCACTCATTCTCTCTTACCTTTCCCCACTTCCCCTCCACTATAAAAGCCTTTTCTTGTCTATTTTATGTGAGATAATTTACCCCATTCTACGTCTCCCTTTCTCCTTCTCTCCATATAATCCTCTCTCACTCCTTAATTTTATTCACCAGATATCACCTCTTCATCTTCAATTCATCCTGTGCCCTCTATCAATCTATCTATACATATAATTTTTCCCTCCAACTACCCTGATACTGACAAAGGTCTAATGAGTTACAAATATCATTTTTCCATGTAGGAACGTAAACAGTTCAACTTTCGTAAGTCCCTTATGATTTGTCTTTCCTGCTTACCTCTTCATGCTTCTCTTGAGTCTTATTTTGGAAAGTCAAATTTTCTATTCAGCTCTGGTCTTTTTTATGGTCTGGACTGCTATCCAGGACTGCAAGTTAGATCTGAGTATGGGCAAAGCAACAGAGTCCTGCCTCAGGGCTAGCAAAAAGACCCTCATATCTCATTCTATTAATTAATTAATTTTTTTAAATTAATTTATTTTGAGTTATCAACAATCGCTTCCATAAGCTTTTGGGTTTTAAATTTTTCTGCCCCTCCCTCCCTACCTCTTTCCTCAAGATGATGCACAATATGATACAAGATATATATGTATATATATATATATATACACACATTCCTATTAAACATATTTTCACATTAATCATGTTGTAAGGAAAAATTAGAACCATTAGGAGGAACCACAAGAAAGAGGAAATAAAACAAAATAGATGGGAAAAAAAGAGCAAATAGTATGCTTTGATCTGAATTCAGACTCCATAGTTCTTTCTTTGGACATGGTTAGCATTTTCCATCATGAGACTTTTGGAGAAGTCTTAGATTCTTACATTGCTGAGAAGGGCTAAGTCTATCAAAGTTAGTCATCACACAACATAGTTGTTACTATGTACAATGTTCTCCTGGTTCTGCACTTCACTCAACATCAGTCCATACAAATCTTTCCAGGTTTTTCTGAAGTCTGCCTGCTCATCATTTCTTATAGCACAACAGTATTCCATTACATTCATATACCACAACTTGCTCAGCCATTCCCTAATTGATAGGCATCCCCTCAATTTACAATTCTTTGCCACCACAAAAAGAGCTGCTATAAATATTTTTGTACATATGGGTCCTTTTCCATTTATATGATCTCTTTGGAATACAGCCCTAGAAGTGCTATTGCTAGGTAGAAGGGTATGCATATTTTATAGTCCTTTGGGCATAGTTCCAAATTTCTCTTCAAAATGATTGGATCATCTGTAATCTCCTTCTGACCAGTTATCCAACCCCATTATTGTCTGTGGGCTAAAAACTCCAGAAGCTGCTGCTGCTGATTCAATCATTCCCAAGATCTGTTCCCGGTTTGTTGTATCCAGGGCTGTGCTACAGCAGCCTGCACTGGACTGTGTTCCACTCTCACCCAGGTGCAACAGAGCTTTCCTGCTGACCCTCTAAGCTGTTTTTGGCATTTTGGGGTTAAGAGGTCTGGAAACTCCTGCTGTCAGTAATTCAGTTGCCCTGAGGCCTGCTCTGGGTGTGTGGGGGCCTGGTATGTGTTGGAATGGCCTGTACCAGACTGTCCTCCTCTTTCACCCTGGTACAATAGACCTTCCTTAGTTGACATTCTCACATGTTGTTGAATCATTTCTGTCATATCTGACTCTATGACCCTCTTTATTGCTTTCTTGGTAAAGATACTGGAGTGGTTTTCCATTTCCGTCTCCACCTCATTTTTACAGATGAGGAACTATGGCACATAAGGTAAAGTGGCTTGTCCAGGGTCACATATAGTAAGTGTCTAAGTCCAGATTTGAACTCAGGTACTGCTGACTCTAGGGCCATGTTCTATCCACTGTGCCACATAGCTGCCTTCTTACAGGTTACAATACATTGATAATATCACATTAAATTTCTATGTATGACAAATAGATCTGAATTGGCATTAATGTTCATGTAATTTGACATTGTTGAGTATGTATGTGAAGACAGATAGATAGATTGATATAGGTGGATAGACAGAGGATAGTTCAGTAAGTCAGTAAAAGTTTATTAAGCACCCACTATGTGCCATGCACTGTGCTAAGTGCTAGGGATATAAAAGCAAAAATAAGCATTGACCTCAAGTAGCTAATCTAAGGGAGGAAACAACAAAAAAAAATATGTACAAACAAGCTATATACAGAATAAAATGGAAATGATCAGCAGAGGGAAGACACTAGATTTAAATGAAATTGGAAAAGGCTTCCTATAGAGAGTAGAATTTTAACTGAGACAGAGGAAGCCAAGAGACAGAGATGAGGAAGGAGAGGCTACTTTGTGTCAAGGACAGCCATGGGAAATGCTTGTGAATGGAATGAATACACCAAAACAAGCATACTTAACGTGTGTGTGTATCTGTGTGTGTGTGTGTGTGTGTGTGTGTGTGTGTTTGTGTGATGGATAGCTTTGGCAGTCTGAGGAGTACTTTGGATCCTTTCTCAGAATAATGTTTTCAGGGGGACAGCTAGGTGGTGCAGTGGATAGAGCACTGGTCCTGAAGTCAGGAGGACCTGAGTTCAAATCCACCTCAGACACATGACACTAGCTGTGTGACCCTGGGCAAGTCATTTAACCCCAATTACCTCATCAAAAAAAATAATAATTTTTCAAACACATAAAATACTTGGGATTACAAAGGACATCAGTTATGAAATACAGTTATCAAAAGACACATTTTTTTAAAAGAAACAAGAACACAGACCTTTGCTTAAAAATTCCTACAATAGAAGAAAAAAGTGGAAGGGAAATTAATAGAAAAACCGACCCAAGTAATACATTCCCTGTAAATTAGAATGGATCAAACATATGACATGTATATGTGTGTGTATAGTTTTTAGGTCATATATATATACACACATGCATATATGTATATGCACACACATGTGTGCATATTCTTCTGGTTAAGTGAGTTTATTCTAATAGGGTAATTAGGTGGTATAATGAATAGTGTTCCAGGCCTTAAGTCAGGAAGACTCTTCTTCTTGTGTTCAAATCTAGTCTCAGATACTTACTAGATTTGTAACCCTGAGCAAATCAAAACTCTGTTTGCCTTAGTTCCTCATCTGTAAAATGAGCTAGAGAAGGAAATGAGAAACTACTCCATTGTCTTTGCCTAGAAAACCCCAAATGGAATCACAAAGAATTGTACATGATTAAAACAACTGAACAATGACAATTATAGTAGGGAGGAAACCACATGTTTTTACTCCTTACTGAAACAACTGGGAACCATTCAGTTTTATATAAGTTTGCCTTCTTCACAACAATCCTGTCAGGAAGATAGGAGAAGTAAGCAATATTATTTCCACTTTGCAGATAAGTTACCTGAGGCTAAGGGAGGTTAAGAGATTTGCCTAAGTTACTGGCTGAATGCAGTTGTACTTGGGAGAAGAGAGAGAGATTAGTGGTATCTGGATGGATTGAGAAGAGCATAACAAAGTTTAATATCTCTAGCTGGAATGGAATGGTCCCAAGAGTTTAACTACAATAATAAATACAACCAATAAGATTAATATTGAAGCTAAGCCTCAATAATTTTGGTCTTCTGTTCCCTTTTTCATAAACAACTGGGATACTTAAGATCTTAATTGTCTTATTATGGGTAATAATTCTTATCTGTCTGAAGTCTTAGAGGAAAAACTTCTCTGGAAAAAATGTTTTAGTCCCCCCACTCCCAGATAATCATTTTTTTTAAACTTTGTAACAGTTGTGCAATTGTCTTTAATTCTCTGATATAGCCAACTTATTATTATAAGATGAACTTCCTAAATCAACTCCATTCAGGCAGGTATTTAATCAGGTACGTATTTTAAGTATTTTATTGGATCTATCTTTTGGAGTATATGGTTCTACTAATTAAGAACTAGGAGACTAAGGTAACATAGGCCATGATCTGCTTCATTTGAAGGAAATAATGGAGACTTGAGAATGATGATAAATGTGAACTTCCAAGTTTCTAAGAGAGAAAAATTTTCATGAAGACATATTCTGTATATCCTTATATACTGTATGTCACCACATAATCATTGCCACCACATAATCATCACACCCTGCTTTTTTAGTTCAATAACTGGTTTGTATAACCTTCCATCACATGCTATAATTCTGTTTGTCACACCACTTAAAAGATACACAGAGCAGCAATGTATTCACCAGTGGCACATGGATACACATTTATCTCTTGCACATTGCAATCTGGGAGCCTAGAATTCTCAGAGCACATGCATTGTCAGTATTCAATTTTAACATTATTAATGAGTATTCTGTGCATCCTAATATTGCACCAAAGACAATTTAGTAATTGAGTAAATAATAAATGTAAATGTAAATAAATAAGAAATGTAAACAGTAAATAAATTTTGAGCAATTCTGGCAAAATTTTTTCTAAAAAACTTCACATAATTGTCACACCCCACTTTTTTTCAAAAATCCTTGATGATTATGTGGTGAAATAGAGTATGCAATAAGCTGATCAGCTACTCAGACAGTTTTCTCACATGGGTAGAATTTAATGAATGATTCCTTTTGATATCAGCAGATATTCCAGAAAATTCAGATTAAAAAATAACCACTTTAAACTATGATTCTATAAAGAAGTTTTGTTGGGGAATTTAATTTAGGGGATTTTTTTTCTCATGGATGACATGGGGGGGTATTTCTGCTCTCTAGCTTTATAGAATATTAAAGAAACTCTTGAAAGTTGAACAGTTTGATCCAATTACCGAACTAAAAAGCAGGTATTTGGGGGTATCATTTACCTGATAGTCAAATAGACAAATCAGAGTAAGTAGTTCTGAACTAGATGTTTCCTTGTGGCTCATTTGACTTTGCTGGTGGAAATGTGGACAAAATTAAAAGGGAAAATATCAAGGTTTGGAGTTTGCAAATTGTGATCAACATTTTAAAAACGATGTGACATTTCCAGAAATATTTTCATCACTTCTTAAACTACATGACATCTTAATATTTATATGATTTCAGAAGTAATCTAATCAATTATCCCTACCCAACACAGAGATATGCTTTACAACATTCCTGAGATTGTCTTTGATTCAACACTTACAGCACTGATCAACTCTAAACAAAACAACCTGTTCCCACCATTCAGACTTCGCACTTATTTGATGTGTATTTTATATTTACTCATCTACATATTATGTATCCTCCTCAATAAAATATAAGTTCCTTGAGGGCAGAGATTGTATTGTTTTTGTTAGAGTAAAAGAATTGAACATCCTTTGGGGACAGCTAGGAGTTGGTGAAATCAATCAGTAATATTTATTAAGTGCCTATTATGGGCCAAACACTTCGTTAGGCACCAGAGATATAAGGAGCAGCTAGGTGTCACAATGAATAGAGTGCTGGGCCTGGAATCAAGAAGAGTCATGTTCTTGAATTCATATCTGGTCTCAGAAACTTGCTAGCTGTGTGACCCTGGGCAAGTAACCTAACTTTGTTTGCCTTGATTTCCTCATCTGTAAAATGAACTGGAGAAGGAAATGGCAAACAATTCTTTTGCCAAGAGAACCCCAAATGTGGTCATGGAGGGTTAAACAGAACTTAAATGACTGAATAGCAACAACAAGAACAACAACAACAGAGATATAAATACAAGGAATGAAACAATATCTACTCATAAGGAGCTTACAGTCCAAAAGCTATGAAAAAGAAATATATATATATATATGTATGTTTGTTTATACATATATAAATATGGGTGTAGTCACATTTGTGTGTATATATACATGCAAATATACACATACATATACACATAAATATAGAGTCAAAATAAAATGAAGAAATACAAATATATCAAAAGTAGTTAAATTCAAGACAATTGAGAGAAAGGGCATTAGTTCTTGGGGACATCAGAACAGACTTCATGTAGAGAATAAAGATGATCATGTATCTCAAAGTAATAGAGAGATTCTATGAGGCAGAGGTAATGAGTATACATGATGAACAGTGAACAGGTAGTGATAGGAGATGTAATGCTAGGTGTTAGGAGAAAAGAAAAGGCCAATTTGACAGAATCAAAGAGTGTGTGAGGGGGAAGAAAAGTCACCCAGCCCAAAACTATGACTTGGGCCTAGGTTAAACAGAGCTTTAAAAAAATGGCAACATTTATAGTTTATCCTAGAAGCAATAGGCAGTCACTGGATTTGAGCAAATAAGACAGCCATGTGGTATGATTTGTGCTTAAGGAACATTATTTGAGTAGCAGTGTGAAGGATGGCCTAGAGCGATGAGACACAGGCAAAGATACCTATTTTGAGATTAATAGAATAATCTGGGTAAGAAGTGATGGAGGTCTAAAGAAGGGGTCAGGAACCTGAGGCCTCAAGGCCACAGGTAGCCCTTTAGGTCCTGAAATGTGGCCCTTTGACTGACTCCAAACATGACAGAGCAAATGCCCTTCATAAAAGGATTTGTCCTGTAAAATTTGGACTCAGTCTAAAGGCCACACCTAAGGATCTATAAGGTCCTCAAAGTCACAGATTCTCCACCCTTGGTCTAAAGTAAAGTGGTTTTGTGAAAGGAGAGAAGAATTCAGGTGAGAGAGATCCTGTAGAAGTAGAAATGACAAAATTTGGCAATGGATTAGATTTAACATGAAGGCAAGTGAGTCACTAAATATACAAACCTGGGAGAATAGAAAGATCATGGTGCCTTAAACAGAAATAGGGAATTTTGGAAGTGTGAATTGTTGTTCTTGTTGTTGTTTTTCTTGTTTTGTTGTTTGGTGAGGAAATTGGGGTTAAAGGACTTGCCCAGGGTCACACACTTAGTAAGTTTCAAGTGCCTGAGGCCAGATTTGATTGCAGGTCCTCCTGACTCCAAGACCTGAGCTCTATTTACTGCACCACCTAGTTGCGCCTGTTGTTGTTTTTCTTGATGATAATGATGATGATGATGGTGGTGGTGGTGGTGGTGGTGGTGGTGATGCTGCTGCTTTTATTGTGGATGTTGCTGTTATTTTGGGGAGGATAATGACTTCAGTTTTGTACATGTTACTTTCAACACATAAAGAATGAGATATCCAAAAGGTAAATGTCGATGCAGGTCTAAAGTTTAGGAAAGAGACTGGGGTTTTATATACATGAATATCAGTATGCATATGTACAAGCATGTATGGATGTACATGATCCATTTTCATAGAAATATAAAAATTATAGTTAAACCCATAGGAGCTGATGAGAATGAAGAAGTAGAAGACAAAATATCCTAAGACAGACTCTAGAGAGACACCTACAGATAAGTCATATGATATTAATGATGATGATGATGATGATGACAGTGATTGATGATAGTGATTATGATTGTGATAATGACAAGGTGAAGAAAGTCATTAGTTATATAGGAGTCATACAGTAGCTAACCAAGAGAGTCATATAGCTACATAGGAGCCATACAGGACTTAACCATATCCTGAGAGAAAAGATTATTCAGCAGGAGTAGGTGGCTAATACTATTAAATGGAGGAGATAAGTTGACAACTGTGAGGTCAGAAAAAATACTATCAGATATGGTTTTGAGGTACTACTGGTAATTTTGAAGAGAACAGTTTCAAGAGTGATGAGGGCAGCAACCAGATTGCAAAGGGTTACAAAGTTGAAGGACAAGCAGTAGAGGAAGCAAGTATAATTCACTTTTCAAGAAATTTGGCTAAGAAAATAAAGGGAGATATAGAATGATAGCTTGAGGGATGGTAGAGTATAACAACAGTTGTATAAGGATGGGGGAGACTCATATGTTTTAAGGCAGTTGGGAAGGAAAGAGTAGATAGGGAAAAGGCTGAAAATTTGAAAGAGGAGAGAGAGGAGATGATGAGATTAAGTGTACATGCAAATAGGTTGGACCTGACAAGTAAGAGGATCACCTCTTTGATGGGAAGAACAACCAGGATGCTGAAGGATTTTAAATTTATATCATATGACCATATGAGGATCCCTTGAGGTCCTGGGAATATTTAGTTTGTACACTAGCTTAGGTGAATATGATCACTGTCTTAAATTATTCAAAAAGCTATCATGGGGGGCAGCTAGGTGGTGCAGGGATAGAGCACTGGCCCTGAAGTCAGGAGGACCTGAGTTCAAATCCAGCCTCACAGACATAACACTTACTAGCTGTGTGACCCTGGGCAAGTCACTTAACCTCATTACCTAGTAAAAAAAAAAGCTATCATGTAGAAGAAAGATTCATTTGTTTAGTTTGTCCTAGTATTTCAGAACTAGGAAGAATGTGGAGAAGTTACAAATGAACAAATTTAGACTTTAGGTTTAAAAGAAAACAAAAACTTCATAAGAGTTAGAGCTATTGTAAAATATGACAGGCTGCCTTGGGATATAGTGGGCTTCCTGTGATTGAGGGTCTTTAAGCAAAACTGGATGATCACTTATCAGATGTATTTTGGTAAGGGCTCTTTAGGTATAGTAGTTGATTGAGTTCTGGACCTGGAGTCTGGAAGACTCTTCCTAAGTTAAAATTTATCCTCAGATACATACTAGCTGCGTGAACCTAGGCAATTCTCTTAACACTCTTTGCTCAGTTTCCTCCTCTGTAAAATAAGCTGGAAAAAGACATGACAGGACACTCCAGTATCTTTGCCAAGAAAATCCCAAATGGGGTAATGATGACTGGGATGGGACTGAACAACAACCAAGAGTTCTTTGGGGGGCAATATCCAAGAAGGTGAAATCCTTTGCAATTCTTCAACCCCATCATTCTGTTATTCTGTGACCTTGCAAACAGATATGTAAATGTCAGGGAAGGAACAGGATAGTGTAGATATCTGCATTCTAAATATCTGGAATAGATAAGGTTCCATTCTTGTAATTCCACTAAATACCTGTTCTTTCTAATTGATTAGAATCAGGAACAATTATCTTGATGTTGCTTCCTCTCATTTTTTTCTTTATCTATTGAATGTCTTAGGAGGAAAGGTCTCATTTGATAAAATTTGCTTTTAGTAGAATGAGACTTCTAAATAAAAATATTAATATTTAAAATCCTTCACCTTCTTTGGATCCCAGGCCAGTTTTGCAGACTGTCTTATAACTTTCTTTTTTCATTCCACCTGATTTTAAACCAAGTTTCTACCTATAAGTACATTTTTCCAGAAAGATTTATATCTGAATTTTGATGGTTATCCCACCTACCTTTCTAAACAACACATTCATTTCAGTCATCATGGGATGTGCCATATTTACTATATATCTCCCTCCAGGAACCCCAACAACTCTGTTGTTACAAACTGTGGTCAGTGATGTTATGTGGAGACTTGGGACAGAGCTTTACCATTTTGTGCATGTTCTATATAACTCAATTTCATCATCTGTAAAATTGGGATAATCGTACCTACGTTACCTACCTTAGTGTTATTCTGAAGATGAAGTGAGATAATATATACCAAACATATGCCATAATAACCATTTGTAAATGTTAAAATACTATATGTCAGCTATTATCATTATTATTATCATTATTGTATTTAAGCACCCTTCATTCATGCTTAAATTTTAACATCCTGTATTTACTTATAACTACTTATATTTACCTATATTAATGTCAAACTTAAATGTACTTTTTTTTTAGTTGAAAGCAAAAAAGTTTTATTAGGAGGAAAATCAGACACTAATGCTGAGGCACCCCAGTACAAAGTACAAAGGAGCCCACAGCCCAGGAAAAGCAGGGGATATCCATGCTTGAAAACCACAAATGGGCAGTTTAGGGAGATACTGGGAAAAGGAATGGGCAGTCTTTCCCAGGAACAGGTGGAACACAGAAGCAGGATTTTTTCAGGAACAGCTGACTGCAAGGCTGGTTTGGGCCATTTTGGGGGGGGGCACAGATCAACAAGGTCACCCAGCAAACACCAGCAAAGGTGTCTAGGAGTAAGCATGACTTTGGTTCACTGCAGGCTCCTGATTGGCAACTTTTGACGAACAGTCCTACTCTGTGCCAGTTCATGTGACTCTGGCACAGGAATACCTAGGGGAAGAGGGTAGGGCTAAAGCAACATCAAGGATGTTGCTATCACTAAACTGGTGATGTAGATTCATCATAGAGAAAACTTTCAATAGTTCTTTGCCTAAGACAATTTGACAGTATGGTCTAACAGATGATATTTCTTCCTGAGAACTAGCAACAGCAGCAGCTTCAAATTTTGGGTCCCTGCAATATTGTGAGCAGACAGTAGATAGTGTTTTCCTGGGACAGATCAATTAAAACCTTAAAGTGAACTGATCTCTCCATGTGTTGAGGTTTAGACATTTAGGAGTGTTGGTACCCCAAAATCACAACACATGGCTCCTGTCTTTATTAATTAGACCCAAGCCTTCTTTCAGCCAAAGACAAGATTTATTAAAGATCTGCCATACTGACCAGACTCTAAAGGAATCTTAAAGAATCTAGGCATTTGTATCATTAATGCAAGTGGACCAGATTTTAAGAATCTGAGCATTACCTGGATTATAAGAATCTGAGCCAAATGTGCTTTTTCCCTTGGCTGATACAACAAGCTTCAATGGATCTCACTAAAGTTGTTTTCTTTTGCCCTCACTAAGAACTCTCTTGAAAGTATTGGAAATGGTGTCCAGGGACAAGAGGAACTCACTTAAGAGAAAAGCTATGCTTGTATGCTCTGACTTTATTTCTTGCAGACACAATAGTGTTAGCATCATATTTCAAGGTTTCCTCTGTAATAAGACAATGGAACACAGTTCTATTCTCTTGTCTAGAAAGTTGTTAGGCAGGGGATTGGGAAAAAGGCAGAAGAGTATCCCCATCCCAAGGAATAAATTAACAAAGACCTTCCTCATAGCCTTATATATTCATGAATATAAGTTACTGAAGCCCAAGTTCCTCTCACCAAAACCAGTAATTATACTCAAAAAAATAAAAAAGAGAATTATCAAGAGATTGAATGAAACCTTTGGTTTGAGTGGTTGAGCTTTGTGACCTCAAATATCCCTTCAAAGTACCTGATTCCAGGAATCCACAGAATCACTGATTTTCATCTGTGTATCATGACATACATAAAAGAAAACTGAATAAGGAAAAAAATGCATCATGAAGTAAAAATTGAATGCTTTGAAAATAAAGAGTAGTAGAACCCTATAATAGATACCTTTCTATGAATACAGAAAGTAGAATGGGGCAGCATGGACCATAGAGTTAGTCAGATTTGGATTTGAATCCCTTCTCTGCTACTTATTCCTTATGCATCTTTAGGAATATCACTTAATCACTATAAGCCTCAGTTTTCTTTTCAGTAAAATAAAGTGATTTGGCAAAGTTGAGTCCTCTAAAATTTAGGATCATTCAAAGCTGTGCACCAGTCTAGAATTCAAACATGGGGAACTTTCCACCAAAAAAAATGCACAATTTAAATGACAAAAGTGTTAAAAAGCCTCCTTTTTCATTCTATGAAAAGAAACATAATGACATCAACATGAGTGTTTTTCAAATACAAATTTTTGGCAGACAGTTGTTCTTCATTATTCCTAAGTACATTTGTCAAGGTAGAGCCACACATGTGAAATGTCATTGTAAAAATAATAATTAAAACATAGGGGTAATATCCTCTCTAATTTGCTACAATGACATTCTAATAGCAAAAGCATAGATAACTGTACTGGACAGGCACATCATTGTGAAATTGTGATGTCTATATTTCATTCTGTTTCACATATATACTTCACCAATTAAACCAATTAAAAACCTTCAATTTCAATTATTTTATCACCTTCATATCAAAAGTACAAATCATCCTGAAACTATTAGCAGATATAGTCTCATTTTCTTTAGCCCACCTTTTGAATTAACCTTTCTGCTTCATTTTTTAGGAGTTGCTTACAAAATATGTAAGCCATTAGTATGTACCTGCTGGTATTATCCTGATGATTCATTACTGTACTGTAACATCAGAATGACGGTGTTGTGATGATATATTATAGTAATACATTAGCAATGTAGCAACAAACTGGTGATGTATTGCATAATATATCATCAAAGTTATTCCAGTTGGAGAATCCAGGAGACTGGTAGCACTTACAAGTTTTTTTGAAAAATAAATAAATGATATAAAAGATAACTGTGAATGCTACAACAAAAAGAAAGGGTAGGGAAAAAGAAAACATTTAAATGGATGAAAACAATTCAATTCTTCTGAAATATGAACACATAAAAGGATTTAACAGTGGACTCTGGATTAGGCTAAATGGAAAGAGGTAGGTTACAGTGCCCTAGAATAATAGGGTCTATGCATTTGATGTAATGCATAGATGGTGTGTGGTCAAAGTTATTAATTTATATTACTCCAAGTGGATAATATAATATTGAATGAATGAATGAATAAATTAACAAATACAAAAATGATCAAATGAATGAATACAATATTTATAAACTTATTATGTGCAAAACATTATGCTAAATCCTAAGTATTCATATAGAAGAGCAGCACAGTACTTGCTTTTATGGATCTCAAAAACCAGTGGAGGAGACAGGATTTAACATTAGTGCAAAAGGAAAGTTCCAACAAACCTTAGGGTTCAGTGGCAGGTTAGATATTGGTGCACCTCCTTTAGTGTCATTTCCATTGACAAAAATATCACTTTCTCATATTAGATCTTTTGACAGTGCCTAGGACTTTATTTGCTTTGTTGAACTTTCTTTGGGTCCTTAGCAGCTATGGCTGTTAAACAGGTAGGAGGAATACAGAAATTAGAGGGGTTTCTTTTTATAAAATTTGATCCCCTGGATTATTTTGTTTATATGGCCCAGCTAAATCAGGGCTGATGAAATAAGTTAGAGGGGTTCTGCTGTTTCTGGGGTCCTTCAGGTTGCCTGCCCTATCAGTGGCAATGGGTTGGTGGCCAGTCTTGGTGGTGATAGGTGTTATATCTTCAGGTGTTGCATCATTCACTTTGATACTTTCAAGATTCCTTATTTCACCAATATAAGTACTCCCTGTACCCATATAGATTAAAAATCCTTACTAGATGCTTTTTGAATGAGTCTCTGTGGTAAAAAGAAATCATCACTAGATGGTCAATCTTTTGGAAACAAGCCTCTTTGTAGTTAGTTGGTTGTCAGAAGACAGAAAGTATGTATTGCTTGGCCACACTTGAAGGCTTTCCCAAGCTTGTACTCTATTATCATGGACTTCAAGGATTCAGGGGAATGAAAGCCAAGACAACAGACTAATAGGAAGAAGTATAGTGGACCTAACCCCTTCAAATAATGTTATACAAAAAGAGATGTACCAGACTGAATCCTAATTATAAAATCCCAAAAGAAATCACAGTAAGCCATTTTCCTAGCCCACCTCAACATAAGGAGACTGATAGAGAAGTTTGTGGATACCAGAGACAGAGTCCAAACAGGAGTGTGCCTCATGGAACATTACAGCACAGAGAGAGGCCATGTACCAGGACCAAAGGAGGTTCCAGATCTAGCAAAGAATAGCCTAGAGCTGTGTAATATGCAGAAATCATTGCTAACTAAGAGTTTTTATGTCCATTACCAGTACTGAAATATAGATCAAGGGTATATTAAGAAGGAGACCTGCACCTGGCAGTGGCTTTTCAGAGTGATGAACTGTCACTGGGTGTAGTCTATGTTTCAAGCAAAGAGCAAGTTTCAAAGCAAGCAGTAGCTGTGTGGCTCTGACTCCAGAAGTTGAGAGGGTCTCAGTTCAAATATCTATTCCATGCTAAAGCCTTAAGAGGAATATTCATGACATGACTCAGGAAAAAGAGATTGCAGTTAGCTTTTTCATTATCAACCAACATAATTTTTCATCTGAATGATAGAGGCTGAATCCAATAATAGTTCATTGAAGTTCCAAACAAGGCAAGTCCACAGTCCTGTTACTTAAATCAAAATCTTGGGTCAGAAACTTGCAGAGTTCAAACCATGAAGGCAGCAATCTGATTTTGGGAGCTAAAACTTTTTAAGATTTTTATTTTTATTTTTTTTTAGTTTGCCATCCTGAGCTGACCCTAGAATAACACAATACTCAATATCCCAAGAAAGCAAAAAGAGGACTAAGCTAGATATTACCTCCAGAAATACATAGAATCTTTCCCTAATATCAACTTTAAAGTCATAAAGTAGGCTAAAAGAATGAACAAACAGAAAAATAATCCCATCTTAAAAATATATCCTTGTGACAGGTATGCTCAAGACACAAACCCAGAAGAAACAAAAATGACTCCAAAATATCTACAAGCAAAACCTCACAGAAAGAGAAAGCTTATAATAAATTCAAATTATGGAAGAGACAAAGCAATAGTTTTAATTTTTTTTAATGAATGAAATAAAAGCACTAAAAGAAACAATGAAAATGAAATGAAAACTGTGGAAGAAAGAATCTGAAAGGAAATTCACAGCTTAGCACAAGTGGCATAAAACATTTCTCATGTAAATCATGTAAATAACTCCCTGAAAATTATAATGGACAAAAGAGAAGTCAATGACTCCATGAGACAATGATACATACATACATACATACATACATACATATATATGTACATATATATGTACATATATAATAAAGTTTTAAAAACTGAAAAAATGGAAGGAAATATAAAATATTCCATAGCAAAAACAACTGATTTGGAAAATAGATCAAAGAGAAATAATTTATTAATCACTGATCTAATTGAAGACCATGACCAAAGTGGGGAAAAAAACAACAGCTAGATATCATATTTCAAGAAATCACAGACAATTGTCCAGAACTCTTAGAAATGCAATTAAAATGAAAAATAACTCACTAGTCACTCCTAAAAGAAATTTAAAATGAAGACTCTAGAGGCAAAGTCAAAGGACAAAAGGAGGTTCCAGATCTAGCTTCCAGGTCAAAAAGTAATCAGAAAGAATCCTAGTACTTAGGTGCACACTTAGATTTAGAAGCCACTACCATCAAGGAGCACAGAGCTTGGAACACCATATTCTAAAAGGAAAAAGAATTTAGGTTGATACTTGTGAATAACCTGTACAAAGAAATAAGTATAAGCCAAAGGGGGCAAATGAAATAGAAGACTTCCAAGCAATCCTAATTAAAAAAAAAAAAAAAACAGAGTTGTGTACAAACTTTGAAGTGCAAACAAAGGAGTCAAGAGAAACATGGAAAGGTAAATATCAATAATCTCTCATAAGGGACTAAACAAATATAAACTACTTACATTCTATTGTGGGAAAATGATATTGGAATATATCATCATTAGGATTCAAAAAATGAGTCTTATTAGACAAAAAGCTTGAGAGTGGTTATGTCTTCATAGTTTTAAAATAAGGGAAAGGGAGGGGAAGAGGAATACACTAGAGGGAGAAGGGGAGAAGGTTATAGAAAAATTATCTTACACAAATGAGGTGTGCAAGCAGAAGTCTATGAAAACATATTATATGTACTGATTGTTAGCCTGAGTGATTAGGTCAATGATGGTTCACTTGAGGTTAATAGAAAAGTTGGGAAGAAGGAAGACTTGGCCAAGAAAGAAAATAAGTTCATTTGGGGACATATTAAGTTATAGCAAATGTCACTTTTTAAAATGGCTTTGTTTTCAATTAGTTGGTCTGCTAGTTTAATTCATGCCTTCAAATACAGAAATTGCTCTCTAAAATTCCAGCCTAAGTAAATCCATATCCTTTTCAAATATATTGTGATATCAATATTATTTTGTTCATAAATTTAGTTATTATGTAGATATTCTGGAGTGATTATTTTGAAGATGTTCAATGACCTCATATTCTTCAATTTTTCTGTCTTTAGATTTTAGTAATTCCTTAATTTTAACCTTATTTCATCCAAACTATATTTGGAGATGAAGTTATTGCCTTAAAAATTGCCTGTAGTGTTTTATGTTGTGTTGACTTGATACTGGCAGTACCAGTGATGAAACAAGCCATATGAAGTCCTTGCTTATAACTTGTAAGATCTATGTCCATTTTCTTATTAGTATAGGTGCATAATTAAGGCATTCACAGCTTCAGTCTATGTTGTGCACACTTATTTTTTGCCAGAATTAGTGGTCAGTTTCATCTGCACAGAAGCATTTCAGGAAGAGGGAGCATTGGTATTTCTGATTTTTTTCAAGGGCATTTTACTTTCTTGTTAACAGAAGACAAAGGAGCAATTAGTTCCACTTGTTGTCCACAGTTCTTTTGTTTAGCTCTACTGTCCTTCATATCAAACTGTTCTTCCAAATGATTTGAAGTAACAACCTGGGTCCCTTTTCCACCACATTTATTTCTTTGACTTAAGAGCAGTTGCATAATATTGTCTTCCTTGTTAATCTAACTGATATCACAATAACACAATTCATTAATGTTTCAGGGTTCCTGTCAGTCCTTCAAAGCTATAGTAATCATCGCAGGGCACACCAAGTCCCCACTGTACATTACTCTGACTGGCATTCTATTTTGCTACCCCAAATCTCTAACACTTTTGCATGGAGGATGATTGAACTTTGCTGGGTTAATTATTTTTGTTGTTATCTCATACTCATTCTTCATATATATATATATATATATATATAGAGAGAGAGAGAGAGAGAGAGAGAGAGAGAGTTACATAGCCCTTTTTAGCAACAAAGAGAAGGTATCTGTTTCACAACACAAATAATATCTGACTACACTAGAAGTTTATTATATTGTAATATAATCACTTATAAATGAAATTTTCATTATTTAAAAGTTTCCAACCTTTTTGATTGTTTACAATTTGCAAAATTATTCAGAAAATTAAATGTATGTGTACAAGTCGGCAAAGAGTGCTCAATTGGAATATGATAAATGTTTTATTGGTTGCATTTAAAGGACCATCTGCCACTGTGAGTTTACATCCATAATAATTTTTTTAAAATCATAAAATAGTTTAAAATGAGCCTACCTTCATTCCACTTTCCTAAACAAGAAAGCATTTAATAATTAGTTGAAATTAAGGAAGAACTATGGTTACTAGGGAAGAAAAGAGTTCTATTGGTTTTGAAGTTTCAGTATCCACAAAAAAACAGGAAGCTATAGAGGTAGCTAGGAGAGTGAGAAAGAGAGAGAGAGAGAGAGAGAGAGAGAGAGAGAGAGAGAGAGAGAGAGGGGCTGATGACTTTGTACAATTCTGCCTCACTTAAATCCAATTCATCTACAAGTCAAGCCATCACCCATGATGTCATTGGTCCTCTTTGAAAATTAAGGATGAACAACAGTGGATATAGCACTGGGCCAGGTGTAAGGAAGACTTCAATTTAAATCTAGCCTCGAACTCTTACTCAATGTGTGACCCTATGGAAATCCTTTAATATATCTGCCTCAGTTTCCTTATCTAAAAAATGGGGATCATAACAGTACTAACATCACAGGATCATTTTGAGGAGTAATACAGACACACACACACACACACAGACACACACACAGGCACAGAGAGAAAGACAGAGAGTAATCAAGTAATCACTTAGCACAGTGCCTGGCACATAACAGGCATTTGATAAATGAATATTCCCTTCCTCTTCAACCCCAAATACCTCAGTGCTTATTCTCAACTTTATCTTTCTAAGAGTTAGTCTGGGATCATATTTAAAGTATGAATATGTGAGGGTGGCATGCCTGAATATTCAGTCTCAGTGGTTGTCAATATTCCAACTGCACAGTGATTCACTGAACTTTCTTATCAATTTCTACACTGTCTTAAGTGGGTGTAATTCAGGAATGAAAAGCTTTTTCCATTATTCTTATTCCATTCTTCTAGAGTTCTATGATAGCATTTATTAACACTCTAATTGGATTCTTCTCATATTTCTTCAAGTAATTCCTGAAAGATATGGGGTAAATGCAGAAAAACTCCACCTGGCCTCAGCACATCAGCCACCACCATCTGCTCTAGCTCAGCACCAGGTAAGCTACCAGATACCTACAGCCTCCAACTGCTAGTACCTGAGACCCCAGCACACAAAGTCAGTAACCAGGCCATTGGCCTCCAGCACAAGAAGCATGGTTCAGTGCACCCTGTGCCCCAGAAGCAGAAATCAATTTTAAAAGCCAGAAAAAAAGGCCAGCACCATAAGCATTTTTGCAACAAAGAAAAACAAAGACCATAGATTCTTACTGTGAACAGGGAAGATCAAAACACAAATTTAAAAGAGAACAACATTGTGAATACACTCACATCTAAAACTTTGAAGGGGAATATGAACTGGTCTCAAGCTCAAAAATCCTTCTTGGAAGAGCTCAAGAAAGATTTTAAAAGTCAAATAAGAGAAGTAGAAGAAAAATTGAACAATTCCTTTAAAACTACAATTGACAAAATAGGGGAGAAAAGTACACTGAAGAAAATAACTCCTTAAAAAGAAGAATTGGCCAAATGGAAAATGAGGCACAAAAGCTAACTAAAAAAAACCAATTTGTTAAAAATTAAAATTGGTCAAGTGGAAGCTAATGACTCTATGAGACATCAAGAATCAGTCAAACAAATCCAAAAGAATGAAAAAAATAGAATAAAAGATAAAATATCTCATGGAAAAACAACACACCTAGAATATAGATCAAGGAGAGAAAATTTAAGAATTATTGATCTACCTGAAAGCCATGATCAAAAGAAGAGCCTGGACAGCATCTATCAAGAAATAAAAGGAAACTACCCTGAGGTCCTAGAACCAGAGGGATATTTTACCCTCAATGGGTAAAATATCCATTGAAAGAATACACCAACCACCTCTTGAAAGAGATCCCAAATTGAAAATGCCAAGGAATGTTGTAGCCAAATTCCGGAATCAGGTCAAGGAGAAAATACTCCAAGCAGCCAAAAAGAAATAATTCAAGTACGTGAAACCATAGTCAGGATTACACAAAACCTTGAAGCTTCTACATTAAAGGATTAGAAAGTGTGGAAAATGATATTCCATAAGGGAAAGGAGCTTGGATGACAACCCAGAATCAACTATCAAGCAAAATTAACTATAATCTTTCAAATGAGGAGATGAAAATTCAATAAAATAGGGGACTTCCAGACCTTCCTGATGAAAAGACCAGAGCTCAATGGAAAATCTGATCTTCAAATGCAAGACTCAAGAGTGGCATTAAAAGGTAAACAGGAAAGAAAAAAAAACATGTTATTCATTAAGGGCAAACTGTTTACAAACATATATGGGAAGATCATACTTGTACCTCTTGAGAACTGTATCTTTATTATGACTTTTAGAAGGAATATAAACAAATAAAGGGTGTGGGTTTAAATTGGCTTTGATGTGATGATAAAAAAATACAATGAATTAAATGGTGAAAAGGGATTGTAATGGGAGAAGAGAAAAGGAGGAGGCAGAAAATGCTAAATTACATCACATGAAGAGGCACAAAGACATATTACATTAGAGGAAAAGAAGGGAGGGAGATGAGCATTGTTGGAACCTTACTCTTACTGCATTTGGCTCAAGGAGTAAATAACATAACTCAGGTATAGAAATCTAACTTGTCATATAGGAAGAAAGAGGGGAAAGGGGAAGATAAGAGAGGGGGTGGTTAGAAGAGAGTGTAGAAGTTGTAAGGGAAAAGGGGAAGGAAAGGGAAGGGGCTGACAGAAGAGAGGGAAGAGTGAGGGAGATGGTGGTCAAAAGCAAAACAAGTGAGGACAGAATAAGAGAAAGGATAAATAAAAGCATAAATGAGAGGGAGGAATAGGATGGAGAGGAAGACACAAATAGTAATCATAACTGTGAATGTGATAAACTTTCCCATAAAATGGCAGCTTATAGTAGAATGGATTAAAAATTATAATCCTACAATATGTTCTTTTCAAGAAACACAGTTGAAACAGAGGGATACACACAGAGTAAAGGTAAAAAGGCTGGAGTAGAATATATTAAGCTTCAGCCGAAGTGAAAAAAAATAAAGCAGGGGTAGCAATCTTGATCTCAGACAAAGCAAAAGCAAAAATAGATCTTATCAAAAGAGAAAAAGAAACTACATCTTGTTAAAAGGCACCATAGACAATGAAGTAATGTTATTACTAAACATATATGCACCAAGTGGTACAGCATCCAAATTCTTGGAAAAGTTAAGGGAGTTACAGGAAGAAAGAGAGAGCAAAACTATATTAGTGGGGGACTTCAAACTCCCCCTCTCTGAACCAAATGAATCTAACCACAAAATAAACAAGAAAAAAAGTTAAGGAGATGAATAGAATTTTAAAAAAGTTAGATATGGCAGACCTCTGGAGAAAATTGAATGGGGATAGAAAGGAATATACCTTTTTTCTCTGGGGTACATAGAACCTACACAAAAATTGATCCTGTACTAGGGCATAAAAACCTCACAGTCCAAAGCAGAAAGGCAGAAATATCAAATACATTCTTTTCAGATCATTATGCAATAAACATTACATATAATAAAGAGCCATGGAAAGATAGACTAAAAATTAATTGGAAACTAAATAATCTATTCCTAAAGAATGAGTGGGTCAAACAACAAATCATAGAAACAATCAATAACTTCATTCAAGAGAATGACAATAATGAGACAACATACCAAAACATATGGGATGCAGTCAAATAAGTTCTTAGGGGAAATTTTATATCTCTAAATGCTTAAATGAATAAAATAGAGAAAGAGAAGATCAATGAATTGGGCATGCAACTAAAAAAGCTAGAAAAAGAACAAATTGAAAATCCCCAAATAAATACCAAACTAGAAATATTGAAAATCAAAAGAGAGATTAATAGTATTGAAATCAAGAAATCTAGTGTACTACTAAAAAAACTAAAAGCTATGAAAAAAACATAAAATAGATAAAATTTTTTGTTAATTTGATTAAAAAGAGAAAGAAGAAAATCAAATTACTGGTATCAAAAATGAAAAGAGTGAATTCACCATCAATGAAAAAGAAATTAAAACAATAATTATGAGGTATTTGCCCAACTGTATGCCAATAAATTTGACAATGTTAGTGAAATGGATGAATATTTACAAAAATATAAACTTCCAAGTTTAACAGAAGAGGAAATAAAATACTTAAATAACCACATTTCAGAAAAAGAGAAATTGAGCAATCCATCAATAGAAAAAATCTCCAGGGCCAGATGGATTTACAAGTGAATTCTATCAACATTTAGAGAACAATTAATTCAAATATTATATAGACTATTTGCGAAAATATTTGAAGAAGGAGTCCTACCAAATTCTTTTTATGATACAAATATTGTACTGACACTTAAACCAGGAAGAGTCAAAACAAAGAAAGAAAATTATAGGCCATTTTCCCTATTGTGTATAGATGAAAAATTTCAAATAAAATATTAAGGAAAAGATTACAGCAACTTACCATTAAAATAATATACTGTGACCAGATAGGATTTATACCAGGAATGCAGGGCTGCTTCACTATTAGGAAAACTATCAGCACAACTGACCACATCAACAACAAAACTAACAGAAATCATATGATTATCTTAATAGATGCAGAAAATCTTTTGACAAAATACAACACCCATTCCTATTAAAAACACTAGAGAGCATGGGAATGAATGGAGTCTTCCTTAAAATGATAAGTAGCATCTATCTAAAACCTTCAGTAAGCATTATATGTAATGGAGATAAGCTAGAAGCTTTCCAATTTTTAATTTCCAGTAAGATTGGAGATGAAACAAGGTTGTCCATTATCACTACTGTTATTCGATAGTGTACCAGAAATGTTAGATTTAGGAATAAGAGAAAAAAAAGAAATTGAAGGAATTAGATTAGAGAAAAAAGACACAAAACTATCACTCTTTGTAGATGATATGATGATATACTTATAGAACCCTAAAGAATCAAGTAGAAGCAGCTAGATGGCACAGAGGATAGAGCACTGGCCCTGGAGTCAGGAGGACCTGAGTTCAAATCCAGCCTCAAATGCATCATACTCACTAGCTGCGTGACCCTGGGCAAGTCACTTAACCCTGATTGCCTCACAAAAAAAAGAATCAAGTAAAAAACTACTTGAAATAATAAACAACTTTAGCAAAGTTGCAGGATATAAAATATATCCACATAACTTATTGGCATTTCTATATATTACTAACAAAGCCCAACAGCAAGAGATAGAAAGAGAAATTCCATTTAAAGCTGCTGTAGACATTATAAATTATTTGGGCATCTACCTGCCAAAACAAACCCAGGAACTATATGAACATAATTACAAAACACTTTTCAAACAATAAAATCAGATCTAAATAATTGGAAAAAACATCAGTTGCTCATGGGTAGGCTGAGCTAATATAATAAAAATGACAATTCTACCTAAATTAATTTACTTATTCAGTGCCATATTAATCAAATTACCAAAAAAATTTTATAGAGCTAGGAAAAAATAATAACAAAATTCATCTGGAAGAAGAAAAGGTCCAGAATATCAAAGGAAGTAATGAAAATAAATGCAAGGAAAGGTGGATTAGCTATACCAGATTTTAAATTGTATTATAAAGCAAGAATAATCACAAATACTGGGTACTGGCTAAGAAACAGAGTGATTGATCAGCGGAATAGGTTAGGTACACAAGACACAGTAGTCAATGGCTGTAGTAATCTACCATTTGATTAACCAAAGACTCTAGCTTCAGAGATAAGAACTCACTCTTTAAAAAAAAAAAACTGCTGAGAAAACTGGGAAAAAGTATGGCAGAAACTAAGCATAGACCAACATCTTCCATTGTATACCAAGGTCAAAATTGGTACATGATTTAGATATAAAGGCTGATACTACAAGCAAACTAGGAGAGCAAGGAATAGTTTACCTGTCAGATTTATGGAGAACAGAAGAATTTATGACCAAATAAGAGATAGAGAACATTATGAAATGTAAAATGGATAATTTTGATAACATTTCATTGAAAATTTTTTTGTACAAACAAAGTCGATACAACCAAGATTAGAAGGGAAGTAGAAAACTGGGAAAGAATTTTTATAACCAGTGTCTCTGATAAAGGTCTCATTTCTAAAATATATAGAGAACCAAGTCAAATTTATAAGAATATAAGTCATTTACCAATTGATAAATGGTCAAAGGATATGAACAGGCAGTTTTCAGATGAGGAAATTAAAACTATTTGTAGTCATATGAAAAAAATGCTCTAAATCACTATTGATTAGAGAAATGCAAATCAAAACAACTCTGAGGTACCACATCACACCTATCCAATTGGCTAACATGACAAAACAGGAAAATTGTAAATTCTGGAGAAGATGTGGGAAAGTTGGAACATTAATGCACTGTTGGTGTGAACTGATCCAATCATTCTGGAGAGCAATTTGGAACTATGTCCAAAGGGCTATAAAACTGTGCATACCCTTTGACCCAGCAATAGCATTTCTAGGGCTGTATTCCAAAGAGTACCCATATGTACAAAAGTATTTGTAGCAGCTTTTTTGTGGTGGCAAAGAATTAGAAATTGAGGGTATGTCCATCAGTTGGGGAAGGGTTGAACAAGTTGTGTTATACGAATGAAATTGAATACTATTGTGCCCTAAGAAATGATTAGCAGGTAGACTAGAAAAGCCTAGAAAGACTTGTATGAGCTGAAGCTGAATGAAGTGAACAGAACCAGGAGAACATTGTACATAGTAATAGCCACATCGTATGGCTAACTTGGATAGATTAATCTATTCTTAGCAATGCGAGGATATAAGACAACTCCGAAAGTCTCACGATGGAAAATGCTGTCCACATCCAGAAAAAGAATTGTGGAGTCTGACTGCAGATCAGAGCATATTATTTGATCTCTCTCTTTTTTGCTTTTTCTTTTTTTTGTTTCTTCTTTCTTGTGGTTTCTCCCATTGGTTCTAATTCATCTTTACAACATGACTAACATGAAAATAAGTTTAATATGAATATATATGTTGAGTCTATATCAATTTACACACCATCTTGCAGTGGGGGAAAGGGAAAATGGAGAAAATTTGGAACTCAAAATCTTATGGAAATGAATGTTGAAAACTAAAAATAAATACATGTATTAAAATAGAAAAAGAAAAAAGAAAGTCTAAGGGAGGGGGCAAGTCACAACAAGTCCTGTCTAGAAAGAGGAGGAGAAGGAGATGATCTTGATAGACCAATTGATGACTAGATGGGTACTACAGTAATGCCTCTTGAATTAAAATGAATTTTTCTGGCATAAGTGAGATGTTAGCACATGAATACATTCACTCTAATGGCCTCTATACTTATGCTACAATGAGTAACAGACTGAAACAATTATTTTTCATTTACTTGATTAATGAAAATGTACCTATTTCCAGCCTTCAAAATAAGGCACCTAAAATTGATACAAAATATTTATGACTACATATATAGTAATCAATGAAAATGGCTCAACCTCATCATCTATCTCTGAGATATAAGCTAAGTATAGGTGTGTCATGATTATAATAAATGTTTAGATGAATTCTTAGAATGAAAAACCACACAAGCTAATTACTATAATTTAACATTCCTTTTATGAATTCTGTAGATTTTGTTCACACTCCAAATATTTACTATATCCTGCATAGATGTATTTTGTGCAGTTTTAGTTCTTTAAAATCAAATTATTTTGAGTTAATATTTGTAAAATGCTTAGCATAATGGGTGATTAATAAATACTTGTTCCCTTCCATCTAAAATTGACCTAATAAAGTCCAACATCTCTAATATTCCAATGACTCAGTCCTTTAATGTTGGAGTAAATTTACCTCAAAATATTATTTTGTTTTCAATCAAGGATATTATTTCATCAGTGTAGATCTTCTTCCCCCAGAGGAAATCAAACCTCCCTCTATATTCAATGTTCTTTGAGAGTTGTTGTGGCTAAAAAAATCATTGCCACGTAGTCAACTAAAATCAAATAATGAGAATTTTAAAGAAATTTTGAAGTTGGAAGAAACCTCAGTGGCAATCCAGTCCAACATCTATCTGAAAAATATTCCTCTCTGCATTTATATCCTATTAGTGACCATTCTGCCTTTTCTTGAAAGCTTTCAGTAAAGTTGAACCCATTACATGCAGAGAAATCCCCATGTTACCTTTGGATCACTCTAATTCCCTGACATCAAATCTAAATTTCCCTCTTTGCAACTTCCACCCATCACACCTGATTCTGTTCTTTTGTACCCAATCGTATAAGGATAACCCATCTTTAACATGCTAGCCTTGCAAAGGTTTGAAGACAGATATATCCTCCCTACCACCATTTTTAAGCTTTCTCTTCTCGAAAGCAAAGATTCACAATTGCTTCAGATGATCCTCATATGTCATGAATTTGAGATACTTTGTCATCCTAGTTGTCCCTTTGCATAGCTTTCCAAGATCCTTCCTAATGCTCTCCTAAAACTAAGTATCCATGACTTGAGGCCCGGCACTCTATGCACTGTAACACAGAGCTACTTGGGCCTGCATTCAGGAGACCTTTAGTTCAAATTCAGCCTCAGACACATAGTAGCTGCATGACCCTGGGTAAGTCATTGAACCTTTGTTTGCCTCAATATTCTCAACTGTAAAATGAGAATAAGAACACCTATATTACAGAGATATTGTGAGTGCCAGATGAGTTAAAATGTATAAAAAGATCTCAATACAGTGCCTGGTATGGAGTGAATTCTATATAAGTACTTATTCCTTTCCTCTCTCCTTCCATCAATTTTCTCACTGACAAATTTCTCAAGAAATCTGAGTTCTCACAGCAACAGGGGTTCTCCTCCTTTTGGTCAACCTGATGAAATCCAGGAATTTTTTCTATGAATAATATTTTTAAAGACATAAACTAAAAGACATAGATTTACAAAGGAAATTATTATATTAAAATACAGTTGGCAATTTAAAAAAAAATCATGAACCCATATTAAGCAGCCTTGATTTTGAGAAACTCTGGAAATAGTTTCCAAGAAACAGAATTACATTTTTTAATGTTTTTGTCTATATATTTGTTTATTTGTTATAAGAGGATTGAATTGGTTTGTTTATTTATGTTGAGTCTTTTTTAAATCATGTCTGACTCTTAATAACCCAATTTGGGATTTTCTTGGCAAAGATGCTGGAATTCTTTGTCATTTCCTTCTCCAGTTCATTTTACATAAGAGCAAAGTGAAGCAAACAAGGTTAAGTCACTTGCCCAGGGTCACACAGCTATTAAGTATCTGAAGCCAACCAGATTCTACTCAATACAAATAGGCCCTGCTTGTCCCCAAACCCTAAAATTGAATTTAAATAGCCATCTCATATATATACATATATATATATATATATATATATATATATATATAATTTAAAGTTGCTTTTTATTCGGTCATTTCTTTTCTCTTTATGCATAAAAAGGCAGAAATATAATTGATGGAGAGATCACTAAAAGTTTCAGATCATTCAAATATATGTTTTTGAAAAAGAAAATATCCAGGAATATGTATCCTGGCTGATTGCTGGTGACATATTGTCATTTTTTCCTCACTACTTCTCCTTAAAAACCAAAACCTTTTCATTTTGCCCTTCTCTGAACAATAACAACAAAATCTAAATAATTTATATGTTTTGGCCATGGCACTACCCAGCTGTGAAGGGGCACACTCAGGCAGGGTGGACCCATGAAAGAGAAGATACATCCCTGGTGAGAAATCTCATAAATTTTGTTCCATTATTACAAGGACAGAGATACAAATGGATGTCCTCAACTGACCTTCAGCAAGAGTGGGGAGTATTTTAAAACTAGAGAAGATCTAAGGAGTTGAGGATAGTAAAATCAACTATAGTTGCCTCACCCTCACCCTGGCATATGCAGCTTTCTGGAGACATCCTGAAGTGTTAATATTAATTTATTGAGTATCAATTTTTGTTTAGCCCATAAACAAAAACATTTTTCTTAGCTTTGAGCATGGAACTTCCCCTATTTTTCTTTACCACCCAGAAAGATTACAGCATTATTGAATCAGTCTGAAATGCACAGTGGATAATGATTTGGCATTAGCATGTTATGCCTATTTAACCACTTTCATGAAAAGGTTTTTTTTTTTCCTAACTCTCTGATACTTACTTCACTTACAAGGTGAATTAGTTGTCTAGCTGCCTTCAGGCATGCCATAGCTGCAATTGCCCACATCCTTCAATAACCTTTGTTTGATTCAACTTTCCCCTCAAGTTTTCATTCTATATCTCTTTCCCCTTTTCATATTCAAACTTCTAGAAAAAAGTCTCTATTCTTTGCCTTAACTTTCTCACTTTCCACTAATTTCTCAATTTTTGTAATTTGTCTTCCTTACCACTAAATACTTGTCTCTCTAAGCATGCTACTGATCTTTTTGCTAAATATAATTTTATTTTTTTCTTGTTCCATCTCCTTCTCCATCTCTTTTCAATGTTGAACACTATTGAGTACTCCTCTTTTTGAAAAAAAAATAGATTTTTATAAGTTTACGGTTGTGACTCTCTTCCTATCTGCCAAATCAATCCCTCTTACTCTTTTTTTTTACAGAATTATGATTTATACTCCACCCCATAGTCATGTTTATATGCCAGTTGTTTCTTCATGCACATTCTCTGTCCTCTGAACTCTTTCTGTGATATTGTCAACTCTCATAAATTCACCTGCCAACTTTTTACATATTACTTTCACATTATCATGACACCATATCATTCTCCTTCATACCAGTTCTTCTTTCTTAACTACATATTAGGCATCTCCACATGAATGTATTGTAGGCAAATTCAACATATCCAAAACATACCTTAGTAAATTTCTCCCTTGAAGCATCTCTCTTCCTAGCTTCCCTATTTCTGTTGACAGTACTACCATCTCTCTAGTTGCCCAGTTTCACATCTTTGATTTTTCACTCTCATTCACACCTTATATCTAATCTGTTTCCATTATCTTCTCCAACAATCTCTACATTTATCATATTTGTGCCTTGTTCTGTATTCATATTACAAGCATCACAAAATAGTCCCTTCTCTGAAGTACTGCAATAGTTTATTAATTGTTCAACTTGCCTTTATCCAATCTTGTATATATCTTCCATATTAGTATCAAATTAATATTCCTAAAATGCAAGTTCAACCACTTTACTCCCAAACTCAAGACTTTTTATAGACTTCCCATTGATAAAATATAATATCATTTCTTAGACATTTAAAGTCTTTCTCAGGAAGATTCCAGCCCATTTTCTCATACTGGTTACACATTAGTACACTTAGCACAATGCCTGGCATATAGTAGGCACTCAATAAATGTTTATTTACTCTTATTGGCATTATTCCCTTTTACATATTACTTTCCATCTAACCTGGCTTTTTTACTGTTCCTCTTCAATGGCATCGCACCTCTCATATCTATGCCTTGGTTTTGTCTATCTACAGTGCCTAGAATGTATTCCCTCCTAACCTGTGCCTTTTGGAATCCTTCATTTCCTTTAAGAAAGTGCTAAGATGTGACCTTTTCCATGAGCCCTTTCTTGTTCCCCCGTCTCTTGGCTGTTAGTGCCTTTTTCTAAGAAATTACCTTATACCTATCTCATATACATATGTTCACATATATATCTTCTTTGTTAATAATGAGCTAACATTTATATAAAATTTTTTAACAACTGAAAATTATCTCATTTGATCCTTTCAACAGCCCTATGAGGTAGGTCCTATTAGGATGTCTATTTTACAGATGAGGTAAATGGGTCTAAAAGAGGTTAAGTGACTCCCAGAGCCACAGTTAATGAGACCAAAGCAGGATTTGATTCTAGTTCTCTGCTGACTCTAAGACTAGTACTCTGTAATGTAACATCTCACTGATCTATGAACAACTGATACTAAATCCAACTCAAAACATATTTAAAGTGCTATATGCTGAATATGACAGAGCAGAGCATGCAAACTGCTTATACAATCTTCAAGAATTCAGGATCACCTCCATATCACAATGAGGAATCAGAGTAGGACTTTAGTGTATGTTGATTATCCCCACCCTTTTACCTCTTATTCAAGTTATGAATATGCAGGTAGTGCAGTGGTTGGAGCACCAGGTCTGGAGTCAGGAAGACCTGAGTTCAAATCTGATTTCAGACAGTTACTAGCTTTGTGACCCTAAGCAAATCACTTAACTCTATTTACTTCAGTTTCTTAATCTGTTAAAATGAACTGGAGAAGGAAATGGCAAACCACTCCAATATCTTTGCCAAGAAAATCCTAAAAGGGGTCATGAAGAGTTTGACATGACTGGGACAATTGAACGATAACAAAACAAACAACATTTAATAATGATTTAATTGTGTGAAAAGTGTAAGCTTCTTGAATGTAGGGATAGTCCAATTCTTATTTTTGTATTCATTGTGTCTGACACAATGTTGGACATATAGTAAGTACTTGATTAATGAATCTCTCATTTTAGGAACTAGGAAACTAAGATCAAAGGAAGTTATTTGTCCAAATTCAGACTAGTTAGAGGCAGAGCAGAGACTGGTAGAACCTCCGCTGGCTGATTGTTAATCCAAAGTTCTTTTAAAATTAAAATAAGGCCCATTATATACATTGGAGACTGAACTTCCCTTTGGGTTATTTATAAAAGTTGAATTGATGAAATTATTGCTAACTTTCCCACTATGTAACTCCCACTATATTTAGAATTGACTCATAATGTTCAGGAATACTCAGCAGTTGATGTTTGATTTGTTTTTTTCTTTCTATATAATGCCCAAATCACCTGAATAAAATTGAAAATTGAGATAATTATCTAGATAATGGGAAACATATAGATACATGGCCACTTTTTTTTCATTTTCCATTTTCCTCTGGATATTTGACATCAGCTAGACATAATCAATGATAAGGATTAAACATAGAGTAGAGATCTCCAGCCGTCAAAAAAATTGCTTCCAAATCTCATGCTATTCTCAGAGTTCAAAATATTGCATTGCAAAGACATGACCATGCTGTTTTCCTAATCCTTGTTGCACTGTGAATAATGCAGGTGATTCCATATGGCTTTTTGTCTAGAATATTGCTCTTTCCTCAGACATTTGAGTTATGGATTTTTTACCCTTGGAGTCCAATGAATTGCCTGTTTCTGATTTTTCTCAACTAACAAAATATTGTTTGTGCACAAAAGTGGTGATTTCCTCCACTGAAAGGAGGCTGATTCAAAATCTCCAAATATCAAATAAAAATGCACTTACTAGACTGTTTTGCCCACTCTCCTATATTTTTGTTCTAAACTGGCTTAACCACTCTTGAAAAGACTTTCCATGGCCCCTCCACTTATCACATCATTTTTATAATTCTTTTAAAAATACTCTTAATTGTATTTATCTAATGTCTAACAATTGAACTAAAAATAAAGTGTCCTTGGAAGGTATATCAGATATATCAGAGTTTATTCCTTCTGCTCTGGGATAGGATGTTTCTTCATGGGAAGAATAAAATCTCCCCGGTTTTACTTGGTTGCTTTGTTATTATTATGTGCTTAGCACACAGATGAATCATTTTGTTGTCCTTATTCCTAAATGTGCCCCTACATCTTTTCTAAGAATTGTATTTTTGTGATAGCAGGTTATAAATGGTGTCTGGTAGACTTCTTTTGAACACTGCTGGTGGTGTTAATTATAACTCATTCTCACATAATCACAGCAAGAACAATAGGTTCCAACCAATTCCCTAAGGGTAATGGTCTTGTCTTCCTCTTCTTTTCCCTGGCCTGTGGTATCTAATGCTGCACTAATCCCACTATACTTACCCATGTGCTGTTAGTGAATGATGCTGGTCATGTTTTTATAATTCCATAGTGTCTGAAATTCTAATTTAATTCAGTATTGTTAAAAGGAAAAAATGTACTATTTTACATCTGAAATCTACTTCCTAAAGTAATATCACTTTCTTTCAACAGCAAAATCGCAATAGAAAGCTGATAGAAGAAGTCATCCTGCATAATGGAAAGAGAGATGATTTTGGAGGAGTCTGGAAGTCAGGAGTTCAATTCTGCCCCTGGATCATATATGATGGATAATCCTGGGCAAGTGAGTCAATCATTTAGTGAACCCAGGAAACTTTAGAAAACTGTATTTTATAGATCAGTTATAGCTTTGCATTGGTGGAGACAATTTTCCTGTAGGATTCCCTGTATCAGTGAATGAAATCAAAGATTTGGGCCAACCTTCCCCCACCCCCAACCCTCCCAAACCTGGCTTATGTTATGACATTGTATTGAACCAACCTACTGTCATTTCACATTCACACAAGAAGACAAACATAGCTTTGGCCCCTCCTAATTCTCCACTCTCACCATAACAGCCTGATTATCTTTGTCTAGACCTGCATAGCTATACGCTAGATATGTTGCTGAAAAGGTGTAAGGAATTTAATTATATTTGAAAGAAATTGAGGGATATATATATTTAAATAGATCTTATTGCTAATCTTTCTATAATGTAGAGAATAATCTCCCTAGTTTACTTTCATGTAATGTAAGTTTTTGTACAATAAATTTATCAAAATTGTCCCAAAAAATTGCTACTAAAACATGTTGTTAGGGATATAACCCAGCATGAGAGATGGAAATTATCTTGCTACCTTAAAGCCAGAAACATGAGAAGTTCAGCACTTCAGTTTTAGTGAATATAATAGCTAACATATTTGTATATGGTTTTCAGATTTTGGGAGTTATAGAGAAAGGGAAGGGTGGGCTCCTTTGGCCTTTTGTTCTTTGCTTCCAAGATTTGTTGGTGGGGGATTCTTGATATTTAAAAAATACTTGACTTTTCTGTTGCTAGAGCCCCCCGTTGTGTTACTTTATTTTGGGTTGAATATTTGTGGTGTAAGAATATCAAATATTGATTTTTTATTTGATATTTAATTCTGTTCTGTAATTGATTCCATTGTATTACTGCCAAAGCCATGTTTTTTTGTCTTTAAGTTCAGGAGCTCAGGAGTCTAGAAGTTCAATTTTCCTTGCTAAGTTAATCTGAAAATTCAGTTGCCTGTAAATCACCTTTACTCAAAGAAACACATTATTTGTATACAGGCTTGCATATCCATGTACACTTAAGGGAGATTTGTTATCTTACTAACAAGCCTTACAGAATGCAGGTGGTTGCCAAGAAGTCTGTTATCTCTGTTCCAATAAGGAATGATGCTCTCTGTCAATCAGCCTTTTCTGACAGTAGGAAGAAGGGCTGTTGATAGCCCCAAATGTTCAGCCGATCATATTGTTTTTGTTGTCTATGATGCCTCAGATTGTTTCCTGCTCTTTGTTGTCTTGTACTTCTCAAAACTATATGAAGGCTAGTAAGCCCTATCTTATGCTCTTTTGCTGTCTGAGAATTTGTGAGACTCCTGTTTTTTGGTAATTATTTGCCTTACTAATAAATTGAACATTCTTGGAACTTTGTACCTCAGTTTACCTTAATTTTAAAAGCTACTGGTATGAAGTAGCACTTGAATTTTTACCTATCTATCAGCTAGGTGGTGTAGTGAATAGAATGCTGAACTTGAAGTCTGGAAGATTCCTCCTTATGAATTCAAATATGGTCTAGATACTGTGTGACCTAGATAAATCACTTAATCCTGTTTGCCTCAGTTTCCTCATCTGTAAAATGAGCTGGAGAAAAAAAATGGCAAATCAGTCTAGGATCTTTACCAAGAAAATACCAAAGGGACATGACTAAAAAGTGACTTAAAAAATTGAGTAATCCCATGGGCACATGGGTGGGATGTGTCTGAATATACAAGGCTTGCTCACATCCAATGTTCAGACCTATACAAATGTGGGAGCTATTATGCTCCTTAAAATTTGCATGCTGAAAATGTCATGTTTCTGGCTTTGAGGCAGTGAGATCATTTCCATCTCTCATGATCCTAAGTAGAAGAACATCTCTTTTGAATCAATTTGAATCTACCAATCAAGTGAACTAACTAGATCTAAAAAGGGAACTCACATGCCATGTATGCTAGAAGTCTTTTTATTCCATTTATAGAGTCCTCATAAAGTTCTCCTTAGGTATTTTGTAGCTTTCTCCAAGCTCCTAGGAGATTCTGGAAGGTGCCTTTCCTCAGGTAGTGAAGTTTGTCTTTAATGTGTCTCTCAACACCCAATGAAGAGATTGTTGTCAGCCACTGATATTCCAGGAATATCTTTACTCATCACAGATGGGACATCTCCAAAACTTCTGACGGTTTGAAGCTCAAAAGTTCCTTCTTCTGCTATGAAAAGATCTAAGAGATAGAAGACCAAGACTCTTTCTACCCTTCCTTACTCTCAGTGATTCCCTCTCATAAACTTATCTGTAACATTAAACAGCCAACACTTCACCATTACCAATTTAAGTACCAAGTAATGAACTAGCATGCTCTAGTTATCCAAATCACCTAGGGCATTACCAACCTGACACTTCAACCAGATTAAATACATTTCCTATGTAGCATCACTTGATTTTATCTAATGGCTTCCACTCCTTACAAATTGATGACAGACTTTTTGAATATATTTCACTTCATCATTTTTTTCAATGAACATTAAGTAAGTGCCTACTATATGTCAGGCACTAAATTCTAAGATGTTACCTCCACAAAAAGAGGTAAAAGATAGTTCCTGCTTTCAAGAAACTCAAGCTCCTATTTTAAGGCATTTGATGGCTTAATTGATTCGGAAAAGATATTCTTGCTTGATAAAGTTATGAAGGTGTAGATCGGGAGTTCTCAAGCTAGGGTTCATGAACTTTTTAAAAATAAATTATACTAAGTATTTTAATATAGTATATAAAAACGTTATTCTGAGAAGAGGCCCAAGGACAAATGGGTCCATAATATAAAAAAAAGATAAAGAACCCCTGGCACTGAGCATCTTATTGCTTTAATTGGGGTGAGGATGATTGATTGATTATTCAAATGAACTCTACCCTTATACAAATATTTAGATTTTAATTGTTTGAATAATATGAACCAAAGAAAGGCTATTTATTCAGAGATCTATGTTGGCTATCAATATTAAGCAATTATTAAGAAATACAATTGATTCTTTATTTCATATTGTACAGAAAATGCAAAAATATTTATCCTTCCCTAAGAAGTCATTGTGTTTGTTCAATGCAGATTATTTCAGATGAAATGTTATCCAAATCACAACCCTTACTCAAAGAATGAACATATCTAGGCTTTTTCTGAACATATTAGCATCTAAATACTAATCCATAACACTAGGAATCATGCATTGGCTCATTAAGTTCCTTAATAATTTTCTATATAGCATTCTTTTATTTTTTTGTCAATCAGCTGTATTGATGAAAAGCCCAATACAATTTAAGAGACCACTAATTTTCAAATACTACTCTAGTCTATTAGAAGTCAAATTGTTTCCAAAAGAGAGGAGCCTGCAAATTATTCAGTGTCTTTCAAATCGCTCTACTATGAGTAATTTAATCAATATCTTGGGAGGAAAATGTGTGAATAATATATTCAGTTGTAATACAAATTATGCCCTACTTTCACTTGATTCTATGACTGAGAACATCAGCTGAAAATGTGGTGAAATGAAATTGCCTGCTTTCTTGTGAAGTTGTGCTTCTGTAATTTCAGAGCCAATATCTTCAGACCTTGCATTTCCCCATAATATCTTTCATTAAAATAACATGATAAAAGCAATGAGGAGGGCAGAGCTGCCATTCACTGTAAAACCATATAGAACAAGTGGGCTTTAGCCATTGTAACAGAGTAATGTTATGAATCACTACATAAGCCAAGGGGAACAGAGTGATGGTGGGACTCACTTTAAGAAATAATCTGGGGGGCAGCTAGGTGCGCAGTGGATAGAGCACTGGCCCTGGAGTCAAGAGGACCTGAGTTCAAATCCAGCCCCAAATACATAACACTCACTAGCTGTGTGACTCTAGGCAAGTCACTTAACCCCAATTGTCCTCACCAAAAAATAAAACAAAATAATAATCTGGGAAATAAAATTGAAAGGATAACAGAAAAGTGTAATTATGTGTGTGGTATGGTTTCTTTTAAATATTGCTTCAAAATTATTATGCTGATCTCTAGGAAGGGAATATAGCCCTTTAGCTACTCTTCTTCCTATTCCATCACCCTTGTAACTTTGAACTGATTGATGTAAGGATAACAGATAGAAAGATGGATAGATAGATAATGTGTGTGCATATATGTACACACTTACACATATATTTTTATTGCAACTCCTTAATAGCCTTATTAAAATGCCTGACCAGATTCATTTTAAGTAAATAAGATTATAAAATATCCCTGAAAAGAGATGGTATTCTTGTCTATAAACAAAGTGCTTTTTCCCTGCATATAACCAGATAGCTGAGTTGGTTCCTCATAATTAAAATAATAAACATTGCCTAGAATTTATACATTGTCTTTTATCAGGATAGCTCAAAACTTTTTGTCATTAAATAACTAGGAAATATCCCAATAATTGATATGCTTATGTTATATAGAGAAGAAACTGAAGCACAGAACTTAATGGACTTTGGGAAAAGTGCTGGATTTGGAATTAGGGGACCTGAATTTAAATCTTAATTCTGCCAGTTACAATCTATATGATCTTTGTCAAGTAACCTAATTTCTGTAGACCTCAGTTCCTTTGTTGTGAAAGAAGATGGTACTAAATGGCTTCTGAAGTTTCTGCTAGCTCTAAGCCAACGATCTCATGCTTCTGAGAAGCAGTTGTATTTATAAAATCAATAGTGGAAATTAAATAATATTTGAGACCAGTAATTTCAGATAGACCAAATTTAATGCATTTTGAGGGGGACCAAGGAAATATTTTAGCCTAGTTTCTAAGGCAGTAAATTCACTTCCTGTCAGAAAGAGATGTAATTTTTGGGGGGCAGAGCCAAGACGATGGAGTGAAAGCAGTGACTTGCTTCAGCTCTCCCCCAAACCCCTCCAAATACCTGTAAAAAAATGGCTCTAAACAAATTCTAAAGTAGCAGAACCCACAAAAAGATGGAGTGAAACAAATTTGCAGCCCACAATAACCTGGATGGTTGATCAGAAAGATATATCTCACCAGGCTGGGAGAGGAGTGCAGTTCAGCATAGGCACACAGGCTGCAGTGAACATGGAGCAGGCCTCACAGGACTGAATCGTGGGTAGCTGTGGTGGTTTCCAGATTTCTCAACCCTTGAATGCCAAAGACAACTTGGAAGGTCAGAGGGAAAAGTCTGTGACTGTGGTGACAGAGAGAAACTAGGTCCCTCAGAGAAGCAGAGGAAAAACTGGGAAGAGAAATAAGAGTGATGAAGAAAATCATGAAAAATAAGTCAACAGCTTGCTAAAGAAGACCCAAAAAATACTGAAGAAAATAACACTTTAAAAAATAGCCTAACCCAAATGGCAAAAGAGGTCCAAAAAGCCAATGAGGAGAAGAATGGCCTAAAAAACAAAATTGACCAAATGGAAAAGGAAGTCCAAAAGATTACTGAAGAAAATACTTCCTTAAAAATTAGAATAGAGCAATTGGGGGCTAGTGACTTTATGAGAAATCAAGGCACTGTAAAACAAATCCAAAAGAATGAAAAATTAGAAAACAATGTGAAATATCGGATTGGAAAAACAACTGACCTGGAAAATAGATCCAGGAGAGAGAATTTAAAATGATTGGACTATCTAAAAGCCACGATCAACAAAAGAGCCTAGACATCATTTTTCAAGAAATGATCAAGGAAAACTACCCTGATATTTTAGAACCAGAGGGCAAAATAGAAATTGAAAGAATCCACCAATCTCCTCCTGAAAGAGATCCCCAAAGGAAAACTCCTAGGAATATTGTAGCCAAATTCCAGAGCTCCCAGGTCAAGGAGAAAATATTACAAGCAGCCAGAAAGAAACAATTCAAGTATTGTGGAAACACAATCAGGATAACACAAGATTTAGCAGCTTCTACATTAAGGGACCGCAGGGCATGGAATATAATATTCCAGAGGGCAAATGAGATAGGATTGCAACCAAGAATCACCTAACCAGCAAAACTGAGCATAATCCTTCAGGGGGGAAAATGGTCATTCAGTGAAATAGAGGACTTTCAAGCATTCTTGATGAAAAGACCAGAGCTGAATAGAAAATTAATAAAAAATAGAAAGTAATTAAAATGCATTTCTTTTACCTGTACATTCCACACCTGGCCCCAGGAACTTGGAAGTAGTGGTAGTGAGTGTTGGTGGTAAGGTAGGAGGTTAGGTGAAAGGACTGTGAGAATACTACTCAGGAAAGGATTTTCAGAAATCCCTGGAGATGTGTGGCTCAGCCCAAGGTCATCCCTGCCCCATCTTGCAATTTGGTCTAAATTCCTGAGTTTTTACTTGATTTTCCATTTCTAGAATATCTGCCACCTCAGGATCTTAAGAAACAAAGTAAAACCCACTGAGATAGTCTGATCCAGACTAAGACATCCTTTCGGTCTCCAGTTTCCTTCTCAATCAAAGGGTGCTAATTGTATTCACCTGTATGAACCTTGACAAGAGTGATTGGCAGCTGCAATGCTCCTAGAACAGAGGAAGTCAATATGAAAGCATTCTGCATGCATACCTTTCCCTCATGCCCTGGCGGTCCTCCAAACACTCCCACTGGCTAACCTCCATTGCAGTGTGTGTCTCTTCTTTCTCCCATACAGGGAGAACCTGGGGTAGGTTCTCTTTTTTTTTTTTTCTTTTTAAGTGCTCACAGAAAAAGCAAGATCCACAGGCAGGTCCCTATCACCAACAAAAATAAAACCACTAAAACCAGGTCAGTCCCAGGAAATCATCCTTCATATCTTTTTTCTTCCTTTTTTCCCCCAAATCCAATGACATGACTTCAATGTTCTTCAATAAACTCATTTCATTTTTTAATAAAAACTTGATAATAACATTTCAGCAAAATTAGTTTCCCTTTTAATATCATGCATTTAAAAACAGGATTCTAGTAATAGGTGTTTAGTTTTTAACAGACTATCAGAAAGATCCATGACACCAAAAAGGTTAAGAAATCCTACAAAGAGCACCTCTCTCAATAAGTTATATTATGGCTGTTAGCAAAGGTTTAGCCTGCTAATCCAAAATAATTCCCTCAGGAGAGCTCACTTCTTAGAAGTTGCAGAGTTCACTCCAGACCAAGTATTCCTTAGGTCTCTCATAATTATTGAGGGCATAAGTACTGATGCTTATTTTCTCCTTTTGTAGAAATCACCTTTTCTGAGTAGCTTCAGCTGTTTGTTACTCAACTAGGATCCCATGAGGCAGATGATGGATACAGAATGATGGTTTATTGTGTTTTCCTAGTTTATCTCCCTCCAATAAGAAGGGGCTCTTAGATACCTGGTCTCCCAAACATCAGGTTAGCCATAGATATACTTTTCTTTCTTTCCCCTCAGCTTCACAAACCACAAAATTAACAAAAACACTATACAGTCCAAAAATATTAAATGGGATAAAATAGTAAAAAGTCATGTTAGACTACATTTATTTTATGGTAGAGGCACTTTAATATTTTTCAGGTAGGTCTACAAAATTTCTCATGTTACTATTTGAGATCAAGGTAGAGAGATATGGACTAAATACCAGATGTAGCTGAGTTCAGGACTGATTTTTAAACAGGCCCCAAGAGGAAGAATGTCTTTATGGAGGTGCCTCACATCTCTGTCCTTTACCATGTTTAGCACTTTTATTACTAGGTTGAAGGCGTATTTGGAATATGTACTTGACAAATTTATAGATGTCACAAAACTGAGTAGCTACTATTTTGCATAGTAGAATCAAGATCCAAATAGTCTGTAGTAAATTAGAATTCTGGGCTATGTCTAAGAATGTGAAATTTATAACTGATTAATATAAAATCCTATACATGGGATCAAAAATCAACTGCTCTAGTAAGTTTGGGGGAATATTTGGCCATGTAGCAATTCAGGAGAAAAAGACTTCCAGGTTATCACTCTGTTATTGTGGTAATGAACATTAACATGCAAAGAAGATAATTTAAGGGAGATAATTAGTCTACATTGACATACATATAGTGGACAGAGTAAAAGGATATGATAGTGCTACTGTACTTTGCTCCGTTCATACAATCATACATGGAATTCCGCCATCACAGAGTTTTTAAAAGAATAGGAAAATCTGATGATTTCAGGGTAGAGTAACTAGGATGGGAAGAGACTTCAGTCAAAACCAAATTATATAACAAATTTTTAAAAATCAGAACTTGTTTAGATGAGGCAAATTTAGGTGGGATATAATCAGTCTTACTTTCATTTGGAAGAAAACTTGCATTTATTTAGCTGGGACAAGTGGATATAATAAGTTCAGTGTTTAGAAATTACAAGAAATAGTTTTGAGTTAAATATAAGAAAAATCTATAAAATAGGAGATATCCAGTGATAGATTGTGTTTCTCTGGTAGAAAATGAGGTAAACATAACTTGAATTCTTCAAGCAATGAATGGTTGGATAACCATTTGTTCTGTATGTTAAAGAGAGAATTCATGTTTCAGGTATAAATTGGACTAGATAACTCCAGCTGTCCTTTATATTCTAAGATTCCTTGGTTCTATTTTAAGCATGGGAAGTTTAAATAAACAGAATCAATCTTAATCTAAAAGGTTATAAATGGTCACCACCCCACTCTATTTAAAATAGATAACAAGATACTCCATGCCTCCACAAAGTAAGAAATGATAATGCTCTAGTAGGGCTCAATAGTGCTGTAGTTACTTGTTTCTATACATTTATGTTTGTTTTCTTACATCGTTGTACTTAATATTTTTCCTCAGTTTTCCAATTAATCTAATTTTATTTTTGGAGAAGAAATAACTCATTAATTGAATGTTATATTATATAAATACATTATTGAACAAATAAGGTAGAATCTTTAAAATGTTGTTTTACATGTATAAATACATAAATTATTTTCCTTCAAATGATCATAAGAAGTGGCCAATCAGAAGAATTTATATGTAAAGTTTCATGCAATTAAGAAGTGAAGAGCTTCTGAGATACCACCTAACATTCATTAGATTGGCTAAGATGACAGGAAAGGAAAATGACAAATGCTGGAATGAAGGTGGGAAAATAAATATATTAATGCTCTGTTGGTGGAGATAGGAACTGTTCCAACCATTCTGATGAACAAATTAGAACTATGCCCAAGGGGCTACAAAACTATGTATACCTTTTCATCCAACAATATCACTATCAGGTCAATATCCCAAGGAGATAAAGCTTTTCTGATGGCAAAGAGTTGGAAGCTGAGAGGATGCTTATTAGAGAACAGCTGAATAAGTTATGGTACGTGAATGTGATAAAATATTATTATGCTGTAAAAATGACAAAGGGGATGGTTTCAGAAAAACTTGGGAATATTTATGTGAATAGATGCAAAGTGAAATGAGCAGAATCAAGAGAACAATGTACACTGTAACACTAATATTGTAAAGATAATCAACTGTGAAAGAGTTGGTAACTCTAATCAAATCAATGATTCACCATTACTCCAAAGGACTCATGATATAAAATTTTATTCACCTCCAGATAGAAAACTGATCATCTCAGAATGAAGAGTGAAGCATGTGTTTATTTCCTTATTTTTTCAGAACATGGTCAACACAAATGTATGCTTTGCATTACTTCCAAGAAAAAAACTTTGAACTTAAAACAAAAATAAAATTAAAAAAAAGAAATGAAGATATTTCTTTTATATAATTTTTCTTAGCACAAAACAACCAAATTATCTACTTTTTTCATCTTACCAGGGGCAGATCTAAACTTTTTCTAGACTTTATATAATATTAAAGGTTACATCTACACAATAGTTAGTCACAAATTTCTTTAAATAGATACAACTTATTTATGATTGAATCACACACTCCCAGTTGGAAAGGGCCTTAAAGATCACTGACTCTAACACATAATGTTTATTCTCCTTTTTTTATTAATATACACAAAGTTATAGTTTCTTTTGTACTGAATGTACCTACATCTTTCACTAAATACTTTTGCTTTTTTGTTCTAAGCCTTTGTTTCCTCATCTGTAAAATAAATTAGATGACTTCTCAGGTCCCTTCCAGCTCTAGATCTATGATACAATCATTCTAAGTTCCTTTCAATTTTAGTAAAATAACTTAGAATTAATGCTCTTTGAAAACCAGAAATGACTTACATGTTACACCTAGGTACCAAAGAAGGGTATAAACTGGGTGAAGAACTATAAAGGTGGATCAAAAAATAATCCACAAGAAGAAACATTTTACTCTCCTCAATAGTTGTTATAAATTTTTTCAGAGCAGGAAAAATGTGCAAATATTTCTTTTTATTTCTCTTGGGGTTTAACTCAGTATTTGTACATGTTAAATGAATGGACTGATTGAATTAATATATTAAGGTTTTAATAAATGTTTATTGAATTGAATTGTACTGAAGGTCTGAAAAATATTGTCATCAAAATATTTGTCCTAGTAGAATTCAAGACCAAATAATGTGAGAAGCTTTTCCCAATTCCAGAAGGAAATCTCTTTTGAACAAGTCAGTTAACATATACCTATTGCAATTTTCATTGCTTTCTTATGAGAGCATTATTACTGCATGTTGACTCATATGATTAAATAATTTTCAATTGCCTTCCTATTGAAATATTCAGATGATTATCAGTACTAATGAGAACAATATCTACAATGAAAATCTTTGAGAGCTCTGTCCTTTGAATGTTTACTGATTTAATTTGTGTGCCAAAATATTTTCAAAATGTTAAGTATTTTTCTGTAGGAAAAGATTTTGTTTATAGAATATGAAGATGTTATAAAAATAATGTTGCTTCCTCTCTTGTCATATGTGTATTATTTTACCAAAATGCATTAAAATTAATCCAAAGAATACATACTCAATAAAGATGTAAATTTATTTCAAGTTAATAATTATAATACAAGATAATAATCCAGTGAATTACAAGTGATAATGTCCCTAGGAGAAGTAGGATCTTTTCTCACTTGTTTTTTATTCTCCCAATTAGCATCATTTATTATTTTAAGGTATGCAATCAGATTTGTGTTGACTACAGTGGCCATATTTGCGCTTCTCATCCCTACAAATAAAAAAAATGCCTTTAAATTCACTCAAAAATGATAACACAGAAAATTATATTTACTTCTATGTGTATAATTAATCTTGCAGGGGTGAGAAAAGCTATGGTATTACTATCCCCCCATTACTACCCACCATGGATTTTAATGAAGCTTTCAGATGATGCAGCCAGATACATTTTAGGTCAGTCATTTCAGTCTTGACCTCACTGTAAATGATAAGAGAAACAAAAGGAAGTGGTAGGTAAATGGAAAGATGGCTGGCAGCTTTTCCTGAAGATGCAAGTAGAGGTGTTGGACAATGTTAATTTATTGTGCCTCAAAAGACAAAGAGAAACATTACTCTAGAGGATGGTTGTCATCTCAAATGGCAGTGATCATTAATATCAATATCATGAGCTAGCATTTTATATCTATTTAATATTTGCAAATAATTTTGCAAATATCATCTCTTTGATCCACACAACAACCCTGTGATATGTGTGCTAAGTTATTCTCATTTTAAAAATGAAAGAAAATGAGATTGAGAGTAATTATGAAATGTACCTAGAAGGAGAGAGCTAGTAAGGGACTGAGACAGGATTCAAACTCAAACACTCCTGAGTCCATGTTCAACAGTCTAGCTGCTGTACCTTTTAGCAGCCTAATCTTCATTTATATTTGCAAAAGATAACCCCAAATAATAATTATAACTTAAGTACTAAAATATGTTGCATAGGTTGAAGAGGGAAAGGTATGAAATAGTCAGATATATGCTCACTAAAGGTCCTTGTAATAGGCACAGAATCCAAATGAAAAAAAAGGTTCCCTACATGCAATGAGGTCTTTCAGATGCTGTTCTTTGTAGATGGTGTAGTGCTTATGGAAATGAGCTCTAGAATTTAGCACCTCCTCCTACCCAAGATCCTTAAACACTGAACAGAGATTGGTCTAACCACTTAATCAGGGAGAAAAAACAACCAAACAAAATAAACAAAAAATCTATGTACAGACTCTTGATTAGAGGTTGTAGAGCTATGATGTTTCAAAAGTATAGTACTATTGCATCCTATTAGTGTTACCTATTCTTTCATTTAAAGCAACTTTTGGGTAAAGCCAAATACATTAGAGTGGGAAGACATGGAGGATGGATGCTATTAAATAAATGGACCTAGAATTAAATAAAGGATACTGTACTTGGAAATGATAAGATCAAAATGATCAATGGGGAATTGATATCAAAAATATTTAAGTGGATCATAAGAAAATTCCTTTATTGTCACCAATTCCATATCCCTTCATTGTTTCCATAAGAATAGCATAAGAAATTTTATCAAATACTTTTCTAAAATCTAGCTCAGGACACATTCAAACCAAACTCTTCCAACATTCCCCTTTAAACAATTGTAAAACAATGATTCAAATTTAATTCTGAAGTGGCATAACCAACAAAATGTCATGGTGAGCCATTTCTCAAGCCCAGAACAATTTAGGTCATAAGGAGAGGTCTATGCCACTGGGGTAGGGGCAGGACTGGATCCTGTGCAGCAACTACACTAGCTGTGGGCCTTGAAGGAAGTGGGCAGCAACAGTAACAAGAGTACCAGAACCTCTCATCACCCAGATGTAGTAAAAGGATTGGACAGCTAGGAAGAAAGAAAGAGACTACAGCATTTCTCTGTACTAGCACTGCATTCAAAACTGTGCAAAATTTAACAATTGCCCATTATCCAGCTCTGGGTCACAGTTCCAGAGCAGAGAAGAATGCTTACAGTAAATCACAAGGGACCAACGGCCCTACCTTTGTAGGAATCAGAACTCATACCAGGAGAGCAATGAGTGTACATCTCCCTGGATCATACCAACTTGGAAGCACCAAAAACCTACAGATCCCCAGAACTAGCTATAAAAGCAACAGGGTAAAAATGCCTTGAGCTTGAGACAGTGACCTCCTATTTCTGGAGGTGAGTAGAGTCCAATTCTAGCATAAAGTTCAAAGTCAAGAAAAAAGCCAGAAAAATAGTGAACAATAAAAAAAGAATCTAATCATAAAAATAGTCTATGATGGCAGGGAAGCTCAAGACATAAACTCAGAAGAAGACAACACAAAAACATCTACAAGTTTCAAAGAAAAATACAGATGGGACCCAAACTCAACAAGAATTCCTAGCTAAACGTGCTAAAGAAATATATATTTTTAAGAGCAGAAAAAAGTTTAAATCAAATAAAAACAGTAGAGTAAAAAAATAGAATGAGAAATAAGAGCAATAAAAGAAAATTATGAAGAAAATATTAACAGCTTAGTAAAAGAAGCACAGAAGAGTGACAGAGCCAAGATGGTAGAGTAAAAGCAGTGACTTACTTGAGCTCTCCCCCAATTATTAAGGGAAACTGCTCTGATATTCTAGAACCAGAGAGTAAAATAGAAATTTAAAGAATCCACCAATCACCTCCCAAAAGAGATCTCTCCAAAGGAAAACTCTTAGAAATATTATAGCCAAATTCCAGAGTTCGCAGGTCAAGGAGAAAATATTGCAAGCAGCCAGAAAGAAACAATTCGAGTATTGTGGAAACACAATCAGAATAACACACAAATTTTAGCAGCTTCTACATTATGGGATATGAGGGCTTAGAATATGATATTCCAAAGGTCAAAGGAGGTAGAATTAAAACCAAGAATCAACTACTCAGCAAAACCAAGTATAATCCTTCAATAGGAAAAAAAAATGAACAGTCAATGAAATAGAGGACTTCAAGAATTCTTAGTGAAAAGACCAGAGCTAATTAGAAAATTTAATTTTCAAATACAAGACTCAAGAGAAGCATGAAAGGTAGACAGGAAAGAGAAACCATAAGGGATTTATTAAAATTGAACTGTCTATATTCCTACATGGAAAGATGATATCTGTAACTCATGACACCTTTCTCAGTATTAGGGTAGTTGTGTATATATATATATATATATATATATA
>NW_020950062.1:15008783-15015206 GCF_900497805.2 Vombatus ursinus | reverse complement strand
TATATATATATATACACACACACATATATATATATAAGTGTGTGTGTGTGTGTGTGTGTTTGTGTACAGAGGACCTAGGATAACTTGAATATGAAGGGACAATACCTAAAAATTAAAATTAAGGGGTAAGAGAGGATTGTACTGGCAGTAGGAGAAAGGGAGTGGTAGACTGGGATAAATTGTCTCACATAAAAGAGACAAGAAAAAGCTTTTACAGTGGAGGGGAAGAGGGGGGAGGTGAGAGCAAATGAGTGAATCTTACTCTCATCAGATTTGGCTTAAGGAGGGAATAACATACACACTCAGTTGGGTATGGAAATCTATCTTACGCTACAGGAAAATAGGGGGGAAATGAGATAAAAGAGGGAGAGATGATAGAAGGGAGGACAGATTGGGGGAGGGTGTAATCAGAAGCTAACACTTTTGAGGAGGGACAGGGTCAAAGGAGAGAATAGAATGAACAGGGGGCAGGATAGGATGGAAGGATGGAGGGAAATATAATTAGTCTTTCACAACCTGACTATTATGGAAGTGTTTCACATGACTACACATGTATAACCTCTATTTAATTGCTTGCCTTTTCAATAAAGATGGGTGGGGAGGGAGGAAACCAGAGAATTTGGAATACAAAATTTTAAAAAACAAATGTTAAAAATTGTTTTTACATGCACCTGGGAAATAAGATATACAGGCAATGGTGTATAGAAATCTATCTTGCCCTACAGGAAAATAGAATGGTAAGGTAATAAGAGAAAGGGGAGGGTGATAGGAGAGAAGTCAGATTGAAGAAGAGGTATTCAGAATGCATGCCATATTGAGTTAAGGGAGGGGAGAGATGGGAAGAAAATCTGGAACTCAAAATTTTGTGGAAGTGAATGTTGAAAACTAAAAAGTAATTAATTAATGTATTAATTAAATAGAGGCACAGAAATACTGAAGAAATTAACTCATTAAATTGCAGAAATGACCAAATGGAAAAAGACATACAAAAAATCACTGAATAAATTAATTTCCTAAAACTTAGAATTAGGCAAATAGACTCCATGAAACAGTAAGAAATGAAGCCAAAAGAATGAAAAAAAATAACATCTAGGTCAATTATATCATCATTGTTTTCCTGAACTACTGGTATCCTTATGTCCACTGTCAAAAAAAATAAGAAAAAGAAAAGAAACATGTCTCTCATACAATTTGTTCTTGTTGAAGTTAAATAGATTCTGTGTGGACCACATTTTTCTCAATGGTCATAAACCATCCCTTAATATTATGGTTTAGATTTGTTTTTCCTTGGGATCAAAATCAGTCTCCATAATCTTCAGACTCTTTTTGATAACTGAGACATTTGCCCTCTTCTAATAATGTAGTACCTCACCCAGTTTACATGATCTTTCACAGGTTACTGACTTTGGCTCAGAACTCACAGTTCTTAGTCTGGTTTTTTTTATACTTTTTTTTCAGCACCCATTCATCTGAATTAGGAGATTTGAATCCACTCAGGACAACTTAACCCATATTCTACCCTTTTCTCTCTGTCCCTTTCTATTTCCTTTTATAGTCCAACATATTTATATACTAGTATCATTCTATGTATTGTGTATGTGTGTGGATGAGAGGAAGGGTGTAATTGTTTTCAATCTTGGCTGGTTCAGATAACTGACAATTACAAGATGCCCATTCCATACTCACCCTTTCTCAATGTTTAAATCTTTTTCATCATATAGACCTCCATTATGTGATAGTAATTTCCCTATATTTCCTCTTCCTTTTGTTCCCAGTATAATCTCCTCTCCCTCCATTTCTATTTTTTTCCTAAGACTATAAAAACAGAATAAAACTATTTCAGGTCTTTCACTACCACTTTTTTTAACTGTCTCTAGTGAGTTTGAAGATATTAGGGTGCTGAAATGTTTATTTCTTATCCTTCTTTTAGTAAATAAACAATTCTTCTTTTATCTTTCTCCTGTGCCACTCAACTATTGCTATGGAGCTCCAGGCTATTCTGAATGAGTTCTGTACTGCCCCACATGGATTCTTCTTAGGGTGCTCCCCATCATTGGTCTCTGGAGGTTGTCTATTCTTCAGGTTTCAGAGCTACTTGATAGTGATCCTCCACCTACCTTAATTCATGTACTTCAGGGTTTTTTAGAGGATTTGGGTTTTATATCTGTATAGAAAGAGTCTTCAGATGATTCTATTTATTATTTTTTTTAACTAGTACATTTAAATATTTTTTAATCAATAACAATTTGCCTTTTCTCCTTCCCATCCTAATTGAGAAAAAAAGATAAACAAAATCTCTGTTAAAAACATGTATAGTCAAGCAAAACTAAAGTGCAGAATGAGACATATATGGCCTTATATGTCATGTGTGTATATTGTAAATCTACATATATGAATATATGGATCTATAGACATATATAATACATAAATGTGTCTATGTGTGTATGTTATATGTCAATGTATGTATATCCTCTGGAATCCTCATTGGTCATCATATTCATCAGGGTTCCTAAGTCATTTAAAATTTTTTGACTTCACAATATTGTTGTCTTTGTAGAAATTGTTCTCCTGGTTCTGCTTAATTCACTTTGCATAAGTTCATTCAAGTCTTCCTAGGTATCTTTGAAACTATCACTTTCATCATACAGTACAACTATATGATGCATTTTTAAGCTTTATTGACCATCTGCCTACAATCCCACAGGGTATGAACACATATTACTTTATATGATCCTCATAATACTGTTAATTTGGCAGTCGTTTTTTTTTTTTTACCATTTTATCAATGAAACAACCAAGGCTCTGAAAGATGAGTAATTTACTAACATCATGCAGTTCATACATGACAGCATCTATATAGCTTCAAGATTAATGTATCAAGGTCTAAGTTGAAAGTTCTCTTCTCCCAGTACTAATATTTTATCCTCATATTCCTCTGTACTATATATCTAGTATCCTAAAACTATAATTTATAAAAATACATTTATTTATCTTAAACTAATTGTCACAGAGCAAATGGACCATTACTCTAGGACATAACTATACTCCATGACATTGATAACTGGGGTAGGAAACATGTTTTCTCTAACAGGAATCTACTTCATCCTCAGGAGCTCATACTTTCACACTTCTTCCCCATAGTGACCAGTGTCCCTATACCTTACTTCAGTGTATTGTAAGCAAAAATTCCTTTACTTGGATGCCCTGAAGAGAAATTGCCATTTTCTGATGGGATTTCATGCATGGTAGGGTTATTCTTTATGTCACTTGCCCACAGTAGAATAGCTTCAACAGCAATAACCTCACTACCTTCAAATAATATTGTTTCAGGTGAATTTTTAGCTATCTTCATCTTTAACCAAGTGTAATGAGCTCTTCATAGTGTAATTAATTCATGATTTACTTCATTAATCTACTCATAATTTATTTTAATCCTTTCTATAAAAAACTAACTATACTGAAAGCTAAACTTTCCTCATATGCTCTTATAACTAAACTTTTTTTCTTCCCTGTTTCTCTGAATTATCTACTTTAGGAATCATTTCCCTAAACTTTAAGCAGAAAGTTCCAAGGAATACACAGTATAGTTTAGTGGAATAAAGCTATGTGGATCAATTCCTTGGAAACTAGTGTTTGAGCAATTTCCCAAATGACCCAGCATGCAAAAACCTTCAGTTTCCCAAAGAACTTAAGCTAATTCTGAGATGGTTTAATAAACACAAACCTATTACAAGGCATAATAATAATAATATGCTCAGTAAGGCCCTACAGCCCCTTTCTTTCCCTAAACCTATTAGCATATTGGGTCAGGCAGCAGTTTCCAGAATCATCACTCTTGAAGAGTTTAGTTCTTCTGACTTTTCTCTTCTCCTCCTCCTTCTCCTTTGCATTTCCCTGAAGTTAGTCACTTTGAGAAAGGTATTTGCTTTGTCACTGTGCAAATTCCACCCTAGGAATAACTTTGAGAGATGTCCCTGCTGAGGGAAAATATGAGGTAATGTCATCTAATTAACTTCAGTATTCTTGGAGAAAGGTAAGAATAACAAAATCTCACATAGGTAGCAGTCAAGTGTCCTCTAATAAGCTTAGTAATAACCTATAAGAGTTGAAGAGCAGTGAATTTATAGATTGAAAAATCTTATATCTTTGCCTTATTATTTCAGACTAAAGGCAGGAAAGGTCAAATTGATTTATTGGAAATTTTAAATTTTAGAGCATTTCTATGCAGAAATCAAATTATATTAATTTTAGCAACTGGAACTAAGAACTGTCCTCAAATAACAGACACAAAATTTGTAAAAACACGTTTGTGATCTAAGGTATTTTAAAACAAGTTATTTTATTTTTTCCTGTTACATATTCTGAGTTAGTGGATTTTTTGAAAATATTTTTTGAAAATAAATACAAGCAGAGAAATAATTGTAGTCACTTCTAATTTAAAAATAATTTGGCAGTGTTTGGTGAAATTTACACATTACAAAATGAAATACTTATTAATTATCCAGTTACAATTAATTTTATATATAGTTTAGCAAAAATAATTATGATTAGGCTGAATCATGAATACTGATATCACAGGACTAGGTAGACATCAGATATTTTAATTGTGGAAGTTAATATTGTTGTATAGACCTAGACACAAAGTTAACATCTTAGGTTATTCATAGAATATTAGAGTTTTGAAACATTGTGAATATCATCTCATCTATATATCTCAAGAAAAAAATGAGTTTCAGTGATGTTAAATAAAAACTGGAGGTCACACTAACTAGTGTCAACTAGTTAGTCACAAGCTATTGATTCCAAGAAGTTAGAAATGAAAAAAGTAGTCCTATTGACTATCACCATTCTTAAAGGCTTTAATAGGCTCATAAATATAGAGGTGGAAGGGGTCGTCAGAGGCAATCAAAGTCAACACCTTCATTTGATAGGTGAGGAGTCTGAGGCCCAGAGATGTTAAGGGGAATGCCCAATATCACACAGGTTGTAAATGATATTGCTGAAATTGAATCCCAGCTCCTCTGTCTCTAAAACAAGTGTTTTTTTCCTACTTTAATTGTCTTTAAACCACATGAAATCATTGTCACAATGAGAAGCTGTGAACACCCAAATATATACTCAGCCATAAAACATTTAATCTTCTTTTAAAAAGTGGAGAAGCATTACAACCAAGAGTACAAGTTTACTTGTAAAGCAATGAAGAGGTGGATACTACAGGACTGTAACCAATATTACCCCATGAAACAGCAGAAAGTAGTTACAGTGAGAAAACAAAACAAACAAACCTCAGGGAGGTTGGAATGAGATCTAGCTAAGTGCTATTATATAAATGACATTTGTAGATGATAGTAGAAAGATGATCCTATCTTGTGTCAAGAAGCCTCTGGCAATAAGGTTGCATTAGGTAAACATGATTAATTTAAACTGTATTATATAAGATTACAGGACAGGTGCTAAATATCTAAAGAATGTCCCATATTTTCTATAGCCTCAAAAAGAGAACTAAAAATTAAATAGGAAAATGCACATTGGTGTTTCTATAGAGATCTAGTCTCACTGAAAACAACAATGGGACCATAATGACACCACAATTGGATTGTAGTACCCAATGATTATAAGAGGAAGTAGGGGAGACTTTAGAAAGACAATTTGACCAAAAGCAGTAGCCTTACAGACCAAATACTTGAAAAATAAGTAGGAGTAGGAGATTAAAGGTACTTAAAAACATCCATGTGTTAAATATTTTTCTAGCCCACACCTGAGTAGGGATGTCTTCTCATATCAATTCTTTGGAGTCATGACTGTTCTTTATACTTTTGCAACATTCACTTTTTATTGTTTAGAGATGTTTTCCTTTTCATTTACACTATTGTAGTCATTCTCTCTATAAATAATTTTGGCTCTGCTTGCTTCACTTGATATCAGTTCATGCAGAACTTTAATACTTCTCTGTATTTGTCATATTCATCATTTCCTTCAGTACAGCAATATCCTATTATATTCATACATTATAAATTTTTAGTCATTGCCTAATTAAGGGGAGTTTACTTTGTTTTCAATTCTTAGCTACCAAAAATGAGCTAAATATTTTGTTGAATATTGAGTTTTCTTCTTATCATTCTCCTTTTAGGAGATACGTGCCTAGTAGTGGATTCTCTGGGCCAAAGGCTATAAACATTATAGTAACTCTATTTACATAATTACAAATTATTTTCCAAAACGTTTCTTCTCTCCTGACTCCTGTGATTACATACTGATTGCCTCACTTTGCCCAGATAAGAGGTGAAGGTCTTTGCCTGAGACATTCATTCATCATGTTTCTGGTAAACCTCCTTGCTTCCACTCCTTTGTAACATAATTTCAATTGATCCCTCACTGCTGAAGGCAATCCTTTTATAATTACCTAATCAATTAATTTCATTT
>NW_020950062.1:14970750-15008773 GCF_900497805.2 Vombatus ursinus | reverse complement strand
GTGCCTATAAACATGCCCATGTCTTCCACAACCTTAGGAAACCCTCATTTGATTTGTCCATTCTCATAAGACATAATGGTATATAACTCACCTCTGCATTGTGACTAACCTCTTTGAAAAGGCCTTCTAATTCTCTTCACTCTTAACTCTCCACAGTCTGGCCATCAATTCTGTCAGGCTCCATCCTAACACAGCTTTCACATATACTCTTTAGCTTGCACTTGCATTCGTACAACTGATTCATTGTTCATGGTGGGGGAGTCAGAATATTCCTTGCTTCACATTGCTACTTCCAAACTAGTGCTCTACCATCCCAGAGATGTCACTTTCTTTGAAATTCATTCAGTCCATATTTGTCATTCAATCAAGATTATTGTAGCTATTATACACCAATCTCCAGGATTGTTTTCTTTCTTTAATAAAGCTAGTGCCTTGTTTAGGGTTTTTCTCTCCTCCATAATTTCCGACTTCATGCTAGCAGATATCAACATATATATTGATATACCATCAAACACTCTAACTTCACATTTCTTCAACTTACATCTCCTATGACTTATTCCTCTACCCTACCTTGACTACACACAAAGATGATCATAGTCTTAATCTCACCATTACACATGCTCCACTTCCATATTTATGTACTCTGAAATGTCTTTGATTAGAATCTATTTTCATTTCCCTTCTACTTCTGCCTTGCAATTTCTAAGCATCTTCTTCATCCTTATTGTGATCTCCAATTTCTCCACCCATCAGTTCTTTCTCAAGTCATTACTCCCATATTGTGCTCCTCTATTTTCCATTTTGACTCCTTACTGAACCAGTTCAACTCTAAACCATCATTTTCTCTAGAATCCTTTGCCCTCTTCACTTTCACTTATCTTGCCCTGCCCAGACTCAAACTGTATTAGTTTTCCTTATCCTAATGTACTGCCTTTTCTCCTATTCCTATGCCATTGAACAAAACTGAAAAAATCAGAAATCCATGTTTCTGGTCCACTATGAATTTGTAACATAATTTCAATTGATCCCTCAATGCTGAAGGCAATCCTTTTATAATTACCTAATCAATTAATTTCATTTTTCTAAACCTTATCTCTCTTCAAACTTCTTTTACCCTTTCAGCTGAGAAATTTTCCTCATATCTCACAGAAAATATTGAACCCATTGACCAAGAGCTTGTGCCTATAAACATGCCCATGTCTTCCACAACCTTAGGAAACCCTCACTTGATTTGTCCATTCTCATAAGACATAATGGTATAACTCGCCTCTGCATTGTGACTAACCTCTTTGAAAAGGCCTTCTAACTCTCTTCACTCTTAACTCTCCACAGTCTGGCCATCAATTCCGTCAGCTGAACATGTTGTCTCTATAGTTACCAATGATCTCTTTCTTGACAAATCCATCAGACTTTTCTCATACATAGTTGTGAAAGATGTATCATCTGTTTCTTTGTAATTAAAAAAATATGAGTTTACTATTTAATTCATATATCTAATTGGAATTTGTTGTTAAATATGGCATGATACTAGTCTAAGTCTATTTCTAACAATCTACTTTCTAGTTTTCCCAGTAGTCCTTATCTAAGTACAAATAAGAAAAATTAATAATCATGTGAAAAATGATAATGATGAAACATGCCAAAATTCCTATATGCAACCCAAAAATTTGAACATGTTGTTTCATCATTATCATTTTTCACATCATTATTAATTACTTTATTTGTACTTTGACAAAGCCATCATTCATTACTTCACTGTTAAGTTTCCATTTGGGTCTGTGTCTTCTGTATGGTCCTTAAACTTTTTATAGTTTTTGAATCATGATGTTTAAAGGATATATGTACTATTTCTCCAGTTTTTACACTTGTTTGCAGTATTTCTGTGCTTTAGTATGTGATGAATTTTAAAGTCCTTTGATATATTGAGAAATATTTATATTCTTTGTACTTCTATTGACATCATAATTATTTTAGCTCTATTTCCCCCAGCAATTTATTATACTACATATCTCTTTTATTTCTCTTTCCAAATTGCTTTCAAAAATAGTAATACAGTTCACAACCCACCAACAATGCACCAGTATGTCTACCTTCCCATAACCCCTCCAACCTGGACTCTTCCCATTTTTTGTCATCTTGGTCAATTTGTAGAGTGTGAGATAAAACCCCTAATGGTATTGATTTTCATTTTTCTTATTATTCCTTATATGGAACATTATTTATGTACTTGCTAATACTTTAAAATTATTTTTTTGATAATTGATTGTTTATAACCTTTCAGAACTTATATATTGATAATTGGTTCTTGGTTGTATGTAGTATACACACACACATATATATCTACATATACGTGAATATACATATATGCACAGAGGCATGTATATATCTATATTTAGATATCTATTTACATGTGTACATATATATTATGAACTGTTTAGATACTTTTGGGATGAAATTATATGTACATGTAGAAAGGTATGTGTGTACATGTATATATAAACATAGATATGAATATTCATATATGTGTTCATTATTTTTACATTGTTGGATCTTTTGTCAGAGAAATTTCATGCAAAGTTTTTGTTCAATTTCTTATTCTAGGGGCATTATTTTTATTTGTGCAGAAGCTTTATATTATAATGTAATCAAAGTTATCTCTTTTTTCTTCTATAATTACCTCTAGTAATTATTTAGTTAATAATTTATCTCCTATCAATACTTCTGAAAAAAAAAAGTCACACACCCATTTAGAATATACTCTTGAATATAATATATTGTATTGGTCTAAGCCTAGTGTATGGCAAACTGTTTTCAAGCTTTACGAGGAGTTTTTATTTAATCAGGAACAACTTCCTGTATTTTATATTTTCTGATTTATTAAAAACTAGTTTGTTGACTTCCAGTGTTTCTGATATTCCCTTGTCTAATCCTTTCCATTGATATATTTTCAATATTTTAACAATATCAAATGTTGTTTATGATATACCTTGATGTCTGGTAGTTATGTTTGTTATTTCTTTTTTTAAATAATATTTTATTTTCCCAAATTACATGTAAAAACAATTTAACATTTTTTATTTTTAAGATTTTACTTCCAAATTCTATCTCTCTCTCTCCTTACTCTCCCTCTTCCCTGAGATGGTAAGCAATCTAACAGAGGTTATACATGTGAAGTCCATATTAGTCATTTTGTGGAAGAAAACTCAAAAACAGAGAAAGAGGGGAAGGAAGGAAGGAGTGTATCTTGCCCGTGTCCTCTTAGCTTGTGGCCCAAGGCTTCTTGCACTAAGCCTGAAGTGGTCCCACACCTTCCTGCCCCCTCCTCCAAATCCTCAAAGCCTTTGCCCTCACTGCCCTCATATTTATTTATTCATTGACATTTGTGAAGTTTTTCCTTCGTCTCTCCATCCCTCACCCAAACTCTATCTCCAGTGTTGTCCTGTGCCCTGCTTATCTCTCCAGCCTGCATCTATCTATCTGTCTGTCCCAGGGCCAATAAAAATGACCAGTGGGAAAAAGAGAGAGAGAGAGAGAGAGAGAGAGAGAGAGAGAGAGAGAGAGAGAAAACCTATATTCAGATTCCATCAGTTCTTTCACTGGAGGCAGATAGGAGTTTTCTTTATGAATCCTTTGGAATTATCTCGGATCATTGTATTACTGCGAATAGCTAAGCTGCTCACAGTTGTTCATTATATAATATTGCTGTTACTGTGTACAATGTTCTCCTGGTTCTGTTAACTTCACTATGCATCAGTTCACATAATTATTTCCAGGTTTTTCTGAAATCATCTTGGTAGTCATTTCTTAAAGCACAATAATATACAATAATTATAATCACATGCATTCCCTAATTGATGGTTATTATTTCTTTAAGGCTCAGTTTGCAGTTGAATTTATACAAGTATTTTCTGTGCCTTGGTAAACAAATCCATAGATACTTTATGCATTTTGTATTTATTTGGAATGATATGTCCTGTTCTATAATCATCTCTTGGATTTTAATATTTTTTAAAACCTTATTAATTTTTAAGGTTTATTTTATAGCAGTAAATTTGCTAAAACTATTCATTGTCTAAATATGTATCCTTGTTTGTTAACTAGGATAGGTTAAGTAAACCATAATAATATCAGCAGGAATAACTTTATCTTCTCTTTAGCTATCTTTATGCCTTTATTATCTTTCTTTTGTTTTATTGCTATTACCAGAACTTACAGAATATATCAAATAATGGTGGGAAGAGTTGGCATCCTTCCTTTCTTCCTGTATTTAATGTGAAAAGTCCTGATATGTCCCCACTTCATATGATGTTTGCTTGTGATTTTTGATATATGCTTTTTACATTAAAATTAAATTCTAAACTTTTATTTTGAAGGGTTTTTAACATTGTACTTTGTTATAGAGTTTTCCCCCCAGTAATCATTGATAATAGCTAGTAGTTATAAAGCAGTTTAATATTTTTAAACTGATTTACAAATATTATCTCATTTTATTCTCACAACAACCCTGAAAGATAAGTGATATTATTATCCTCCTTGAACATATGAGGAAACTGAGGAAAATGCAAGTTGTGCTCTGGGTCACACAGCCACTAAGTGTCTGAAGCTAGAATCAAACTAAAATCTTCCAGGCTACAAATTCAACAGAGAACTCACAATGCCACCTTATAATGTGGTTTTGTATGTTTTTTATACTAATTATGATTGTTAAGTAATAATATTAAAGAATCTTTGCATCCCTAGTATATATCCAATTTGGCACTGATAGAGTATTCTGACTGGATTTTATTCAAAAATTTCAATCAATATTCATTAACAATATTGGTCTATAGTTCTCCTGTGCTTTATCCTTCACCAATTTAAGTATGAGAATGACATTTGTCTCATAAAAGGAATCTGGTAGAGTTTTTTCTTTTTTAATTTTGAGATAATTTTTGTACCATTTGTACTTATAACTGTTTAAAAGTTGTATAGAATTCCCCTATGACTCCATAAGTCCAAGATCTTCCTCCTAATCCTTTTGATAGTTCCTTTGTAGGTAATTCTCCCTCCCTTCCTCTCTTCCCCCCCCCCCAACTTGGAGTATTTAAGATCTCTATTTGCTCTTCCATTAGTTAAAATATTTTGTATTTTTGAAGCTATTTCTCCTTTTTCTTTTGTGTTCTCAGATTTGTTAGCATTTAATTTTGTATAATAAGTTCTGATCCTTTTATTTCTTCTGCTTTTTTGTGTTTTCTCATTTTTATTTACAATTGTGTTAATGTTTTCCAGCTTTCTTCTTTTTAATCATATTAGCTGAAGTTTTATCAATATTATTAGTCTTTGCCAATAACCAACTTTTAGTTTTGCTTAGCATTCCTATAGTTTTGTGATTCCCAGATTATTTAACTACCCTCTAACATTTAATATTTCTTCTTTTGTGCTTATTTTAGTTTTGTTTTACTTGTTTGCTTTGCAATTAAGTGCATATTCAGTAAATAAAGGATCATTTCTTTCTATTTTGTTAGTGTATACTTGTAAGGACACATATATATATCTATAGATATATAGATAGATAGATAGATAGATATTCTTAGGACTGCTTTAGTTGCATCAAAGAAAATTAAGTATGTTGTTTAATTAGTATCATTTTCTGTCACATAATTATTAATTGTTTAAATGATTTTTTAACGCAAGCATTTAAGATTTTATGATTTTTCTCCATTTAAATCTGTCCTTTTTTTCCATGCTCCCTGAAACTGTTGCTACTTTTATTACATCAGAATTTTGAAAGGATGTTTACTATTTCTATACTTTTACATTCATTTGCAATATCTTTCTCTTGTGCTACAGTTTTTTTTTTAATTCCATTGGAGTCTGAGAAATACACATATTTTTTAGCAGTCTCCTTTAGAAAATATCCTAAGGAGACTTTTTTTTGGTTCTATTATGTGCAACAGTTTGTTTAATTCTATGCTACCCCTTTTTTATTTTTTTTTAGTCTTATAAAAAAGAGAACTTTTTTTCTTCCCACTATTATATTGCTGTGAATATCTTTTTATACTTCAGTATAAAAAAGTATCCTTTCTCTCTTATCCTTATTTAGTCACTTAAAAAAAATCAGTATTCCCCATGGAATTAAAATTTCTAAGATACTATATACCCCAAACTCCATGAACCCCATGAACCTCAATTTGAAACAGTCTGCTCTGTGAAAGAGATAAACAAAATTGGGGTACCTGTGTCCATGGTTGAATTTTTCAAGATGACATGCATTGCATGGGAGTTCAGTCCAAAACTGGGGCTAAGGGGACTTGACTTGGTTTGGGATTTTGGGATACAGCCTTATATACCCTTCAAAGAGTAGATGTTCCCAATCATGATTGGTCAACATAGCAGGAGGTATGAGGTCTTGAGTATGTGCTTTAGATCACTCAGTCCACAGGGGCCAATATTACCCACCATCAAAGGAAATACTACCTCTAGTTCTGGAAGTCTGCCTCCATTCAAACCTGAGTAGGATAAAATCAATTCAGGCCTATGTTGGAATTTGACTAAGATAAGAAGATTTGGTTTTTTTCTTTTTTTCTTTTTTCTTTTTTTTAATTTTTCTTATTAATGTATTTATTTATTTTTAGTTTTCAATGTTTACTTCCACAAGATTTTGAGTTCCAAATTTTCACCTCATCTCACCCCTCCCCCCACCCCAAGATGGCATACATTCTGAATACCCCTTCCCCTAGTCTACTTTCCCTGCTATCTCTCCCCTCCCTTCCCCTTCTATTTTCTTGTAGGGCAGGACAGATTTCTGTACTCCATTTCTTGTATTTCTTATTTTCCAGTTGCATGTGAAAACATTTTTTTAAAACATATATTTGTAAAACTTTGGGTTCCAAATTTTCTCCCTTCCTCCCTCCCCACCCACCCTCAGTGAAAAGGCAAGCAACTCAATATAGGCTATACATGTGCAGTTATGCAAAACATTTCCATAGTAGACATGCTGTGGAAAAACTAATTCTATTTCCCTTAATCCTATCCCACCCCCCCATTTATTCTATTCTTCCTTTTGAACCTGTCCCTCCTCAGAAGTATTTGCTTCCAATTACCCCCTTTCCTAATCTGCCCTCCTCTCTATCATCCTTCTACTCTCTTGTCCCCTTCCCCTCTTGTTTTCCTGTAGGGTAAGACAGATTTCCATACCCAAGTGATTGTGTATGTTATTCCCCCCTTAAGTCAAATGTTATGAGAATAACATTCACTCTTTCCCTCTCACCTTCCGCCATTTCCCCTCCACTGTAAGAGCCTTTTCTTTTTTTTGTGAAATAATTTATCCCATTCTACCTTTCCCTTTCTCCTTCTCCTAGTATAATCCTCTCTCACTCCTTAATTTTATTCTCCAGACATTGCCCTTTCATTTTCAACTCACCCTGTGCCCTCTATCTATCTATCTATCTATCTATCTATCTATCTCTCCATCTATCTATCTATCTATCTTTCTATACATACATATAATTTTTCCCTCCAACTACCCTAATACTCACAAAGGTCTCAAGAGTTACAAATATCATCTTTCCAGGCAGGAATGTAAACAGTTCAACCTTAATAAGTCTCTTATGATTTCTCTTTCCTGTTTACCTCTACATGTTCCACTTGAGTCTTATATTGGAAAGTCAAATTTTCTATTCAGCTGTGGTCTTTTCATCAAGAATGCTTGAAAGTCCTCTATTTCACTGAATTACCATTTTTTCCCCTGAAGGATTATACTCAGTTTTGCTGGGTAGGTGATTCTTGGTTGCACTCCTATCTCGTTTGCCCTCTGGAATATTATATTCCATGCCCTGCAGTCCCTTAATGTAGAAGCTGCTAAATCTTGTGTTATCCTGATTGTGTTTCCACAGTACTTGAATTGTTTCTTTCTGGCTGCTTGTAATATTTTCTCCTTGACCTGGGAACTCTGGAATTTGGCTACAACATTCCCAGGAGTTTTTCTTTGGGGATCTCTTTCAGGAGGATTTTAGTGTATTCTTTCAATTTCTATTTTGCCCTCTGGTTCTAAAATATCAGGGTAGTTTTCCTTGATCGTTTCTTGAAAGATGATGTCTAGGCTCTTTTTTTGATCGTGGCTTTCAGATAGTCCAATAATTTTTAAATTCTCTCTCCTGGACCTATTTTCCAGGTCAGTTGTTTTTCCAATAAGATATTTCATATTGTCTTAATTTTTTTTCATTATTCAGGTTTTGTTTTTACAGTGTCTTGATTTCTCATAAAGTCACTAGCTTCCAATTTCTCTATTCTAATTTTTAAGGAAGTATTTTCTTCAGTAATCTTTTGGACTTCCTTTTCCATTTGTCCAATTTTGCTATTTAGGTCATTCTTCTCTTCATTGGCTTTTTGGACCTCTTTTGCCATTTGGGTTAGGCTGTTTTTTCTTCAGTATTTTTTGGGTCTCCTTTAGCAAGCTGTTAACTTGCTTTTCATGATTTTCTCACATCACTCTTATTTCTCTTCCCAGTTTTTCCTCTACTTCTCTTACTTGCTTCTCAAAATCCCTTTAGAGCTCTTCCAAGGCCTGGGACTGATTCATACTTTTCTTGGAGGCATTGGATGTAGGAGCTTTGACTTTGTTTTCTTCTTTTTGTTGTATGTTTTGATCTTCTTTGTCACCAAAGTAAGATAATATAGTCTGATTCTTTTTGTGCTGCTTACTCATGATCCCGGCCAATTACTTGAGTTTTAAACCCTTTGTTAAGGTAAGAGTCTGCTTCCAATGTGGAGAATGTACTGTCCCAAGCTTCAGGGGTTTGTATAGCTGTTTTCAGAGATACTTCTAGGGACCTGAAAATTTTCAGTTCTTCCAAGGTGCTATGATAAGGGGCAAGGTGTTTCTTCTCCACCGCCACAACAAGCTCCACCACACCAGCACTCCTCCTTGCCCCCGGACCACCTTTCAGAACTGTGACCCAGATCCAAGCAGGGGCAAAGCAAGAGATTCCTGCCTCAGCACTGGCAAAGAGATTCCTGCAATCCCCCTCTGATCAGTCACTCAATTCCCCCTCAGTCTGTGGGCTGGAACCTCAGCAGGCAGCCACTGCTCTCAGGGTGGCTGAGACCTAGCTTCTTCTCTCACCGCAGTCATAGACTTTTCCCACTGACCTTCTAAGTTGTCTTTGGTGTTCCTGGGTTGAGAAGTCTGGAAACTGCCTCAGCCGCCTGTGATTCAGTCCTCTGAGACCTGCTCCAGGGTCATAAGGCCTGCATAGCCACAACGCACTGCGCTCCTCTCCCAGCCTGGCAAGATATACCTTTCTGATCAGTCATCCAGGTTGTCTTAGGCTGGAAATTTGTTTCACTCTGTCTTTTTGTGGGTTCTGCTGCTTTAGAATTTGTTTATAGCCATTTTTCATAGGTATTTGGAGGGGTTTGAGGGAGTGCTCAAGAAAGTCACTGCTTTCCCTCTGCCATCTTGGCTCCTCCCCTCAAGATAAGAATATTCAAAGCAATGTCATTATCAGTGATGTCCTGAACAACTTTGGAGAGAAGGTTGGCAGGGTGGAACTCTGAGTCTCCAAGACACAGATTACCAAAAGAAATAATTTTAACAATACCTATTTAAGTTCCTTCTTCTCAAGAATTTCTATGTTATTTATTATATATCTTGCCACTTGGCCCTCTTTTTCATTGTGCCTCACTGTTAGAAATATCAATTGATGAAATTCATAGAAAGGATATACCCCCATGGTAGGAATTTCCATCCTGAGTGTACATTTTCATTGTTTTCCTTTACCCTCTCTCATTTTCTCTCGATGGTTTCTTTGTTGATACCCTTTATTTTCATCCTTTGTTATATATTTATTTATTCTTTCTCATCATCTTTCATTGTATATTTGTTTACCTTATGTTTCTCTATTCTGGTGTTCTTGGAAATATTGGGAGTTGAGATGAAACACAGATACAAGAAAAACTAAAAACTATTTTTTAAATATCTACTGAAAAATTTTAAACTATGATTTAAAAAATTTATCAGTATTTTAACAAGTTTTTGGAGTACCAGTAAATTTTGTAAAATTTGATGAAAAAATTGGCATACCTATTAGAAGGCACTTTAGGAAAAAATATTGCAAGCAGCCAAAATTAAACAATTCAAATATAATAGATTCACAGTTTGGGTTACACAAGATATAGCAGTTTCCACTTTAAAGGATTGGAGGCCTTGGAATATGATGTTCCAGAAGGTAAAGGAGCTAGGATTACAACCAAGAATAGACTATCCAGCAATACTGAGTATAATTCTCTAGGGGAAAATGGATATTTAATGAAATAGGACATTCAAACATTTCTGATGAAAAGACCAAAGCTGAATAGAAAATTTGTCTTTTAAATATAAGAAAATATTTTTAAGTACAAGAAAAGCATAAAAAGTAAACATGAAGGAGAAATAATAAGGAATTCAATAAGCTTAAACCATTTATATTCCTATATGGGAAGATAATACTTGTAACTCCAATGAACTTTATCATTATTAGGGCAGTTATTATGTCTAGACAGGGGTATGGCAGTGAGTTGATTATGACAGGATGGTTTTAAAAAAATATGAGATGAAAAAGAGGGATGCACTGGGAGAAGGGGGAAGGGAGATAAATGGGAAAAATTATTTCACCTAAAGTATGAATAAAAGGAAGAACTTTAACAGTGGAGAATAAAATTAAGGGAGGTGGGCAACATTTGAAATTCACTCTCATCAGAATTGACTCAAAGAAGAAATGAATTCCCTAGGGAAAAATCTCCAGGGCCAGATGGATTTACATGTGAATTCTATCAAACATTTAATGAAAAATTAATTCCAATACTATATAGACTATTTGGAAAAACAGGCAAAGAAGGAGTCTTATCAAATTATTGTTATGATAAAAATATGGTACTGATACTTAAACAGGAAAGAGTCAAAACAGAGAAAGAAAATTATAGACCAATTTTCCTAATGAATATAGATGCAAAATTTTTAAATAAAATATCAGCAAACAGATTACAGCAACTTATCACAAGAATAATACACTATGATCAGGTAGGATTTATATCAGGAATACAGGGCTGGTTCAATATTAGGAAAACTATCAGCATAATTGATCATATCAACACCAAAACTAACAGAAACCACATGATCATTTCCATAGATACAGAAAAAGCTTTTGACAAAATACAATATCCATTCCTATTAAAAACACTAGAGAGCATAGGAATAAATGGAGTCTTCCTTAAAATGATAAGTAGCATCTACCTAAAAACTTCAGCAAGCATCATATGTAATGGGGACAAGCTAGAAGAATTTCCAATAAGATCGAGAGTGAAACAAGGATGTCCTTTATGGTACTGGAACTTTAGCAATAAGAGAAGAAAAAGAAATTGAAGGTATTAGAATAGGCAAAGAAGAAACAAAACTATCCCTCTTTGCAAATATGATGGTATACTTAGACAATCCTAGGAAATCAAGTAAAAAACTACTTGAAATAATAAACAACTCTAGCAAAGTTGCAGGCTATAAAATAAACCCACACAAATCATCGGTATTTCTATATATTACCAACAAAGTACAACAAAAGATAGAAAGAGAAATTTCATTTAAACTTACTGTAGACATTATAAAATATTTAGGAGTCTACCTCCTGAAACAAACCCAGGAACTATATGAACACAATTATGAAACACTTTTCACACAAATAAAATTAGATCTAAATAATTGGAAAAACATCAGTTGCTCATGGGTAGGCTGAGCTAATATAACAAAAATGACAATTGTACCCAAGCTAATTTATTTATTCAGTGCCATACTAATCAAATTACCAAAAATATTTTATAAAGTTAGAAAAATAATAACAAGATTCATTTGGAATTAAAAAAGGTCCATAATATCAAAGAAACTAATGAAAAGAAATGCAGGGGAAGGTGGCCTAGCCATTCCAAATCTTAAATTGTATTATAAAGCAGCAATCATCAAAACTGCTTGGTACTGGCTAAGAAGTAGAGTGGTGGATCAGTGCAATAGGTATACAAGAGAACGTTGTGCACAGTAACACCCACATTGTATGATGACTAACTTTGATAGACTTAGCCCTTCTCAGCAATGCAAGAATCTAAGACACCTCCAAAAGCCTCATTATGGAAAATGCTATCCACAGCCAAAGAAAGAACTATGGAGTTTGAATTCAGATCAAAGCATACTATTTGCTATTTTTTCTTTTGTTTTGTTTTGTTTTCTTTTTCTGATGGTTCCTCCTATTGGTTCTAATTTTTCCTTACAACATCATTAACATGAAAATATGTTTAATAGGAATGAATATATATATGTGTGTGTGTGTGTGTGTGTGTGTGTGTGTGTGTGTGTGTATATACATACGCCTATATCTGATTTCGCGCTGTCTTGGGTAAGGAGGTAGGGAGTGAAGGGGAGAAAAAGTTAAAACTCAAAAGTTTATGGAAGTAATTGTTGATAAATCAAAATAAATTAATTTTAAAAAATCTATTGTACCCCCAGGGAAGTATGAGAGAAAGGTGATAAAAAGGGTGTGGGGGCATCATCTCTCTCCTTCTCAAAATTAACCTCTTTTGTGCTAGAAAAGCATCCATCTTCCCATTTCACAAAGGAGTTAATTTGGCAACGACCAGGAAGATTGATGAGAGCCCACTTTTGGCACAGGACATTCATAGATATTGGTATCCTAAAGGGTCTCTGATATTTCTTTCATCACAGTACGTTTTATTACTATCTATCTTAATATGTATTCTTAATCAAACATTGAATAGTTGTCTTCATATTTAACTGTCTTCTATTCTATAAAAGCAACTTTCATTTTGGTGCTGGTACTTGTGTGTGTAAAAACTTGTAAGTACTTTTTCTTTGACTGTGAAAAATCTTAGTATCTAATTGCCTCCTCCTTTTAAAAAGTTTGTGATATTTTTTAATAGTGTAGGTTATTGAATTATTGCATCTAATCATACAGTTAAAAGTTTTAGTTTTGTCTTGCATCAAGGAAGAGTTTGTTTTCTAATGATTTTAAATTAACAAAAATCTCTATCACACTAATTTAAATTTTGGAGTCAGTTAAATCAAATATTGCTGTATAATTACCAATGTCAACAATTTAAAATTTCAATTTTCACAAGGGCCATTAACTTCCAGGATTTTAAATTTCTAGTCCCATGGTCATCAATCAGCTTATGTTTTATTCTTATAAAGTTAACTGAACTGCAATTGTTGGAATGTACTTGTAAACATCACATTCATTCAATTAAATGTAAATTAAACAATGGTAACTTTTGACAGTCAAATCCTTTGACATCCAAGTCTGTATTTCTTACTAAGAATGCTTTGAATACCTCTTTTTATAGAACATGTCTGTCTGTCTGTCTGTCTGTCTCTCTCTCTCTCTCTGTCTCTCTGTCTCTCTTTCTTTCTCTCTCTCATGTTTAGATTCAGGTTTGCAAGGTACTGCATCTTGGGTTGCATCTTCAACTCCTTTGCACTTTGGAAAATGTTGTCCCATCCTGTCCTATAATTTCTGGGGGGTATATAATAGTCTTGTTTTATTTGAATTTTCTTTCCTTTATATTTGCTTCTCTTTTTCCAGACTTGTTTGCCTATCTGTGTATATGTTGTTTCTATTGACATAATCTAAGTTCCTTCAGTCTATAGGATGCTTAGTATTTTCCTCAGAACTCAGCACGACTGTCATATTATATACTTATTAGATGAATGAATAAATGAATAGCAGTTATACATTAATTTTTAGCTTGTGATATAACATTAATTTGTTTCCTATGTGTTTCAGTTTGTATGTGAGGGATGACCCTTGCCACAGCAAGAAATAAAGCAATTGAGGTAAGACATTTTAGAAGCTCAGTAGTACTACACCTCAAGGTGTTTCTCATTTCACATTAGTTTTGTAAATACAAGGTGTCCCAAAATATTTAGCACAGGTTTAAGCTTTAAACTTTTAGGCCTAATGTCTTAAAACTTAACTAGAACTTTTGAGACACCCTGAATAGTACCAAAAGTACTGTATTTCCACTATTGAAATTTTAAATAATAACTTTAGAAAAGACAAGAAGCATATTAGGATATATTATAAAATAATTCTAGTATAAATTTATTAAAATTCAGATTTCAAGAAATACACAAGAAAAAGTCAATATGAGGAAAGTTTGAGCTCTCATTTATGGACCTAGAAAAAATGTGGAGTGACTGGATTCATGGTATTTAAGGGATTTTTTTCCACGCAGACAGCCTAATGATCAGTTTCTGAAAAAGCAATTCACATGGCTGGTCAGTTTATGCAATCATTCATTAAGACGCCTAAAAATGTCACTTTTCAACCTGATGTTTTCCATGATATAGATGTAATCTAAGATAAAAGGACATTGAGTGAGGACTTATATTCTAGAAAGTAATATTCAAAACTAAGAAGTAAGAAACATAGACAACTACTGAATCATTGAACACAAGAATGATAGGAGAAAAACAAACATATGCAGATACCAATTTGTGCACTAGTGAATTTATTAGAAGATGATGATTTTGATAGATGGAGTACCTTTATAATTTACACCCACTTGTGAGGAAAATGTAGTTTTGCAATTTTTTTTTTATTTCAAATACACAACATGTATAGAAGGTTTGATTCCACAGCAGCAAAGACTTGGTGGAAAGAAAATAAAACACCTTATGTAAAAAGATATTCACACACAGAGACACAGACACATACACAGCAATTTCCAATAATAATTTTAGAGGAATCCAGTTCATGAATTTAATGAAAAGTTCACTGGAATGAGATGTATGTTATTTTCAGTCTTAAATCATGGAACTAGAAGAAACCTCAGAAATTATCTGGAAGGAAAAAATCCTTTATTGATGAATAAAGGAACTGAAATTCAGAGGGGTTTTCCAAAATCACACTGAAATTAAGGGATTAATTTTCTTAAGACAACATGACACAGTTGCATGTCACTAAATCCAGGAATTTTGATTCTGAGGGTAAGAAACAACTTGACTCCCCCTTACTTTTTCATCCTTCTTATACTTAATTTTCTTTTATTTCACTCAATGGTCCAGCCAATGGTCTCACTTATCACACTCCTGTCTTCTTTCTCAGACCTTTGTACTGGCTGCTCCCCAAACCTTAAATGTGTCCTTATTTTGTTTTTACTCCTTAGAATCCTTTATTTCCTTCAAAAATGTTCAATTGATGCCTACGTTACTCTTTTCCTGAATTTCCTCAGATTAACCAAAAACATTTACCTAGTATTAATCTTATATATTACAGGATATACTGGAAATGATCCCTTTTAAAGCTTTTAAAGCTCAAAACTGCATTAAGACTTTTGGGATAGCCTGCAATTTGTATATCCCTGCTTATGTACATTTTTTTCTTGTCTATAGAATATAAGTTCCTTAAGAAAAGGGACTGTTTCTTGTATGTCTTTGTATTCTCTGTAGTTAGTGCAGTGTCTAGAATAATATGTACTTAATAAATGCTTGTTAATTGCTTTTTTGATGTATGCCACAGCTCATACCTGATAGGAAATCCCAAGTTGGTGACCCAGAACTGGTCTTACACAAACATGTAAAGTAGATGAATCTTACTTCTGCAGGTCACTCCACCCCCAGCTCTATTTTCAGAACGCTCTTTCCCACATTGAGCAAGTCCTGGGGTTTTCATGTTACATTGTCTGAGAGCTTAAAAAGAATTAGAGAAGGCATGAAAACTACATTTAAATATTTGAAAATATCTCATTTGGATAATACATTAGACTTTTTTGGATTTTTTTTGGGGGGGGCAGGTAAATTTCACCAGTTCTTAAGAGTACACAACTTAGAGCAATGAGGAAAAGTTGTGAAAAGGGAAATTTAGGTTTGAGGTAAGGAAAAACTTTTCTACTATCCAACAATGAAACAAGCCACTTTTCTACAAGAAAGACCAGTGGAAGTAATCTGTTCTCCTCACAGGAGAGCTTGAAGAAAAGACTGGCTTGGTAGACCATTTTGGGGAGATGTTGTAGAGAGAATTCTTATCCCAGTATGGGTTAATGACTTATGGGGTCCCTTCCAAATCCAAGATTCATTAATGTACTTATCCTGTGATTTGGCCCTGTCCCAATGAGTTCCTAAAACTATCCTGAGGTCTAAACCTCTAAACCTAAACCTGAGCTCATTCATCTGTTATACTCTGAAACTTCTCTAAACTCTTTTCCCACAATAAAATTTACCTGTCTCCCAGAGCTCTGAACATTTACCCAGCCATAGAATATATGCTAGTGAGGTAATATACACAAATATATTATTGCCCTCCTCCCAGAAATAGTTGTACTTATCTAAAGGCATGGATCTACTGTAACTAATTTGGGTACACTAGTAAACTGATGAGATAGTTTCAGATATATGAATGTTGTCACTCCAAATCATACTGTACAGTATTTTTTTTCTATTCTACCTGCTCTTAGGAAGAAATTTAATGGTAATTCTCTGCTATTTTTGCCACTACTTGTATCCGTTTTGCTACTAGTGCTATATAGCATTATTAATTTGTACTTCAGTACTGTTGGGAAGTTGCATGCTCAGTTATCTTTGATAATATTTTAATTATCAACCAACACTTCATTAACTTCTTGATGTTTGCAATGAAGATAGGATAGGAGAGCAGTGGAGTTTGCAAGAAGAATTTATGGAAAGATCTTAGATGAAGAAATTGAGTACAACCAATATAGGTTGAGTAGATTTATTTTACATGTACTTCAACTCAACTTATCCAGATGAATTATTTTGGGGTATGTATATAATAATTTCCCTCAAGAAATTTCCCTCATTTCCCTACAACTATTAAAACTTACCCTTATGATTATACATAATGGAGCTTTATTACATTTGCCAAAATCACCCAAAGGACCCACTTGGTATCAGAGATCTTTTCAAGAATACTTCCTATATTCTCCTACTATATGGATAGTAGCAAACTCTTTCCATTGGCTGCATACTTGGAATGCATGGATTGGATTTGGTTACAGGATGTCTCTGAACCTAGGGAGCTAAGCAATTTCAAGAAGGCCAGGGATTGTTAGCTAGTAGGAGAGAATTGAAGGAAAGATTCATGAAGCTCAGTGAAGTGTCTCTAAGAACTAAAAATTTTGTTTTAAATATAGTTTTTTTATTTTTTCATAATAAAGTAGTTTTAAAATGTCATTCTTATTAACTTTATTAGTCTCTGCAATCAAAGTTTGGTAAACCCATTGTTTACCCATGAGGTCTGAGCCTCCTATGCCTTGCTGACTGGAAAGCAGAGAAATCACCTTTAGATTTTTATGAGGCATAAGCCAGATATTAAAATGATGGATGGGCTGACAAGTTGAGCTTGGGACAGGGAAAGGCTTTGAATGTCAAATTGAATTTATCTGGATTCAAAAATAGTGGAACATGGAAATGAATCATTCAGGAGTAATTATTCATCAAGAGCCTATTCTCTAGGGGCTTTTTCCTTCAAAATGACTCAGTGCCGTCTGTGTGCACAGTCATATTCATACTTAACCATGAAGTCAAAGTTATGTAACATCTGAAACAAATGGTCTCTTCTAATGATGTTTCCACCTAACACCTAGATGTGTCAGATACCTCACTTCTCCCTGTGTTTACATTTAAAATATATTGTAATTGAATAATTCAAGGTTATTTAAAATAAACAACTTAGAAAATGGAGGCCAGGGATGGAGCCAGAAAATGTTTGGTCCCTTGGGAAAAATAGGTGAAAGATGCAAAGAGACAGGCAACTTCCCTCAAGTCTCAATTAAAATCTCACCTTCTATAGGAAGTTTTTTTCCCATCCCTTCTTAATTCTAATGCCTTCCTTCTTTTAATGATTTCTTATCTATTCCACCTATGGGTTATTTGTACAATTTCTTTGTTTTGTTTTGTTTTTTCCTTGTTTGTGAGCTCGTTGTGTTCAGGGACTGTCTTTTACCTCTTTTCATATGCCCAGCACTTACCACAGTGCCTGGCACATAAAAGGTGCTTAATGAATTCTTATACACTGACTAACTGGCAAATATGTTTGTTGCTAAGTAAAACTTCTTGATAGTTTGAGCTCCACAAAAGTGGAACAGGTTTCCTTGGAAGAAGAGAGTTCCCATTAATGGAGATCTTCAAGTTGAAGTGACTGGATGGCCCCTTGTTGGGTATGGTGTTCTTCTCCAGATACAGTTTGGATTAATCTACTGACCATCTGTTATGTGTAATCAGGTATCCTAGGTGCTATATGGAATACACAGGAAGTTTAACATAAGATTCCTTCCCTGAAGTAATTTACATCTAGTTGGAGAAAAAAAGAGGGGGGCACAGATGAAACAACACCATAGGATGTTTTATTTTTTAAAAAAATTGTATGACTATAAGCAATTGAATCCACCCTTCTCATTCTAGGCCTATTGCTTCTAACATTATACCAGAGAGACAACTTTCTATTCCATTCAAAAGTTACCTGGAGAAGAAGAACCTATAAACTTTCTAGGGAAAGCATTCTAGTCTTTCACTACTACTAATAAGAAATGCTTGTTGAATTACTTTATTCCGTATACAGTATAATTTTTTAGCTGTATATTTAAGCTGTTGCTCCCAAGGAAAAAGACAATCATCAAAATGCACACTGTAAGTATTTAGTAAATGTTTATTGAATTAAATGATATATTTTAAAAGAAATAATTGAAAATGGAATCAGTTTCAGAAATAACACTGAAACTCTCTCTATATAATCTCTATATCATCATTATTATTATTATTATACCTATATTATATTATATTATATTTTTAAAAATATACCTATATTATATAAAAGGGTGAAAGGGAAAGGAGGGTTAGGTGTGACTTTATATTTCATATCCCTTAAATCTGAACTACTATAGTACTACTGACTTTTCCCTATTTCTTTGTCACTTTATTTGGACAAATTATATTGGAGCCATTGACTTTGATGGATAATGGACTTCAGTAATATCATAAGATGACACATAAGGTAAAAAATTATATATGCCAAATAAACCTGCTTTTGGAAAAACTTCCCCTTAGGGAGAAGCACTCATTCCTCTGAATACCTACCTTATTAAGGAATAATCAAGGAGGCATCAATAAAATGACATAAGCAATTGCTTCCACATCTCTCCTAATCATTTTGGGTAATGCCAGAGACCACAAGTAGCAAACTCTCCCTAAGATGGAGTGTAGGATTAGTGTTATGGAAGCTCCAACTGACACTGACTGAATTTCAGCTGGAAGAGCCTACAAAATTGCTTGACGTAGATCCAATGGTACTTGATTCACATATGATTGGTGATGATATAAAAAGTCTACAAATGTCATTAAAAGCATAACACTCCATTTCTAGTATGAATCATTACAGTGTATATGATGAATTGTTGTGTATATGTTTTACTATGAGTAAGCTATTTGACTAAAAAATAGTCAAGTGTGACAATGATCGACTCCACAATGATGGTTCAAATACAATTGAAATTCAAAATTGATAATTTTCTGAAAGACTGTATAAACAGAGTATATCCTTAAATGAATGAAAGAATTGAAACTTTTAGGCCACTTTTTCAGAGCTGTACAGTGAATATTACTGTCATTGCATTATCCTTAAAGATAGTTCATTTTATGCACTGCCCTGCCAAATATGCATTAGAACCAGTATCTCCCCCAGGGACAGACACTGAACTAACTTAACAGGATTTTGTCTGACAGAACTGCACTAGCAAGGTCTGCAGCCATGCTTTCTGGAGATACAAATCCTGACCATGATTTTTGGCTTCTGTCCTAAATCTAATAGTAAACAGGTATTAAGTATCTACTGTGTGTCAGGCATTGTGCTAGCACCTAGGAATACAAAAAATGTACTTGAAACAGTCTGTGCTTTTAAACGGTTTGCATTCTACTTGGGGATGAAACACATGGAAACAATACACATATCTGCACACTGTAAGTGTGTGTGTATATATCTATGTGTGTGTATCATAGGTGAATTTATATGTGCATGTCTATAAGTACTTTATTCTTCAATTATTTCAGTCATGTCTGACTCTTTATAACTCCAATTGGGGTTTTCTTGTCAAAGATATGAAGTGGTTTGCCATTTCCTTGTCCAGCTCATTTTATACAGGGGGAAACTGAGGCAAACAGGGTTAAGCCACTTACCTAGTGTCACATAGCTAATAAGTAGGCGAGACCAGATTTGAATTCAGTCAGGGGCCCTAGCTCCTAACCCCTGTGCTACTTAGCTGCCCTGTGTGTGTTTGTGTGTGTGTATATGCACATATATATGAGTATCTGTATAAATGTACATGTATATATGACCATAGACATAGATGTATATGAGGTACTTGTAAGTGTGTGTATGTCTGTATCTGTATGTATGTACATATTTATACTTATATGGGTATATATATGCATGTGTATATGTGCATATATAGATATACACTCATATATACTTATAGGTGTCTAATTATATGTGTATGTAATGTGTATATATATGTATATATATATATATACACACACACAAAATACATATATTGTGACAGAAAGTAGAATCACTAACAACTGGGAAAATCAGAAAGAAAAGGAAATACTTGAGCTGAGCTCTAAAGGAAACTAAAGCTTTTAAGGGCAAAGGTAAAGGAGAATATTACAGGAACGAAGTTTGTAGTCTGTGCCAAGGTTAACATATATTTTAGTTAACATCTACCAATATCAAACCTTATCTCTGGTCATAGTGTAATCTTTGTGATATGTTGTTTTAGGCTTTTTATTGATATTTTATTTAAAAATGTTTTCTTATCTATGTTTATTAAGTATATGAGTCTATTCTTTTTTTCTGTTCCAGATTCTCCCTGGTTAATTTATCAAGACAATAGCTGTCATAAAAGGGATTTGGGATGATGTCTTCTTTTGATGTTTTTGCATTTTGCATAATAATGGAATTCATTGTTCTTTGAATGTCTGATAGAATTCACCTGTAAATCCATCCCTTCCAGTCCTCTCAAGACTTCAAGATATTTTCTGAGGTCCACAATATTCCAAATACATTATTTGGTATTTACTAGTTAGCTTGCAAACTCTTCCTCAATCACTCAATGATCCATTAACCAAGTTCAACAAGATCTCTCCTCATACAGCTCTCCTCATACTCAACTGCTGAGCAAGAGGCTTCTTTGCCCAAGGTCCTCCTTTCAGATTGCAGTTCCATTATCTCTATTCAATTGAGGACTTTTATTTAAAGTACTATACACTTAGCTTGGGAGGACAAAAAAGAAATATGATAGGCCCTACCCTCAAGGAACCATTTTTAAATGAAATATTCTAATAACACAGAGGATCTGAAGCTTCATTTATAATTCAGAAATTGTTTTCCCTATAGAAATATTACAAATAATAGTTAGGTTCTAGCCCACAAAGACCTATAAAATCCATAACACACATGACATATATTGCAATAATAATGATACAATAGAACCTATGAAAAAATAGATGATGAGTTTCAATTTAGGATGCAGGTACATATCTCCTGGTAGAAAATTCTTCTGCATCTTCATTTGCATAATCAATACTGCATATATCCATTCATTTTCATTATTTTTACCTAAATTTCATTAGCCCACACTGTTTAACTATAGAAAATCCTTCTTCACTCAGTCTCCTTGAATTTTATCAGATTTCTCTCCTTTTTCTATTATCAGCTGAATAATTATTAAAAAAATTAATCAAATATGTATCTTAATGGGATTGAAATTCCACATAAAACTTGAGTCTTCAACAAAGAAGAAACAAAATAATTTATTAATTACTAACAATATTTTTATGTGCTATATCTCTTTCCACATCCATCTGAATTTCTACTACTTTTTTCCCCCTGCCTTTCTCTTCTTCTTTGTTGGAGGCAGCTAAGCAGCACAATAGATAGAGGGCTGGGCTTGGAATCAGGAAAAAACTGATTTCAAATCTAGCCTCAGACATTTGCTGTCTATGGATCTCTCTCTGCCTCATTTCCCTCATTTGTAAAATAATGGCTTCTAAGGTCCCTTCTACATTAAATCTATGATCCATTGGGGTATATCTATGACTTGAATGCAATTTAGTTCTAGAGAGTTTCCTTATGGCCCTCCAATATATTTACAGCAATCTAGAGTCCTCCTAACAACAGTGATGTTATAATAATGTGTGACTCTGGACAAATTCCTCAACCTCCAGTTATCTCAGTTTCCTCAATTGTAGAATGGGGATAATAATATCACCTTTCTTTACTGTTTTCTTGTATGTATCATTTTTATCCATTTTAAGAACACCACAGTAGTATGTTACCTGAATACTCCATATAGTATATGCAGTCCTCAATTGTTTTACCTATAATATGCTTTTAAATCTGTGATACTATAAATAAAGCAGCTTTGAATAATGCAGAACAAAGAGAGTTTTTAATAGCTTATTTATTGATTTATTTTTAGTACAGAGCTCTAATAATGAAGTTGTGTCAAATAGAATAATCAAATTTACATATTTTATTGTATAGTGCTACTGGAGAGGAGCAAGTGTGAGGATAGGAGATTTCACTAGTGTAAAAAATGGAACTCTTTGTATGGAAGTTAGCTGGTGTAGTGGATAGAGTGCTGGACTTGGAGTCCAAAAGACCAAAGTCCAAATCTACCGTCTGGTAAATTGCTATATATGGGATCTCTCTCTTCTTTATTTTCTCATTTGTAAAATAAGAGATTTGGAGTCAATGGCCTCTAAGCTTTAAATCTATGATCCATTGAGGCATATCTGTAACTTGAATATAACTTAGTTCTAGAGAGTTTCCTTATGGTTCTCCAATATATTTACAGCAATCTAGAGTTTCCACTAACAAAGTATTATTATAGTACTTTTTTCTTAGAACCTACTGACATTTAAATGAGAACTACTCTCCAAAGCTTGGACTATAGATGTGTGGGACTAGCTAATGTGTACCAATGATAAAATAAAGGCATTCAACAGAGCTAGGAAATACTTTCAGTCATTTAGTTCAACAGTAAACCAAAATTTATTAAGCACCTACTATGTACCAGACATTGTGGGGTACACAAATACAAATATAAATAAAAACCAACATAATGCCTTCCCTCAAGGAGCTTACAATGTAATGAGAGAAGACAATGCACAAAAGGAAGTTGGAGGTTGGGGAATGTGGCTGGACAGGAGACAATACTTTGCACAGGAGATAATAGAGAATTCTAAACTCCAAAAGCAGTGTAGCTGCTGGGAATTTGTTGAGCTCTGCCCTCCAGTCAGAGGGTCTAATCAGGGGCAGAGGATACTGATGAGATATGAATATCAGGTAGATTAAATCTTGAAAGATGAGATTTCCCAATAATGAATTTGTGGGGGAAGAAAGGCATGATGGAATTTTCCAAAGATATTAGATCCTCATGTTACTGACATTTGTAGAGGGGTTAGGAAAGAATGACTTCAGGAAATGTCATGAGGCTGGGAAAAGGAAAGGATGCATCTCAGGAATATGAAGTCTTATAATTCTAGGAGAAATAGCCATTTCTTCAGTTATCCAACTAATTTCATGCTCACCAACACCCACTAGAGATGTGGTGATTTATAAGCCTCTTTGCTTGCAAATTATATATATATATATATATATATATATTATATACATATATTCTGATGGCATTCTTTTCACTTAGAAGGCAGCACAATACAAAGAAAGGAGCAATGGATTTAGAGTCAGAGGACTGGGTTTTAGTCCAATCTCAGTCACTTCCCTGTATAACCATAAGAAAATCATTTAATCATTCTGAGTTTGGGTTTCTGCATCTGTGAAATGAGAGAATTATACTAGTTCTTGATCTATGACCCTATAACTTCCATCCTTACTGGGAGGTGATGATGGGGTAGGGAAGTTGCTGCTGTTACTAAGCCACTCTGCTGTAGATGAGAGCTTATATCATAGCTTTCAGCAAATGGCCATAAAACTCTCTTTGCCCTGTAAACACTCTCAAAAATTAGTCATTAAAAATATCCTTTCCACCAAAATGGTCACACAAGATAATATCTGCCCAGAGTAAGCTTAGATCTGTCACATTAACTTCCCTGAACTACTTTTAACTCTCTTCTACAGTTTTCTCTAGGTCCTTCAGTATGATTCTCATATTACTATAGTCAGAAAACCATATTAGCTAGTCATCAGGCCTTATATCCAACACAGGCCAGCAAAAATATATCTAGGACTATACTTCCTTAAATAGAAATTAAGTGATGCTACAGTAAAGAAACTGTCTTTAAGCCCACCACTCCCCCATTAAGCTCCTCTCATCTATGCAAGTCACATAGGTTGAGATGGCTAGCTAAGGCTGAGGAGGATGGCGACTTTTGTCCCATTGCTTCCCACCATCAAAGCACTGTCTAGATTTTTCCAAGTGTCTCTATAGATGCATCATGGCCACAATAACAATAGGCCAAGAAAGAGAAACATTTATTGATAGAGTTAAGCAAGACTTTAAGGTTTTCATCTTTTGCTAAGACCCACTTTATCTTGAACTGAAAGCTTGAATTGTTTTACAGATATACCTTTAACTGAGAGAAGTGGCTTGAATTATTGGAATACGTAGTTGAAATGTTTCTCTACAGACCTTTAAAATTCTAATTTTTACTCAAATGTTCAACTCTTAACTTGAAAAATGATACAAAAATGATTCAGCAATACTAATTGCTGAATAGATAATTATCAGTTCATATCCCAGATTCATGCTTCTTGATCGTAATAACTGCACCAAATTTGATTAAAACATGCCTTAAATATTACAAGAAGCAATGCATTATTACTGGAAATAATGCTAAATTTAGAACTAAAGGCACCTGATTTTGAGTTATGTTTTATACACATATGTTGTGTGACCCTCTACAAGTCACTTAACTTCTCTGAGTCTCACTTTCCTTATCTGTTTAAGGAGAATAAGAATAGGACAAAGTCATTTCAAAGGATAAATAAAATAATTAATGTGAAAAATGATGCAACTTTAAAAGCATTATGTAAATAAGAGCTTTTCTTCTTTTTATCTCCTCCTTCTTCGAGAACTCTTCCTCCTCCTTCTCCTCCTCCTTCTCCTCTTCTCTCTCTCTCTCTCTCTCTCTCTCTCTTTCTCTCTCTCTCTCAGAATCTTCTGGCATATTCAATTTTGATTTTGGATAATAATAGCAGATATAGTAAGTAACATTTATATGATGCTTTAAAGTTTGGCTGGGTGGAACCAAGATGGTGGAGTAAAAGCAGTGACTTGCATGAGCTCTCCCCAAATCCCCTCCAAATACCTGTAAAAAATGGCTCTAAACAAATTCTAGAGCAGCAGAACCCATGAAAAGACAGAGTGAAACAAATTTCCAGCCCAAGACAACCTGGATGGTTGAGTGGAAAGATATATCGCACCAGGCAGGGAGAGGAATGAAGTTTGGTGTGTGCATGCAAGCAAAACAGGCCTCAGCAAACCTGGAGCAGCCCTCAGAGGATTGAATCGCAGGCAGCTGTGGTAGTTTTCAGACTTCTCATCCCATAAATGCCAAAGACAAGTGAGAAGGTCAGTAGGAAAAGTCTGTGACACTGGTGAGAGAGAAACTCAATCCCAGCCCCAGTCTCAGCCCCAGTCCCCTCATAGACCTAGGGCAGTGGCTATTTCCTGAGCTTCTGGCCCAGAGACTGAGGGGGAATTGAGTGGCTGATCAGAGAGGGATTACAGAGATCTCTTTGCTGGTGCTGAGGCAGGATTCTCTTGCTTTGCCTGTACTTGGATCTGGGTCACAGTTCTGGGTGGTGGTCCTGGGGGAAGGAGGAGTGCTGGGGTAGTGGATCTTGTAGTGGTGGTGGAGAGAAAATCCTCCTCACAGTTCCAAGGCAGGAAACAGTGCTTGTGGTCACTTATAGATCAGAGCACAGGCCAGGAAAGGAGTAAACACCTCGTCCATTATCATACCATCTTGGAAGAATTGAAAATTTACAGGTCCCTAGAAGTATCTTGGGAAAAAGCTGTACAAAACCCCTGGAACTTGGGACAGCACATTTTCCACACTGGAGTTTATATCTCAAGTAATTGGCTGGGATCATGAACAAACCTTGAAAAAAAAGTCAGACAATAGAATCTTTCTTTGGTGACAAAGAAGATCAAAACATACAACCAGAAGAAGACAACAAATTCAAAGCTCCTATATCCAAAGCCTCCAAGAAAAAAAATGAATCAGTCCCAGGCCATGGAAGAGCTCAAAAAGGATTTTGAGAAGTAAGTAGGAGAAGTGTAGGGAAAACTGGGAAGAGAAATGAGAGTAATACAAAAAAAAAATCATGAAAAACAAGGCAACAGCTTGCTAAAGGAGACCCAAAAAATACTGAAGAATATAACACCTTAAAAATAACCTAACCCAAATGGCAAAAGAGATCCAAAAGGACAATGATGAGAAGAATGCCTTAAAAGGCAAAATTGGCCAAATGGAAAAGGAAATCCAAAAGATTACTGAAGAAAATACTTCCTTAAAAAATAGAATGGAACAATTGGAAGCTAGTGACTTTATGAGAAATCAAGACACTGTAAAAACAAAACCTGAATAATGAAAAAAAAATACGAGACAATGTGAAATATCTCATTGGAAAAACAACTGACCTGGAAAATAGATCCAGGAGAGATCATTTGAAAATTATTGGACTATCTGAAAGTTATAATCAAAAAAAGAGCCTAGACGTCATCTTTCAAGAAATTATCAAGGAAAACTGCCCTGATATTCTAGAACCAGAGGGCAAAATAGAAATGGAAAGAATCCACTGATCACCTCCTGAAAGTGATCCCCAAAGGAAAGCTCCTAAGAATATTGTAGCCAAATTCAATAGTTCCCTGGTCAAGGAGAAAATATTGCAAGCAGCCAGAAAGAAACAATTCAAGTATTATCAAAACAGAATCAAGATAACACAAGATTTAGCAGCTTCTACATTAAGAGACTGGAGGGCTTGGAATATAATATTCCAGAAGGCAAAGGAGTTAAGATTATAACCAAGAATCACCTACCCAACAAAACTGAGTATAATTCTTCAGGGGAAAAAAATGGACATTCAGTGAAATAGAGAACTTTCAAGCATTCTTGATGAAAAGACGAGAGCTGAATAGAAAATTTGACTTTCCAATACAATACTCAAGTGGAACATGAAGAGGTAAACAGGAAAGAGAAATCACAAGGGACTTATTAAGGTTGAACTGTTTACTTTCCTGCTTGGAAAGATGATATTTCTAACTCATGAGCCCTTTGCCAGTATTAAGGTAGTTAGAGAGAAAAAATTATATGTATGTATTTAGATAGATAGATAGATAGATAGATAGATGATAGATAGAGGTGAGTTGAAGATTAAGGGGTGATATGTGGAGAATAAAATTAAGGGGTGAGAGAGTTATACTGGGAGAAGGAGAAAGGGAGAGATAGAATGGGGTAAATTATCTCACGTAAAACAGACAAGGAAAGACTTTTACATTGGAGGAGAAAAGGGGGAAGGTGAGAGGGAATAAGTGAATCTCATTCTCATAGGATTTGACTTAAGGAGGGAATAACATACACACTCAATTGGGTATGGAAATCTATCTTACCCTACAGGAAAATGGGGGGGGGAAGGAAGAGGACAAGAGAGCAGGGGGATGATAGAGGTGAGGGCAGATTGGGAGAAGGGGTAATCAGAAGCAAATACTTCTCAGGAGGGACAGGGTCAAAAGAAAGAATGGGGGGTGGGATAAGATTAAGGGAAACATACTTAGTTTATCACAACATGACTAGTATGTAAGTGTTTTGCATGACTACACATATATAACCTGTATTGAATTGCTTGTCTTCTCAATGAGGATGGGTGGGGAGAGAGGAAGGGAGAAAATTTGGAACCCAAAGTTTTAAAAACACGTTTAAAAAATTTGTTTTCACATGCAGCTGGGAAATAAGATATACAGGAAATGGGGTATAGAAATCTATCCCGCCCTATAGGAAAATTGAAGAGAAAGGGGATAAGAGAAGGAGAAAGAGATAGAACTGATAGCAGATTAAGGGAAGGAGTATTCAGAATGCATGCCATCTTGGGGTGGGGGGAAGGACAAAATGGCAAGAAAATTTGGACCTCAAAATCTTGTGGAAGTGAATGTTGAAAACTAAAATTAAATTAACAAAAATTTTTAAAAAGACAATAAAAATGTATTTAAAAAAAGAAAAAAATAAAGTTTACAAAGTGCTATACAAATACTATCTCATTGATCCTCACATACAAGGAAGTAGCTGTTATTATTATTCCCATTTTATAGATGAGGAAACAGAGGCAGGTAGAGGTTAGGTGACTTGCTCAGGTTCCTACAATTAGTAAGTGTCTAAGGCAATATTTAAACATATCATTTTTTTCTTCATATCCAATACTCTTTACACTGTGCCACCTGGCTGCCTCTAGTAGGCATAGGAATGAATTGCTGGAAAGGATCCTCAGATATTTACAAAATATCGACAGATTACATTTATATAACACTTTAAGGTTTACAAAGTACATAAAATACATGGTTCATCTCTTTTATCCAAGCAGGTTTGATGGTCAACTCCCCCAAAGGGATTGGTATAGGTAGTTCAGTAGAAAGTATATTGCTTTTGGAACCAATGCTACTTGCTTACAATTTATTTGACCTTAGGCAAATTATATAACTTTTTGAGGCCTCAGTTTCCTAATCTGTGAAAGGAAAGGTTTGAACTTGATGCCCTTTAAGATCCATTCAATCTTTAAATAGATGATCCTATGAATCTAATTCTCAATAATCTCATAGGAAGAACGTATATTTATTAGTTTCTTCCTGGGCCTTTTTTCTATCATGAAAGGGTCAGAGTTGCTTATTTCCTATGATCAATAAAAGGTCATTGTTATGGTTATTTCCACATTGAACAATCAACTTGTAGTGTCTAAAGATACATTAAATCAGAGAATTCCAGGAAAATATACAACAGATCAGGGTCTAAGTTCATATTTTGTGTTGTTATTGTTGTCAAATAGTGGCACCATCAAGAAGAGAGCGCTTGGAAAATCTGTATGTTCAAGGGCTAAAATAGAATTAGAAAATGGAAAAAAAAATTGTCTATGTAATGTTTTATATATTTTCATATAGCAGAATTTATTTTTATATTTCATAAACTATAACTATTTCCAGAAATGTAAAGGACAAGGAAATATAACTTTCTTCAAGAAAAATGGATGGTTGTGGAGAGCTATGATGACTGGGACACATTTTAACTATTTCTTGATGTGGTCCACCTAATTTGATCAAAAAACTAGTTCTGAAAAGAATTTTATTCTATCTAAGATGTCTGAATCATAGGGAGTGTCCAAGTCTTGACTGGTGCAAATAATTACCTTTCCCTTTCTAACAAGGACATCGATGGCCTTATTAATGCTTTTATATTGTTTTTGCTTGGATTTGTAAAGGTAAAATGCTAAAAGGAGATTAAATTACATGGTCTTGCCTTAGAAAGAGAGAGATGGTGTTAATTTCCTCAGAATTATAAAGTATATATACTATGGGCATGTAATTTAAAACCCATTAGCAGCTGGATATTTCATAATCTTACACAATGCTTCCTGCTAATGGAACAAGGCTTTGTAGAACTGCTATTGTTATGAAGAAAAGCCAATTTTCAGGGGCTTGTTAATTTTGATAACTTGTTCAACTCACCTTTATTAATGTTATGAAGCATGATTAATATATATTTTATTTTGGAGAACTTTCGCTTTTAGAATACCTGGGATGGAACATCAGAAATACTTTTCATTGTTGACTTACTCTGTAGCCTTAGGAAAATGATCTAACAGCTGTGTGGCAGATGGGCTACTTCTGGAGTGCAAAGACATGAATTTAGATTTCATCTCTATCACTTACTATCTAAGATCCTTGGGCAAATCATTGAACCCTTTTTGGCTACAGTTTATTCATCTGTAATGTGAAAGGGTTTTACTAGATGATCTTTAAGGCCTCTTACAGCTCTAAATCTATAATCCCCATAGATTCTTTTGTTTATCTCATGCAGCTATAGGTGAATAGTTATACCTGAAGTATAGTAAAAACACTTTTTTTTCAGCATGGTCAAAAGTGGTGCTCTAGTTAGTTGAGTCTTACATATATATATATATATATATATATACACACACACACACACACACACACACACACACATATATACACACACATGTATATGTGTATATGTATATATGTACATATATGTATATATTTGTATATGTATGTGTATATATGTGTATGTATATATGTGTGTGTGTACATACACATATATACATACATTATAGAATACATATATTATAGAATATGTTTATATTAGAAATGCAATATTTGTATATTTGTAATACATTTGTGGATAGGGGCAGACCTGTGATTTTATTAGCATAAAAAAGCATCCATATGAGGGAACTGTCTTTACAAATTGTGGAAATTGTACTTTGAAACCTTCTCTGCAACTTCTACTTTTAGGCAGTTGCCTAGAGCACTAAGAGTTAAGTGACTTCCCTAGGGTTATACAGCCAAAGTATATCAGAAATGGATCTTAAACCTATGTCTTTCTTTAAGGATAATTCACTATCCAATAAGCCATACTCTCATTGGTTGTTTTAAACCAGTGACCATACTCAGTATTACAGTCACCCTAAACTTAAATATTCTTTTAATGATTCAGTAGTCACTGAAATACTTTGTCATGCCCCAGAGTCATTGTTAAAATATAAATTTGTTTTACTGACACATATGGGTGTGTCAGTCCATCAGTAGAAATCACAAGTTAAAAAAATGCTAGATAACAGTATACCCTACACCTTATTTCAATGGATACATGATCTCATTGGTCAAGTCAGCAAGCTTTATTTTTCTTTTAAGTGCTATGTACCAGGCACTATATTAAACACTAGAATACAAGGAAAAGAGATAAACAGTACTAGAATCTCAAGGAGCTCACAGTATAATGAAAGAAGCAACATGGAAATAACTATACAAACAATATAAAGATAATATAAAATAGGAAATTATTTCAGAGAGAAGGGACTAAGAATAAGGGGGACTGAGAAAGGCTCTTGCAGAAGGCAGGATTTAGCTAAGACTTAAAGAAAGGCAAAGAGGTAGGATTTCCAGGAGCCAAGATGGCAGAGTAAGCAGTAAATCTCTGTAACTTTCCCATACTCACCTCCAAACAACCACAAAATAGAGCCCCAAAACAAATCCCAGAACAACAGACTCAGCAAAAAGAGGAGGTGAAACAATCTTTTAGTCCAAAGAACTTGGAGGATCAACAGGAAAGGTCCAGCCCACTCAGGTGAAAGGGGGGCACAGTCCAAGAAGGGAAGCATCCCAGCAGCAAGACACACCTCAGCAAATCAGGCAAACACCAATATCAGGACCACCCACATGGATTAGCATAGCCAGGGGAACCAGCAGACTCCAAATCTGAGGACTACCACATGTTTCAGTGTAGCCGCAGGCAAACAGGCATCCTCCAGCAGCCAGATCTCCACATTATGCAGAAAAGCTTCAGCTAAACAGGTAGAAGCCAACCGTATAGGTACATAAACAAACAGGCAGCCACCAGCCATCACTGGTCCTTCTACCGTTCAACATAGTCCTGGACAGACAAGCAGCTTCAGCGTAGCCAAGGGGAAATGCAGAAACACCCCACTGGACCTCAGCACATGCCCACACCACCACTAAGATTCCAGCTCAGCACCAGGTAAACTGCCAGACCCCTCAGGTACCAAAGATCACCCCCTGCCCCTACGCAAGCCCCTCAAGAGCAGCACCAGACACCTCCATAGCCCTCACCAGGTAAATAGCCAGGCCCTTCAGCCCTAGCAAAAGAAGCCAGAGGCAGTGCCTTTTCCACCCTGGGAGCAAAGAATGAATTTAAAAGAAAGGAAAAAGGAAAAAGAAAATGATGAGCAAAAAACAACAATAATAAAGAATGTGACTGTAGTAAGTTGTTATAATGACAGGGAAGACCAAGAAACAAATGCAGAAGACAACAAGGTAAAAACACCTATGGAAAAAACCTCAGAGAAAAATGGGGAGTGGTCTCCATCCCAGAAAGAACTCACAGAAGAACTCAAAAACAAGCTTAAAATCATATAAGAGAGAAAGAAGAAAAATTTGGGAAAGAAATGAGAGTGATGAATGAGAATTATTAAAAAAGAGTTGGCTTAGATGTTTAAAATCTAGCCACTGCTCAGATTCTTAAAATCTAATCAATAGCTCACTAATGTTCTGATTCCTTAAGAGTCTGCCCAATATGGCAGATTTTCTAATAAACCTTGTTTTGGGCTGAAAGAAGTCTTGGGTTGAATTCTTTTTGGCAGGACCCGCTTGTTCTGATTCTGGGGTCCCAGCACCCTTGATCCCCTAAACCTCAACATTTTGGTGGCCCGTACAGGGAAACTGTCTAACTCCAAGTTTTTCTCCAGCCAAGACTAGAAAGTATGTAAGCCTCCCCCCTCCCACCTTTCTTGCTCTGCAGTTGGGGTTGCTCTCCAAGCACCGAGACTTGGAGGTGCTTTTTGGGCAGACAGTTATGAGGCTGTTTTGCACTCAGCCTGATGCTCACAGGTTCTTGGTCCACTGAGTTGGTTCGAGTCCATGGACCTGGGTACACCTTCCGCAGCATAGAGGACAAGGACAGATGCCCTATCTAGAAGTGTATGCCCAATTCTGTTGATTCTTTCAGTGCTAGGGAATTGGGGAAAACTGTAGTTGTTTTTTTTTTTTTTTTGGTTCCATGAGGCTTACTTACTCCCTTCCCTCTACACCTCTGAATTCTCCTTCATGGAGGTTACATGGAAAAGTGAGAACAGTTAAAAATATTTTGGTAGATTCTGGAGGTTTTTTGATTGATTAAGGAGTTTAGAAACTGCTACTTACAACCCTTGTCACTCTTTTCTCCCACTCCCTTCCCTTGAGTCAAGAGGGTATCTGTTAACTCATAGGAGAAGAGAGTTTCACCCTTTACCCCTCACTTTTGATTTTTCTCCCCCCCCCACCTGGGAAAAGAAGGAAGTGTGAGGGGCAGCAGCTACAGTGTGGGCCCCCCTGGCAAAAGCCTTGCACCCCAGGGCAACTTTTGCCTGGAAGCATCGCTAGGTTCAGCACATCCTGCTCAAGGTCATGAAGCTAGCCTCTGAACTTGGGTAAGCAAGCTCTTTTAAATTTGTAGTTTTAATTGTTAATGATGAGATATTGATTCTCTGGGTAAAGTAATTTGGAAATGCGTTTAACAAACCTAAGTCACCTGATTGGTAATGGGTTTGTTTCAAGTTTCAAATTGGTGAACTTTTTGTATCAGTTATGTCAAGCAACTTTTCATAATTTTGTTACCGCTAAAATAATTTGTCTATTATTGGTTATTGTTTTAATGTGTAAACTAGCCAAAAAACTTGTTTGAGTTATGTATGGCTTGTTAAGAATTTGCAAGTGTATAGAAATCTCTAATGGTTGGCTTTTTACACCAGGACAAATTTAAGTTTGAGATGTAAATCCTGGAAAAGTTTTTTTCCTAAGCTGTGATTAATGAAACTTGTTATTTGAGGTAAAAACTTCTAGGATTTTATTTTGAGTTGTCTGATGGATCATAATCCATCAATAATCAATAATCCATCATCTGAGAGAAATGCTGCAAGTTACTCAGAGAAGGTGATACTGGTGGGAAGTCAGCATTGGGCAAAGCTGAGAGGACAATTTTAGCCTCAGACTAAGATGGGATCCTCCTGGCTCAGTTTTCCCAATATGTTCCTTTGAAAAGGAATGTTACCCACCTGACTATTCTTGAGTCTGGCTATGAGGTAGATTTGATACTGCATGGTTGGAAAACTGAATAATCTGAATCCAAACAGAGCTAAGGATGTTTTATCTTGTCATATCTGGGATCTGCAGTCTTTTCTGTCAGATTTGTGTCTTCCTAACTACAGGCCATTCACCTGTAGCAAAGTTGGTAGCAAACAACGAGTACCAGCCAGTGTCCCCCCATCATTCCCTGCATGCAGCCTGTGCTCAGTTTCAGTCAATCTCCTCTTTGGGACCCCCTTGAAGCAAGGACAGCTTTATGCCCCTTGCCAGCAGAAGCACTTACAGAAGCCAAGACCTTCACCCTTTATCCCAAAAGAATTTGAGTCTCATTTGTTTGAGGGGGGAATGATGAGGATGGGATCTAGACCCCAAAAAGTAAAAACCCTAGTCTTTCCCACATGGCCAAATCTCTGGCAATCCCATCAACTGGCCTTTCATTGTGGCTATGCCCAATCTCCCAATTCTCTTTTACACTTATCCTAGCCTGGCCCCCCATTGTCTTACCTCCCTATGGCCCCTAACCACTTCCCACCCTTAATCCTATCTAGGCTCTATTTTCCCTTAGCCAGGTAGTCCAGGTCCCTAGCATTCTATTACCTCACAGTACCCCTCCCAAGACTATTTGGCCACTCCTAGATCCCTCCCATAGTCTTTCTGTATATATGGTCCATCTAGTCTACATTAAGGTGCTTAGATTCTTAAAATCTAGTGACTGCTCAGATTATTAAAATCTAGCCAATAGGTCACTAATGTTCAGACTCCTTTAGAGTCTGCCCAATATGGTGGATGTTCTAATAAAACTTGTCTTTGGCTGAAAAAAAAGAGTCAACTGCTAGGAAAACTTCTTAAAAAGTACAATTGGACAAATGGAAAAGGAGATACAAAAATCTACTGACTAAAAAACAAACAAACAAAAAAAAAACCCTCCTTAAAGAGTACAATTGGCCAAATGGAAAAGAAAGTATAAAAGCTGAGGAAAACAACAGCTTAAAAGTTAAAATTGGACAAGTGGGAACTAATGACTCTATGAAACATCATGAATCAATCAAACTAATTCAAAAGAATGGAAAAAATGGAAAAATGCAAAATACTCATGAGAAAAATAACTGACCTGGAAAATTGATTTAGTAACTTAATTGAAAAAAAAACATTAAAACCATGCCATTTTTGTCCTCATGTTTGCTTATAGGAATGATCCTTAAGGATATTTTCAGTTAATCTAAAAAAAAAGAAAAAAATGAGCTTGTATCTCAGTACTCCTATTGATTTACAAAAGTTACCTCCACATGCATAATAGTTTGCCAAATATTAATATTAAAATCACAATAATAGCAAGGTAGTGACTTGTCCTCAGACCATTTCCATCTGATCTTCATCAAAAAAAAAAGTGAGACAAATTAGATGACAACAATAAGGCAGTTGACAAAGTGCTTTCCACTCAATAGCCTGGCAAGATAGATAGCACAAGGGTTATTATTTTTAATTATAGATAAGAAAACTGAGACAGAGATGGGTTAAGCAGCATAGCTAGTAAGTCAGAGAGAGTATGTGAATTTGTTTCCAAGTTCACTATTATTTCTGCTACACCTACACTATAAAAATGAGTTTTTCTTTTATTCTCTCTTAGAGTCCCCATTTGATTAAAGACACTGATGATACTCTTATATAAAATTATGGTTATAATTACATTTGATAATATATAGTTCACTTTTACAGGCCACCATAAAGTTCACAAACACCTTCACCACAACCTCCCTTTCAGGTAGATAAGAAATGCATTGTTATCCTCATTTTACATATAAGCATGCTGAAAACCAAAGATGTAGTGATTTGTCAGTAGTCAAGCATATTATAAATTATGGAGTCAGGCTTTGAACCCACATATACTGAATCCATGTGCTTGCAAGATCTCCAGCTAACCAAGAGGGCAATTGTAATACATTGTATACCTGGAGTGGGTAATTCTCATCTATCTACATTAACATCAACTAGTTAAAAAGTTAGATTCATTTTTACAGCCTTTCACTGTTAGCCACTTTCCCTTCAAAATTGAAGAAAGAAATTTATACAAAATGTGAAAGTTTGAAAAATTCCATTCTCTTTTGTGTTATTATTCACCAAAGGTGTTGAACCTTTTTCACAATATGCATAATGTTAAACCTTTGATGGGTCTATGATTTCATGAATATATGTATTCTCTTCACTAGCACCAGTTGCAACTTATCTATACTGTTACCAGTTGTGACTCATTCTGTACAGTTCTTATCCATATTCTCCCATAAGTTTCATAGAAAATTTACTGAAATTGATGAAGGAACTCCTCTTAATTGTTTAAAATGTCTTGGATCTTGTGCAGCACTCAGGCTACACATCTGTTCTTTATTCCATCACATGACTACTCTGTGTCCTTTTCTGATTATATAATTTCTTAGTTATATCTCTATGTCACTTCTTCTACATAAGTCATCACTTATAATAAACTATAGTAGCCTATATACACAACCATGCATCTTGCTCTTGTCCTTTGACATTGGCCCTTGTACAATGACCATTTTGGTTCTTTGAACAAATAATCATAGAGAATCACCAGGACAGTAGTAGTATAAAATAATCTGTTTCTGGTCAGGGAAAAATTCTGGGTCATTGAAATCATTGCATAATTTCTTACAGCAATCCAACTCACAATTCTGCTCTCATTCAATTCTACATTGTCCATCTGTAATGTCTGTCCAAAGTATGTTTACTGGTAGAAAAGCACAACAGTTTATATACCTAACCATGTCATGGTAGTCTAAACAATGAATACTCTTCATGTCTATTGTCTATTCAGATAGCTGTCCATGTGCCATCTTCCTGATCCCCTCAGGTGCTAGTGTCCTGCCTCTCTATTTACCTTGTATTTAGTTTGTATTTATTGTGTGTGTATATAAATACATACATATTTAGAGAAGAAATTTATTCAGTTTTTGTATCTATTTTCCCAACACTTAGCATTGTGCTTGACACAGAATGGGCATGTAACAAGTGCTTGTTGATTAAGTGATTCCTCCATTGGTTTTTTCATGTGTGACATACTAGATCTTGGTCTTTTGATTAATTTTGCATTTCATATAGCATTCTCAGATTTAATTTAATCAACATAATCTTTTTGTTTGCAAGAAGGAGAATACAAGAGACCTCATTGTCTATAAGAGAAATTTGTTCCTTTTTTAATTCATGCAGGGCATCTTCTGTGATAGGAGAAATACCTTTGTCTAGCATATATTTCACTATGATTGTTTCACTTAATATCAATAATTGGATGACTGTTGAATAAAGACATTATGTGGTTGAATCCATCACAAAATCTTGTATGATTATAACATATAAATGGGGGCATTTTGGTTGGAAGAGAGCATATCAATTTTCCATCTTCATTTTCTAGGGGAAAAAAATGTGGTGCCAAGAATAGAAATTGGAAAGTCAGAATAAAGAACTGTGGTTTTGTTGGGGGTTTTACCCCATTTGATTTTTGATAGGGGTAGTAATAAAGAGGTCATTTTGGTACATGTTGAATTTGAGGTGCTAAAAAGATATTTATCTAGACCTGTTCAAAAAACCATTGGAAACCATTAAGATCATATAGATGAAGGGGTAAAGATAAATTTAGGGTCATCCCCAATGAGATGTTAATTGAAATCATGAAACTGAGTGAAACTATCAAAGGGGAGAAGATGGAGAGAGATGAGGACAGCGCCATGAGAAAAACCTGTTTAGTTAGGAGATGGGATTTGAAGAGAATTTAGTGAATAAGTAAGAGGAGAGTAGTAGAACTAATCTAGAAGAATGATGTCATGGAAGATATAGAATTGAATTTCAGGAATTAACAATATTTTGAAATGCTAATTAAAGGTGGAACAAAATAAGGCCTAAAAGGGGGTTATGATGGTATAGGAATCAAGCTTATAAGAGGTTGAGAACTGAGAAGGAAGAGGCAGCTTGGACCAAGATGAAGGACCAAGCATGACTAGACAGTAGTTTGTCCAAATAAGTTCTTGAAGTGTTGGTAGAATGCTAGCTCATTATGAATAAACAATTTGATATAACAGCTAAGAATATAAAATAATTT
>NW_020950062.1:14962169-14970740 GCF_900497805.2 Vombatus ursinus | reverse complement strand
GCAATGATTGGGTGAATGGGCTAGAGATGTTTAGCCTGAAGATATTTAACTTCATCATTCTACTGAAGCTGTTTTCTCCAAAGTTACTAAAGATGTCTTAGTTGCTGAATCCAATGACTTTTTCTCAATCTTCATTCTCCTTGACTTCTGAAATGTCTAAAACTGTTGATTGCTACCTCTTCTTTAATACTTTATTCTTTCTAGGTTTTCAGGACACCAATCCACCTGCTACCTATCTGACTGATTCTTCTCTGTTTCCTTTGCTGGTTCATCTTCCAAATCAAGCCCGCTAAACATAGGTGTCCTTGAGGTTCTATCTTAGGTCCTCTTCTTATCTCCCTCTGTAATATTTCATTTGGTGATCTCATCAGTTTCCGAGGATTTCATTATTATCTCTATGCTAATGATTCTCAGATCTACTGATTCTGTCCCAAACTCTCTACTGACCTCCAATTTTTCATCTCCAACTGCTTTTCAGACATCTCAAAATAAATGTCCAGTATACATCTTAAATTCAATGTTTCTAAGATATAACTCATTTATCTTTTCCTCTAAATCCTCCCCACCTACCTTCTCTATTACTGTAGATGATAATATCATCTTCCCAGTCCTTCAGGTTAGTAACTTAGGAGTCATCCTGGACTCCTCACTGTCTGTTTCCCCCATATCCAATCTATTGCCAAGGTCTGCTGATTTCACCTTTGCAACATCTCTCATACATGTCTTCTCTTCTCTGACATTGCCCCTACTACAGCACAAGTTCTTATCACATCACACTTGGATTAATGTAATAGCCTGATAGTGGGTCTGCCTGCTTCAATTCTCTCTCTACTCCAATTTATCCTCTATTCAGTCACTAAAGTGATTTTCTTAAAGGTGACAATCATGTCACCTCCACATTCAACACACAACAGTAGCTTCCTCTTTTCTCCAAGATCAAATGCAAAAATTCTTTGGCATTTATAACCTTCATAACCTAGCTCTCTCTTACCTTTTCAGTCTTATACTTTACTCCACAATGCATACTCTTCAATCCAATGACACTAGTCAGGCTTTTCCATGAACAAGATACTGCATATATTGCCTCTATTAATTTTCTTTGGCTTTCTCCACTTCTGGAATACTGTGCCTACTCAGGTTCAGCTACTGACCTCCCTGACTTCCTTTAAGTCTCCAATAAATTCTTACTTCCTATAGGAAGCCTTCCTCAACCTTTCTTAATTCTAGTGCCCTCTCTCTGTTAATTATTTCCTAATTATCCTATATATAGCTTGCCTAGCATACATTTTTATATGTGTTTTTCCCCTGTTAGATTGTAAGCTCCTTGAGGACAGGGATTGTCTTTTGCCTCTTTTTGTATTCCCAACATTTAGTACAATTCCTGGCAGGTAATAGATGCTTTATAAATGTTTATTGATTGATGGAAGAACCAAAGACTCAAAAGGAACATGAAAGTTGTCTTCAATTATTTGAAGGGCTATCATAAAGTTGTCTTAGAAGAGTTAGACTTAGCATGCTTGGCCCAAGAGGTACAAACTCACAACAATAATGCAGCAGAACTTGCAAAGAGGAAACTTCTGGCTGAATATAAGAAAAAAAAAGTCCCTAAGAATTCGAACAATCCAAAAGTGCAATTAATGAGTATTCTCAAAAGGTAGTGAATTCTGCTATGTGAAGGTCTTCAACCAAGGTCTGGATTTTGTTGGATACAATCTAGAAGATATTATTTTTAGCTATCAGCTAGATTAAATAGTGCTAAGTTCTATTTCAACTCTGAAATGCTATGATTCTGTGATATTTTGGAGAAATCTAATGGTGAAAAGAAGAAATGTAATGGTAAATCATGGAGATACCTGGGTCCAAATATTAGCTAAGCTCAGAGGAAAGATGATTATGCTCTTAAGTGAAGTGATAAAACCAGTATATATAGAGAGAAGTTGAAGATACAAGATAGATAGTTCTGAATTCAGGTGATAATATTGTCCAAAGGAAAATATAATTATCAATGCTTCTGCCTTGGAAGTGAAAAGTTTAACCTTAGACAGAAGAATGGGAACTTATTTTTGAGACAATAAGTAGGAGAAAGAAGATGGGAAAACTGAGGTTTATATAAGGTAAAGTCAGAAGAGCTCACACAAAGTGGTCTAAATCTCAACAACTAGGAACTGGGGATATGGGCTGAGAATCAGTGGGCATAGGCATGAGGGGCTGAAAAAGAAAGGAAAAAGCTCTGGAACAATAAAAAATGCATTAAAATTGAAGAGAGTCTTTTTGTTAAAGTTGTAGACCATGTTCCCCCAAAGGCTTATTGCAAAATAAACAATAAATGTTAGTCATTGCTATTTCATAATTAAAATGTCTCATTCTGTCATGTATTATGCCATAAAAGATGTGCATATTGTATGTGACATCAACATCATATTTTATACATTTCTTCATGCTTCATGCAATTTTAATCACTGTTAAGTGAATTAATTATTTGAAAGCATAATGAAAGCTATAATGATTTTTTATCTCAATACATTTTGAAGAGTGTGAAAATTTTAACTATTAACATTATAACACTAATAAAAAGAGCCTGTAAAATGTTAAAAAATGTTTCATTTGCTGAACATATTACTTCCTTATACAAAATTAATCTGCTGACAGAATGCAGAAAACAATTCCCAGCCCAAAATATAATTGCAAATAAAATAATTCTATCTATTTCTGAAGGTCTATGACATGAGTAAGACAACAACCACATCTGCCAGAACACAGCAGAATCAAGATGGAAATATTCTGCTTTCTGGATATCTAACAGCTCTTTTTTCCAAGGGATGGTTGGGGAAAAGGAAAGGATAGATCATTACCAAATCCATTTGCATAGATCATTCCTGAACACCACCCCTGACTGTGTGAATTTATACAATCAAATTTATTAATCACAATCAATTCAACTGCAGTTATACAGACATTGTCATTAAGATCATAAGTCTACACAACCCCAAAACTAAATATGGTCCTTTAATAAATGGACCATTAACACATGGTCCATGAATAAAATTCACAGTTGATATTTCTAAATCTAAACATAATCCCCAAATTAAAAAATTCTGGGAAAATATTTAGTTCTAACTAGTTGATGATTTTAAAGATAATTTAATTTTGTTTTCCTTATGCATGTGCCATAAGAGATAGCCCTCATAATCTGCTCAGAAGGAAACCAGTCATATAAATTTCACATTCCTACTGTTGTTGCCACTGACACTGCTGCTGTTTCTATTATTTATGTCAGGAAACTAATCAGACAAATGTATAAGCAAGTGCAAGGTGGCCCCTGCTTTAAGAAATGCTGATATACAAAATAGGTCGATTATGGTGCAGCTGCTATCATGACAAAAGGATTCTCTGCAGGGTTGTTTAAATAGTAAACTTTCTGAATATCTTTAATATGTAATTTGATTTACAAAATAGGACTGGAGCTAGGATTTATTAACTGCTCAGAGTTGGATAAAATAAAATTTTCTTGAGGAAAATCAAGGAGAGTTTCAGAATTCTACCAACTTGCCCTTCAGAAAGATTCCTACTGCTCAGCAATAATAAACCAATTGTGACTACCAACTAGAAAACCATGGGGAAGATAACATGTTCCATTCAAATTTAAATTGAAAGTCAGAATTCAATTAGCTATTATCCTTCATTCAGATGAAGTTTGGTCAGTCCATCAGAATTAACCTTTTGACCTAAAGTATACATTTGACTATTTATGGTATTCAGGCAATGTACCATTTATAATTTATTTCAATTAAAGTGATTTTATATATAGACCAATATCCCTATAAAGAGGCTGCTAGGTGACTCTGGATAGAGAGCTGGGTGTGGAGTCAGGAAGACCTGAGTTCAAATCCAACCTCAGACACTTATTAGCTGTGTGACCCTGGGAAAATCACCTAACATTGTTATCCTCAGTTCCCTCATCTGTAAAGTGATTTGAAGAAGGAAATGGCAAATCAGTGTAGTATCTTTGCCAAGAAAATCTCAAATGGGTTCACGAAGAGTCAGACATAACTGAAAAGACTGAATAACAACAACAAAAATATTTGTTGAATAGTCTTTTTTTTTCCTCCCACTGAAATTTAGAACTGATTCTCCAAACTATTATTTATAATAATTTGTGTAAAGAGATATAGAAATCATGTGTACATGGACAGAATTCAGGACTTTATCACCCTTCATTGGGACTATTTGAGTAGTCCTCTTACTGATCTTCCTGTTTCCTGTCTCTCTTCTCTACAATTTATCTTCAAAGCTGCCAGATCTGATTATGTCATTCTCCCTTCTCCAGAAATCTTCATTGGCTTCCTGTTGTCTCTTGGATTAAATATGAAAACCTCAGCCAGATAGTTAGGAGTTCTGCAATTTGGCTACCACTTAGCTTTCCGGTCATTTTTTTTTCTTATTTGTCTCCATGTACTAAATTTTCCAATCTAACTCACCAGCCAACTGTTCTCTATGCATTTTATACTCAAATTCTCACTTCCGGGCCTTAGCCCAAGTGCTCCCCTATCTCTGAAATGCAGTTCTTCCTTATTTTTGCATTTGAAATTCCTAGATTCTCTTTAAAATACATCTCAGTTGCTACCTCCTACATGACTCAAAATATCCCTAACCCCAACCAAATTATTTCTCTCCTTCTTGTGCTGATTTTGTGTTATTTTCTATTTCCTTATTTAATTACATATAAATATTATATGTACCCCAGTAGAAGAGCAAAATGCATGCTTTTCGATGGGTGACATTTTTTGTTTCCATTTGCATATTTTCAGAAGCTGTAACTGTGCTTTGCATACAGTAGACATTTACTAAATATTTGAGAAATTGAATTGAATATGTACAGGAAAGGTATGCCATGGAACGGCTACTCCAGCTTCAAGTTATTCTTTAGGCCTACATCCCCTAAAATCATTTGTCAAAATCCCTGCCAATATGTTCACCTTTAATAATCCAGAAGAAAAAGAATTAGTTACAAGCAAAGGGATTAAGAGAAAGGGCCTAGTATTAAAAGTAATAATAAAACATGCTTTTCCCCATAAACCTGAGACATATGTTCCCACAAAAGCACACTTTATTGGGCACATGCATGGGCCACATGGAAATATTTGGAGGAGTAATCTATGGCTTGAATTCTGTAGAGCCAGCGATATCTTCCAGTGGTATAATTGGGCTATTCATACCAGGCCTGCTCCTTACCAGTTTCATAGACTCCCCTAGATGCTGCTCTAGTTGACATTGCTTGGTTAGAAGTTCAGTCTCTGCAAAATACTACTCTCTTGGATATTATTCAGATGAACTTTGCTCTGCTGAAATCATTGGCTATTTATGTGCCCTGTTCCTTTCACATTCTTTGCTATGAGTCTTCTCACTTTTCCAAGAGATTCTCAGACATTGGTGCTGAGTTCTTTAGAACAAAAATCAAAGAGACTCCTAGTAAGTAGCTCGTCTATATTTTCTTTACTCTTAAGTCAATGAGCTTGAGGTTTTAATGGGTGACCTCAGTTTGGCTCATGGTTAAGTGTTTCATCTAAGTACTAGCTTTCATCTCTATAGACTCAGTTATTAGCCACATAATGGTTATTTGGTCAATGATTACCAAATAGCTTTGACTTACCCAGTTTCATATGCAAACAGGCTCAAAGAATGAAATTAATTTGAAGCACATTCTCACAGTAAGAATCAAAACAGGGTCTGGATCAGAACAGCTTTAAAACATCTTATTAGGCACAAATTGGCAGTGGCTTCTAACTCTTTTATAGTAGGAAAATAACAGGATTTAGAGTCGGAAGATGTTGGCTTGAATCCCAACACTTCCATTTCTCCCTTGTCTTATCCGATTTCCTATAAATGAAGGAACTACTTTAAATGAACTGTCAGTTCCTTTTCCAAATGTAAATAGTAGAAATGTATTTACTTTTGGTCCCTTCAAAGGTAATTATATGTCCATAAATATTTAAATTAATTTACAGGAGTATTTTATTTTGTTTAGGCAGCTTTTTGTATAACGTCTAGATTACTGGACTTGAAGTCAGGAGGACCACAGTTCAAAACTTACCTATGACACTTAGTAGATGTATGACTCTTAACAAGTCATTAAACTTCTCTCAGCTGCCCTTCCTAATTTATTTTCTCATCGGTATAAGTAAGACAGTGATAGCACAAAAGTGCCTATCTCACAGAGTTGTTGTAAGAATCAAATTACATTTCATACACACACACACACACACACACACACACACACACACACACAAGCTGATTTTGGTCAGGATGGTACATGGGACCAAAAGGCAGAAGAATGATTTCTAGTATGGACTCTGTCTCTGTTAGCTATGTGATGATCTTGGACAACTTACAATCTCTCTTGAGTATATTTCTTTATCTTTAAATTTAGATAATATTGTCTTTGACAATTTCATAGTGCTATTGTAAGGACTATATGTGTCACCTCTAGATGAAGATTATTTGAACTCCTGATCCTCCATAAAAATTAATCTTCTCTCCCTCCTCAATTTATCTATTGAAATACTGCATGTCTATGGTAGAATATCAGTTCCTTCAAGGCAGAATTTTTTTAGTTTGGCTTTCTCTTTGCAGTGCCTAACACAATATATCGCATATAGTAAACAATGTTTGTTGCATTAGAAAGGATAGTTGGAACACACACACACACCACACACACACTAATTCTTTTTTTGTCTTTTTTCTGTTAATTTATTTATTTTTAATTTTCAACATTCACTTCCACAAGATTTTGAGTTCCAAATTTTTTTTCCATCTTGTCTCTCCCCCTACCTCAAGACAAAAAGCATTCTGAATACCCCTTTCCCTAATCTGCCCTCCTTTCTATCTCTCCACCACCTTTATCCCCATCCCCTTCTATTTTTTATTCTTCTTTTATACTTCTTATCCCCTCCTTTTATTCTTCTTATCCCCTTCCCCTTCGTTTTTATCCCATAGGGCAGGATAGATTTCTATACCCCATTGCCTGTATATCTTATTTCCTAGTTGCATGTTGCAAGTCACTGCTTTTACTTCACCATCTTTACACACATGAATTCTTAAGAAGTTCGATAACAAGAGAGCCTCCATACCAAATATTGACTTGAACTCTAGCCTTTGCAACAAACATTTAGCACATGTTTTTACAACACCAAGGGTAATGCAGATTTGGCAACTCTCCTATTAACCTGATCAATGAAAGCAACCAATAAGAATAATTAAAAACCCAAAGTCAATTTTAGAGCTGTCTCAATAGAAATTATTTAATTGTCCTTTTTATTAATTCAAAATCCATAATTGGCAAACTTTCTAGGATAATTTGTCATTAGTGAGCTACAGGAGGTAGAAATCACAATCTTTCCTTGAAGGCATCCTTTGCTGAGTTGGAGGTAATCTTGTTCAGGCAAGAAGTAATTTCAGACTCACAGGTGTCCTCTGAATTAACTCTTCCCAGGACTTTGCAAACTAAAGTGCTACAGAGAAGTCTAACCTCAAAAAGAATTCCTTCGACCTTATTTCTTCAGTGACTCCCTCAGAAATCCAATGCTCTAAGAAATCTATCAATATTCATCAATATGGATATGATGTGGATCATAACTCATTTATCCTTACCCATTCTGTCCTTGAAATATGTGCATAGCCTCTCATAAATCTTCTGTAGTAAAATTATTGGTATTCTGGAGGCCTGCCTCATGTTCTTTTACTAAAGCATAGACAGTAGAGCATGCAGATTCCATTACACTCCCTGCCTACATGAGTAACACTAACTGATAAATGAATGCCTTGAATTAGTCTACCAGAATAGTCCAATTACTGTGAAGAAATAACTAGGCTGGCAGAGCATTGAGACTTTAGGCTTTCTTAGATATGATATGACTACAGGATTCTGGAACACTTTTCCATCTATTGGCAGGAGATATTACTGGTCTAGGCACTGAGATATTTCATCATTAGGTACATTTTAGCTACAACTTCTGTCCCCAGAGACTGAAAGTCATTCAATTCAATTAGAGACCCAAGACATAAAGTCCTAGTTACTTAAGGATGAGATAACTTAAGATGGAGATTGTGTTTGATGTATTCTAAGCTACTTGTAGTTTGACACATCTTCGATATTCAAATGATTTCAATTTTGAATAAATTTGTCCTGCTCTTTTTGTAATATAAAGTCACATTATGAATTATGATTGTATTTTTTTGTGGTAGCATTGAACTGGTAAGAAAAAACCTATCAATTAAGGAATAGTTGTAAAAAGTTATGACATATGAATTAATGAAATATTATATACCAGAGAAAACAATGACTATGAAAAATTTGGAAAAATATAGGAAAAATATATAAACTGATACAAAGTCGAGGAAGTAGACCCATTATTTACACATTGACTATAACAATGAAAACAGAAAGGAAGGAAAGGGGGAGGGAAAGAAAGAAGGAAGGCAGGAAGGAAAGAAAGAAGGAAGGAAGGAAGGAAGGAAGGAAGGAAGGAAGGAAGGAAGGAAGGAAGGAAGGAAGGAAGGAAGGAAGGAAGGAAG
>NW_020950062.1:14812182-14962159 GCF_900497805.2 Vombatus ursinus | reverse complement strand
AAGGAAGGAAGGAAGGAAGGAAGGAAGGAAGGAAGGAAGGAAGGAAGACTATTGAGAGGTAGGTTGGGAAGAAATAGGTCTTTGAAAGGCATATTCTTGATTAAGAAAGTATGAAAAAGCATGGCATGGTGGCACACATCTGTAATCTCTCCTACTGGGTTAAGTTGGTAAATCACTTGAGTTCAGGGGTTTTGAGTTGCAGCGGGATTATTGCCCATCAGGAATGAGTCTGGCACTAAAATTTTGAACCCCCAGGAATAGAGGGCCACCAGATTGTCAGGAAAAATAAGGTGATTAAAGCTTTCAGAACAATTAGAATTGGGGAAAGAGAGGGGGGAAAAAGGAAGGAAGAAAGGAAGGAAGAAAGGAAGGAAGGAAGGGTGAATGTCATGTTATTGTAATAAACAAATTTGTCCCTGGAAAAGAGTTCATAAAATGTACTTGCCACCCTTCTTTTTAGAAGTAAGGTATTATGAATATGAAATATTGAATATACTGTCATGTGTCTGATGTCTTGATGTCAGCTGATGTCTTGACTGATTGCTAATTTTTTTCTCTTTCTTTTCCAATTCTGATTTTTGTTTACAAAGGATGGTTCATTGGGTTAGGAAGGAAGGAGGGTTATATTCTAGATCAATTAGACAACAAGCATTTATGAAATGTCTACAGTGTTCTATACACTGTTGTAGGTAGTAGGGATACAAAGACAAACAAGGCAAGAAGTTTACCTTGTTGCTCCTTAGAGGGAAAAAACTGCATTCATAAGTATATACAGAACAACTTTAAAGAGAACAAATAAAAAATCTTTTCAGGGAAAGGGCAAGGGGAGTTGGAGTTGATGTTTGATATGTTTGAGTATTTGTGTGTATATTTAATTTTTTTTTCAAAAGCAAGACTATGCTGTACTCCCTAAAACATTATTTCCTTGACAAATGTAGGCAGGGAGATTGTGCAGATTTTGTTAAAGGGAAATTTAAGTGACTAATAAGTAACCGGAGTGTCACCAGATTAGGCTCATGGAATGATGTGGCAGGAAGGCCAATACCTCCTGGAGGCTCCATTTTATGGAGGGGTCAAGGACGGCCTTTATTCCCTTCCCAGCCCTATTCCTGGGTTTCAGGACCATACTCCTACTCCATGTACCTCCCCTTCCCTCTTTTCAGATACCTTTTGTGTGTTTTCTTACTTCTTTAGAATATATGGTCCTTGAGGACAGGTATTGTCTTTCTGTTGCTGTTTATATTTCCAGGGTTTAGCACGATGCTTGGCACTTAGTAAGCACTTAAATATGTCTTTTCTTCTTTCCTTTTCTTTTTTCCCTCCCTCCTTTACTGCCTTGCTTCTTCTTTATTTCCTTCCTCTCTCTGTTCCTCCCTTCTTATTCATGGTAATTCTCCTTTTGGTAGATTAGTTATGCAGCTTATGATAATATATTATTTTGCTCCCAGTTAGAGAGGAAGTATGTCTTTGTGATAAAACTTGTCTTCTCCCCCCCCCCACACCTTTATATATTCTTCTATCCGGAGACAATGTATTGAAGAGTAGAGAGTGAACATCAGAGACTTTCTCCTAAAGAGAGCCCTGGGCAACTACCTCAACTACCTTGGCTGCTTTTCTGGACTTCATCTTTGTCTCAAGAAACTCATCTTTCTGAAACTCTGAAACTGACACTTACTCAGTACCCCTGCTTTTGGAAATCGTCCCTCCCTTTGATAGGAGAGGGTGGACGGTGGACATCAGATCCTCCATTTAAAGAGGGGGCCCAGTAGGTTGTTTTGTTTTGGGGTGTGTTTGTGTGTGTGTGTGTGTTGTCTTCTTTTGCCTTTTTTTGTTTCTCCAGCTTTTAGCACTTGAGAATTGTTTATTGACTGACTCCTTGCTGTTTCTACATCAAGGAACCCCATGTCTCAACTCCAGGCATTTTCACTGACTGTCCATGATGCATGGAATACTTTCCCTCCTCACTTCTGCCTCCTGGCTTCCCTGAAGTCCCAACTAAAATCCCTCCCACTTTCAAGAGGAAGCCTTTCCCAATCCTTCTCAATTTTAATACCTTTTCTCAGTTAATCGTTGTCTATTTATCTTGTATGAAGCTTGTTTGTCCATAATTATTTCCGTGTTGACTCACCAATTAGATTGTCAGCTCCTTGAGGGTAAGGTCTGTCTTTTGATTTCTTTGTATTCCCAGAGACTACCACAGTGCCTGACACAGAGTAGGTGCTTAATAAATGTTTATTGACTGACTGACTAGAAAATGCTATAACAATAGGCTGAGGGGGTGAGATCTCAGTCCTGGGTAAGGAAGAATCACACTTGTGTTGTTCCCAGAAATGTCTGGTACCTTAGTTCTATAAACAAGGAAACATAAAAGATGGGATCAAATACAGGTTTGTAGGAGAAATAAGATTAGGTTAATCAAATGCAGTCTTTAACAGCTAGGTGGTGCAGTGTACATAGTGCTGGTCAGGAAGAGCTGAGTTCAGATGCAGATCCAGACTTTTACTACGACATGTAACCTCTGTTTGACTCAGTTTCTGCACCTCTGAAATGGGAATATAAATAGCATTTACTGCTCAGGATTGTTGTAAGGAGAAAATAAGAAAACATTTTTAAAGCACTTTGCATACCTTAAGGTGCTACATGTATTAATAGTTATCATTATTGTTATTGTTAACACTGTAAGCAGGGCTTGTTTATTCATGTCCAAATCATCAAACATGGAGGCATCCTGAGGGGTCTTTGAAGTATGTCCATATTGCCTAACATGCAGACCTCTGTTTCCTCTGCTAAATAGATGGGTATACATAGTTTCCTTTGATTGGCTGCTTAACCAAAACAGATAGCATCTTCCATTTGTGAGACTGAGACGCATGTTCTCTTCCTGTTTCTCTTTCTGCCTTCCCTCTTTCTTATTGCTTCCAGAAGTGAAGACCCCAGTTCACCCACAGTGAGGAGACCATGAACTGAATGAGTGAGAAAGGAAGGACTTTTCCCCCTATTTTCCCTCTCTTTGACCCCTGCTCCCATAAACAGACCTGGGAGTGTTTATGTTTGCCTCCTCTCTGTGTCCTTTTGTCCTCAGTTTCAGCTGCCAAAGGTGATCTCCATAGAACAAGAGTTCAAGTCATAGTCACCTTGGAACCAGGATTCCAAGTAGAATATTGTGGCCAGTCCCACAAGGAAGACTAGAGAACCTAGGGATCCTGGGACTCAAGGCCAAAGTGAATTTTGGACTTGGAACTTAGCACTATGCTCTATAGGAAGTGAGCTAAACTATAAACTTAATTCACATTGCCCTCCCCAGAAGTTGAGATGGTGAGTGAAGGGGAGAGATGTATTCCCCTATACTGAGAGAATTCATTTGTATATTTGTGAATATATCTTTTGAAGCAAATATTCTTTTGTAAAAACTGCAATGTCAGCACAATAAAAGAACACATGCCAGTCTTCCATATATGAAGTAAGGCCATGGAAGAGGATGAAGTTTGACAGTTCCTTCATATGTGTGTGTATGTGTGTGTGTGTGTGGCATGCCTGCCACATCAGCGATCTTAAAAACAATACAAAACAAAACAAAACAAAAAAACACTTAAAACTTGCTGGTTGCTGCTTTAGCTCTACCAGGAGGAGGTAATAGTTCCAGGAAAGAAATTGTAGATGTTGCCACTGCTGCTGCCTACCTCAATGCTACTGTTCTACTTGCTTGGGGGAAGCACTCTCCTATTGATGTGTACCCTTTCCTCTAGGGAGAAAAATCTTTTTCTAAAAGTCCTGCTAGAGCAGAAGAACCTACCCTCCAATCCTGGTCTCACATTAGAATCCCCTCCTCCCTCCAGGAGATGGGAAGAATAGAACTCCCAGAGACTTTTAACTCCCTCATATGGCAGCTAGTCCAAGCCTTGCCGAAAGTAGTTGCATGTGTAATTGATTTATGTGGAAAAAAAAAACAAACAAACATTAATTTGGTTATCCCTAACAACTGAAATACCACAATACAAATTTAAAAGTGACAAGTTCATAGGAGAAGCACAAAAACAGAGGGAAATAAACAGGAAAGTAAACATGAAGAAAGTCATTGTTATAAATCACCTTTTTGAAATACAATTTAGCTCTAATAGCAGGGGAAAAAAATCCAAGTAGGATTGATATCAACTAAAGGTAATCAAGAAGGGCAGCCCTTAAGAATTATTTGAAAGGGGCTTTATTACTCTGGATGCAATAATTGCTAAGCAATGTGGGTGGGACCCACAGGTCCCAGCTGATAGTTCCTATTTATGATTTCAGGAATAGTTTAAAAAAAAAACAACAACCCTGACCCCTCCAAAAAAAAAAAAAATACTTCCCCAACAACTTATTGATGCCTGAAAATTCATCAGGAGGAAACACAGAAGGAAAAGAAAAAAAAACACCTTTCATTCCACAAGCAAAGAAAATGCAAATAGCTTTAGAAAAGACAACTTGTTGCTCTAAATTCACCTAACACTATAATGATTGATAATCAAAACAGGCTGTAATTATTCTGAGAAAAGGGGCCTCAGCTGAAATTCCCCATAAGGTTACTTATCTAGTCAAAAAACCACTAAGCCCACATTTGAAACCAGGGGAATTTGACCTCAGTTTCAGGTTCCAGACAGGGAGTTTGCATCACAACAACCTTTGAGCTGGAATTGCAGAAGAGATATTGCAGCCAGCCAGATCTGAGAAATCAGGGTATCTGGTACTGGAACACCAAAGAGGTTTTGGATTTGGAACTGGGACCCTATGCTCTATAGAAACCCAGCTAATCCCCTTACCCTCCCCAGAGTATAAGATGGTACAAAGGGGAAAATTATGCCTCCCATCTGTTTGGGTAGTCAATTTGCTTATTTGTGATTATGCTTTTTGAAACAAATATTCTTTTGTACAGCAATTTTTAAAAAAGGCAGCAAAGAATACTCCGCATGCTCACAATACCACCTGAGACCTTCCTTTGCAAAATCTGGAGAGGTGTGTAGGATTGGGCAGGATTTTCTAGTTTTCCAGTGTACCTTGTTACTCACTAAGTGAGCTGTCAATTAACGTCAATCAACTGATTCTATAAAAGTGTATCAAACAATGGGAACAATTTCTTTCTGGCCTGAAGCTGACTGGTAGTTCAGTCATGGATTGAATGGTCTCTGTCCTCTAAAATAAATTTCAGCTTACACCTATATTTTTAAGTGACACATAGTTATTTCTGAAGCCCCAGTAGCATGCAATTCTTGCATAAAGACCCGCATCAGATCTTTTGTTAGGGCAGATTTCTCGAGAAGGAGAAAAATGAGATGAATCCATTTGAAAATGGTGTGGTAGAAAACTCCATGGCTAGAAAGGGCAGAAAAGGAGGGAGTTCCAATGATAAACTTTTTTTATTTCACAATTCTACATAGAATAGACACTATTATCTCAATAATAGTGGAAAGGATTCATCCATGTGCATGGGAGGATAGAATGGAATGATGGATAGAGACCAGGCCTTGGAGTCAGAGGATGATGTAAGTCCATCCTGATTCTGACACACACTAGCTGTGTGACAAAAATTAAATTATTTAACCTTTTATCACTGCAGATGAATTTCAAATAATTTATTTCTATGCTGTAACCCATGATAAAACATAAACTCCTTATTGGCAAAGAATTTTTCAGTTTTGTCTTTGCTTATGAGTACCTAATGTGGTGCTTGGCATATAATAGGAGTCTAAGGCATGCTTCATGACTAAATTGATCACCACCTATACAGGGAGTTTCCACACCACAGGAATTTTCTACACTGATAAAAACTTGACCTCCCTCCTCCCCATCATGTTCATGAACATTATATACATTAAAAAACAAAAGACATCAAAATAAAATAAACTTGCAATTTTATTGTTTCATAGTATCTTAGAGCATTTTGTGTACTAATTAAATTCTGTCACTGAACCAAATATGATTGTTTGTTACCTACAGCTGTTCTCTGTAAATCTGTCTAGAAATTGCTACTCCACCCTGCTAAGCAATCTGACACTTTCTAAAGCACAGTCAGAAGCAAATCAAACAACCACTGAAGACTTAATCTTAACAAGAGGAGACATTCAGTGAACTCATGGGGATGCCGTTCTTAATTAGAAAGGAAATACCAAACCTTGAGTGTCTTGTTTAACAAGATTCACTGTTAAATTTGAAGAAAAAAGAAATGTAAGTTTCCTTTCCTCTGGAAAAGTTTACATTTCAAAGAAGTTACAGAATAATAGTATTTAAAGATAGATAAGATTTATTGGTAATTTTACAAATTAGAAAACTGTATGTTCCTTTGCTATCCATAAATGCAAAGAGAATACAAGAAAAGACACAACTATAACATCGGATTGCTATCGTGGCAATATAGTTAGATAAGAGTCACACAGGATGGCCAGAAATGGATAGGTTGCCATTTGCAACATGGAAAGAAGTAACTTTGGTTCTGTCATTAACTACTGCTGGGGTTTTTAATACATTTCATTCTTCCCTTCATTGGGCATAAGCCTCGGCAAAAAGAGAAAAGGAGTTATCTTGTGAAATTCCCAAGGGATCTTTGTGCTGCACTGTTTTGTTTGAACAAAACATTTTTATTAATGATTTGTGATGAAGAATATAAAATGCCTGCATATTTAATTTGCTAATGCCACAAAGATGGAAAGTATAGCTAATGGCAGAGTCAGGATCCAAAAAGATCCTGACAGGCCAGAACATTTAGGCTGATTCTAATAAAATGAAATGTTAATGAGGATAAATCTAAAATCTTTCACTTGTCTTCAGGAGAAAAAAAAACATTTCACAAGTAAAACACAAGGGACATGGCTAAATAACATTTATCTAAAATATATGGAAGTTACGGTGAACTACATGTAATATAAAAGTATTAATATAAATAATATTAAAATATATTAATAGAGGCAGAACTTCCAGAAAAAAAAAGCAAGAGGAAGGCTGTACTTTGTTAGACCATATTTGAAACACAGCATTCAATTGTGGGCATCATAATTAAGGAAAGACCAAATAGTTGAAGGGTAGCCTGAAGAAAGAAAGAAAGTTAATGAAGAATTTCAAGAATATGTAACCTGAAGCTCTCTGGAAGAACTAGGAATGATTAATACTTATGGATGTATTCCAATCCCAAATATGAATCTCCTCTGTGTCACCTGTCAAATATTTCCAGCATCTCCTTGAAGGTTTCTAATGTCAGGGAACTTACTCCTTCCAAGTCAGGCCATTCTGTTTTGGAACAAATGTAATTGTTTAGAAAAGTTCGAGTAAAGTAAGAAAAAAATCTTCTTTCTTGTAATGTTGACATATTAATCCTACTTCTATTCTCTAAGGTTAAAAATGATAGTTGCAACGTCTTTTTTACATGGCAATTCTCCAAGTATTGGAAGACAGCTGCGTACTCAACATCACCAATTACACCAATCAAATCCTGTATGACCAGTAATTTATACAACTCAAGTGATTTGAACTCATTAATTGCAGGTAGGTACTAGTTTCACAAAAGAAGCTCCCTGCTATCCATTTTTGTTCTGCCCTTTTTAATGAGAAAATCATTTTCTTGATATGAATAGCTTCTAAAAACAGAAATGAAAGTCATCAAAAATGACTGATATGAGAAATTAAAATTAAAATAGCTATGAAGATCCCACTCTCCATCAGATTGGTTAAGACAGAAAAAAGAAAGTGAGATTAGTAGAGACACTCTAGGAAAATAGATTCACTAACACACTTTTGTTGGAACTGTACATTGGTTCAACTATCCCGGAAAGCAATTTGGAACTACATCCCAAAAGGCAGCAAACTATGTATATCTTTTGACCCAACAATATCATTACTGGGTATATAATACAAAGGAATCAAAGACAAAGGGAAATGGCCAAATATGTGCAAAAATACTTACAGCAGTAAGTTTTTATTATACCAAATATATGTTTTATTATACCAAAGTATTATACCAAGTATGTTTTATTATACCAAAGAGCTAAAAATAAAGTGGGTACCCATCAATTGGGGAATAGTTGAAAAATTATGATATTTGCACATGCTAGAATATTTTTACAACTGAAGAAATAACAAGAGTTTCAGAAAATGAACTAATACAAAGTAAAATGGAGAGAATAAAGGTAATAATTTCTATGATTGTTATTAAAATCTAATAGAAAACACAATTTGGAACTACATACAAAGAGCTATAAAACTGTGCATACTTTTTGACCAACAATACCACTACTAGGTCCATATCCTAAAGAGATCAAAGAAAAAGGAAAACGATCTATTTGAACAAAAATATTTATAGCAGCTTTTTTTTGTGTGGGGTGGCAAAGAATTAGAAATTGAGGTGATGCTTAACAATTGGGGAATAGCTGAACCAAGTTCCAGTATGTGATTGTGATGGAATATTATTGTGCTATAAGAAATTACAAACATGATGGTTTCAGGAAAACCTGGGAATACTTATATGAACTCAGTCAAAGTGAAGGGAGCAGAACCAGGAGAACATTGTACACAAGTTCAGCAGTATTGTAACAACGCTTGACTGTTAAAGACATAGCTACTCTGATCAAGACAATTCCAAAGAACGTATGACAAAAAATGCTATCTTCCTCCAGAGAGAGAAAACTGATAAGAACTGAATACAGATTGAAGCCTACTTTTTTTTTTAAACTGTCTTTATTTTTTTTAATCTGTGTTTGCAACATGGCTAATGTAGAAATGTTTTGCATGACTTCACATGTATAATCAATTTCAAATTGCTTGCCTTCTCAAGGAGGTAGGCGAGGTTGGAAGGAGAGAGAGAATTTGGAACTCATTTTTTTATGATTGTTAAATTTTTACATGTAATTGGGAAATAACTAGTGAAATAAATAAAATATATTAAAAAAAAAAGATTGGGGCAGTTAGGTGGTGTAGTGGATAGAGCACCAGCCCTGAAGTCAGGAGGACCTGAGTTCAAATCCAGCCTCAGACCAAACACTTGACACTTACTAACTGTATTACCCTGGGCAAGTCACTTAACCCCAATTGCCTTAAAAAAAAAGATTGTAAGACTTTTTTCTTCCAACATTCCTATCATTTTTATTTTAACAACCAGTTCTTTACGGTTTGTACTAAATGTGTGCATAGTTTTTGACTGACCACCCCATTTCTCAACCATAATTAATGTAACTATCAAGATGCTCCATACACTGATCAAATGAGAATGTCTCTGATTGAGTTACAGAAGTTAGCAATCAAATGTTCAAACTATGTGTGACCAATTCTTAGATACATCTACTAAATTAATCAATCAAAGGCATAAACTGTACAATTTGAATGAAGGCAGATGGAATCGTGATTGGGGAGAATCAGAATCCTATGGAACTTAGATAAAACAGCAAATCAATTCAGATTCTGAATTCTAATAGCAGGACAGCTAGTGGTATAACAGGTCCTGCTAAGATCCACAGAGGGAGTAAGGACTTCCAATAATCAATAGTTGTGAGCTGACTTTTTGCAACATGTGCTTTTGGTTTGACCCCATTTTCTTTAGTACTCTAGGTACTTGTGGGAGAGTGTGTCCCAGATTTTTGTGTAATATAAGGCTGTTAAGTAGGCTCAGCATGCTCAGCTGATGTAATTTACACATCTTCTTTTGTGCATGCACATTTTTTAACTGATTCTGGTTCAGTAACAAAGTGGTAAAAAGGAGTATTATTCATTGGTTGTGAGTATATTTAAAAGGTACTAACCAGTATAAGTGAGTCTTTGTCATAATTTATTCTTGCTTGGTAGACTTTTGAGAAGGATGAGTTACTGTGACCTCAGTGTGGGGGAGAGGTCGCAGGTCCTCTCTTACCTCTGGGTATCCACCATGCTAAGAGAACATGGCATTGTTCTTATTTCCTTCTCTGTTGTACTTTCTCTGTTGTACATTCTCTGTTGTACTCTATTGTGCTGATAATAGGTGAAGTATATGAGAGATGACTACAATCTTGTGAACCCTCAAATTGTAAAAAGAATGAACCACCAGAAGATGGGGTGCTACAGTCAACTCTATGCTGGAATTTGCAGGAAGCCAAACAATAAGGAGTAAAGTACCAAGCGATGTCCATGACCCATCCAGCAGTCACAGAGGTAAGCATTCATCTACCCATTATCCATATTTTTCGGAAGTGAACTCAACAGGGACACTGCTATGCAGAAAATATTTGAAGTTTGATCCTACTCTCCCCAAAAACTGAAGTGGTATAGGTCAAAATATGCCCCCAAGAATAGGAGGGCAAGGAGGATAAATGGTATACTTCTATTTTCTTATATCTTCTCAATAAATAAGCCTTTGTAGAAGCTAATTATGTTAATTGGTCAAATGGAATTGAGAAGGTAACTGGTGACCTATACTGGTGACTAACAGTAGAAGAAACATAGCCATTGAACAGATAACATTAAAGAATAGATGCTCACGGAGAATGAGCCAAGGTGGCAGAAAAGCAGGAAGTACAGCAACTCACCTGAACTAAAATAACTCTTCCTATAGATATGTTGATCTACAAAATGTACTTGACTTGATCCTGATTGATAAATCCAAGAGAAAAAAATCACAGTAAGTCATTTTTTTCAGCCCTGTTCAAGCATATGGAGACAGAGAGTTCCATAGACACTGAAGATGAGATATGTCAGGAGTACATAGCATGGAACATTCTAGTACAAAGAGAGGTTATGTAGGTAGGACAAGAACCCAGATTGAGTACAGAGGCTCCTGAAGTTGTGTAGGTTCTAGGAACAGGTGCCAACTGACAACTGTGTTGCACAGTACCATCTTCCAATTCAAAAAATCAGCATTGAATGAGGAAGGGTAACCAGCCTACAGGTGACATTCCAAGGCAAAGATTGGTTTAGGGCACTTAATGTCTATTGAGCAAAGAGAAAGTTCAGAAGCAAACAGTAGCCTTGTGGTTCAGACCTCAGGAGTGGGGCAGGGTCTCACTCTGAAGCCTGCAGAAGAATAAGCATGGCAGGAATACTAGCCCAAAGGGAAGCATACAGTTCTGTCATCTTAACCTGAAGAGCATTCCAGTATGATAATAGTGGCTAAGTCCAGCAGTAGTGTCCTAGAGCTCCAAATGGGGCAAACCCACAAGCCTCATGATTGTTCAGACTCAAACTAGGTGAGGAACTTGCAGAGTTCAAACTAGGGGAACAGGCAAAGGAGGGGCAGTAATAATCAGACTTTGCCAGGATCACATAATTTTGGGAGCACTGAAAAGCTGCAGGTCCATAGGTTGAGCAATCCTTGCTATCCTGGAATATTCAACACTCATTGCCCCAAGAAGGCAGCAGCAGGACCAGCCTAGACAGCCCCTTTAGAAGTGTTCCCTAATATCAATGCATAGTCAAGAAATAGGCGAGAAGAATGATTATTCTCCCCCCACCCAAAAAAAAATTAAAGGCTAGTTTGGTGACAGAGAAGATCAATACACAAACCCAGAAGAGGAGAATGATTCCAAAATGTCTACAAACAAATCCTCAAAGAAAAACTCAATTTGGGCACAAATTCAACTAGAAATACTGGAAGACATGAGGTGAGAGGTTTTTTGTTAGTTTGTTTATTTTTGTTTTTTTTCCCTAAAGCTTAAAATATTTTTGTCACCAAAATAAGAACAGGAGGGAAAATTTGGAAAAGAATTTAGAGATAAGGAAAAAAGATCAGAAAAGAGGATTAACAGCTTAAAGTAAGCAGAAAGAAAGAATTCAAGTACTAGGGAAGGAAACAAGCATTTAAATGCCAATTATGGTCCAGGCATTGTAACAAACACTTTGTAAATACTGTCTTACCACATACTCACAACAACCCTAGGAAGAAGATGTTATTCTTATCCCAATTTTGCAGTTGAGGAAACTGAGGCAGATGGAGATTAAATGACTTGTCCAGGTAAATACCTAAGGCCAGATTTGAACTCAGGTCTTCTTGATCCCAAATCCATAACTGTATACAATATACCACATAGCAGCTTCAGTTATAAACACACACAATTTAGCAGTCATCACAAATAAGGAGCAGAATGATTAGAATATGGTATTCTAGAAGGCAAAGGATGTAGGCATACAAAGAAAAAAAAGTATGTGGCAAAACTTGAAAATAACCCTACAAAGGGAAAAAAAAATCCATCTTTAATGAAATAGAGGACTCCCAAGCATTCCTGCCAAATTTCTGGTAAGCTAGGTGGCACGGTGGATAAAGGGCTGGGCCTAAAGTCAGGAAGACTCCTCTTCCTAAGTTCAAATCTTTTCTCAGACACTTACTAGCTATGTGACCATGGGCAAGTCACTTAATTCTGTTTGTCTCAGTTTCCTCATTTGAAAAATGAGCTGGGGAAGGAAATGACAAACCACTCCAATATATTTGCTAAGAAAATCTCAAATGGGACCACAGAGTCACATATGACTGAAGTGACTGAACAACAACAAAACTGTGACTTTGAAGTACAAACACAGGAGTCGGGAGAAACCAAAAAAAAAAAAATAAATGTGAGCAAATCATCATAAGGAATTAAACAAGAAAAAAAAAACTATATTCTAATATGGATAGAGAATACAAATGCCCTGTCTGAACCTAATTGTCATTAGGGGTCATAGATAGAGACTAATTAGACAGAGGTCTGGAATCAATTATCTTAGGTCTTGATGATCTTAAAAGAAGAATGGAAAGGCAGGGGAAGAGGAAAACATTGCAGCAGCAGTAGGGAGATGAAGGTTAGGGGAAATTATCTCACTTAATCAGGGCACAAGTAGAAGTTTATATAAACTGGAAAGAAGGTGTGTAGTAAACTATGTCCCAGGGTTGTTGTGAGGGCCAAATGAGATAATACCTGTAAAGTGTTTTGCAAACTTTATGTGCACAAATATAATCATACATATACATATATACAGTCATATATGTATATATGTACATATATGTGTATACATGTGTATATGTATACACACATACTGATGACTGTAGTTCAATATAATTGGCTTCTTTTGTGATCTTTTGAATTTTATTTTGATTTTGCATTTAAAACTTCTAAGAAGAGGTCCACAGACTCCACCAGACTTCCAGAGGAGTACATGACAAAACACACACACACACACACACACACACACACACACACACACACACACACACACACACCACAATACAAGATTAAGAACCTTCGCTTTAAAGAATGAGGTGCTAAAATCTTCCAGAAGATCATTGTGATATCTATGGCTCATCAAACAGGCAAACAAATCTTTCTTAGAATACAAATAAAAGCCCTCTACAAGCTTTCTCACCCTTCCTTTATATAGTCTTATTACCCTCTTTTCACACTGTACATTACAGTATAGTCAAATGAGACAAATAGACTTTGTTACAACTCAAAAAGCTAACTTCATTTTTGTTCAGGTCATCTCTCATGCTGGAAATGCCTTCCTTCTTGATTTTGGTTTTTCAGTATTTGCCTCTTCTTTGAGACTGAGCTCACATACCACTTCTGTGAAGCTCCCTGGCTGTAATTCCCATCCCTCTTTCCCACCAGGCCCCACTTTGAAATACTCTCCCTGCTCACATTTTCCAGGAGCCCTTTATCTCTATCTCTATCTCATCTTTGTTCCCATTATTCCCCATCTTATTATTTATTATATATATACCTGTGATACCAACTTCTGTAGTAGAAAGACAACTCTAAGGGCTGATACTACTGGATATAAAGAGTCTCAACCTTTAGAGAGTTGCATTTCTACTTCAGGTATAGATGGAGAACCCAGTACTGTTCTCTGCTCTTGATACAAACTTAATAAAAAGTAAAAGGATGTCCACATTATAGGAAATCAAGCCACTTAGGTGCTTAGAATTTTTAGGGCCATCATCCATCATTGCAATGTAAAACCACTCTCATAGACAACCACAACAGGTCAAGAGAAATTCATCAAGACTTGTATTATTATGAATTCCCTAAAGGGAAGCTATCTCCTATAGCACTAGGCCAGCATTCAGTTTGGGAAAGGGCTGAGATCAGAGGTATGATGGAAACAACTCTAAAAGACTTGTTAATTACATTTTCATTTTGAACATTCATACCTCAGAAAGGGGCAATGGCTATAAATCTAGGTTTGATTTATTATTTGTTGATTTTTCCAGACAAGAAAGTGTTAATAGTGCAGATTAAACATAAAAATCTGTGTGCATATATATATAAATTACATATTTGCATATATACATACATCCATGTATATATATACACATACACATACATATTTATATATACATGCATGTATATATATACATATATGTATGTGTATTTATGTGTGTGTATATGTGTATGTATGTATGTATTCCCCTGGAAAGGCTATAGTTAAACATTTATCAGTGCAACCTTGTGTTGCTCTATAAATATTGCTTGAGTTCAGCAGGACATAATAACAATAACAATAACAAAATTGGCATTGATATAGTGTTTTAGGGGTTACAATATCCTTTATTTATCCATTATCTCATGAGAGTCTCACAGTACCCCTAGGTAGTGGTGTGCCTCTATCCCACAAGGGACCATTTCCATTGGCCCTTCCCCTTCTCATCAGGAAAAGTTCTAGGCTTGGTTTCATCTGAACAAGTTTTTCTTTAGTCCATTCTTTTGCTTCTTTGAATCATGAACAAAGAACTCTCTCAAAGTGGAGAGAATGGGAGCTTTTTCTCAAACAATTAAAATAATCTTGTGAATGATATTTTTGCTTCTGTATTTCTTGCTATTACAGTACTTGAATTCTATCTTCATTACTACCAAGCTTTCAGTTACCTCTCTTCTCTCTCTCTTTCTCTCCCTCCCTTTTTCTTCCTTCTATTTGCTATAAAGATGCTATACCTGACTTTAACCTCTGCTCTCCTATCATGACTCTTCCCTTATAAGAAGGACTAAAGGTAATGTTCCACTTTGGCTGGGTAGACCCAGGCAAGATTGATGTAGGCTTATGACTATAGCTAAAGTATTCTATCCATTATTTCCCTCCCTGGAGTACCAGTTTTTTATTCTTGTTTGTTCTTCTACCAGTCAATAATTAGTTTTTATTAAGCACTTACTATGAGCCAGACACTCTGCTAAATTCTGAGTACAAATAAAGGCAAAAACATTCCTTTCCTGGAAGAGTTTACATTCAACTCTAGTGTCTTCCCTCTGTTAATTATTTTCTTATAGCTTGCTTTGTATATATTTGTTTGCATATTTCCTCACCCAATAGAATGTAAGTTCTTTGAGGGCAGGAACTGTCTCATGCCTCTTTTTGTATCCCAAGTGCTTAGCCCAGTGCCTGGCACTTAATAAATAATAGGCACTTAATAAAAGTTTATTGATTGATTGATGCAAACCCATACACACAGACACACATACATATGCATATGTAGGTATATATGTATAGTTGTATATTATATATATACATACATATATACGTGTGTGTGTATGATGATACCACCTTTGATCCTTCACTACTGAATGAGTCATTATTTTACATTTCTTTTGGGTACCTCACCATTAATATGCCAAATTATGCCAATCTACTCAAATGAGGTCCTGCACAGGGTATATGTAGGTGATAATGGTGAATTACTATGTATAAGCACTCTAACATTTTGGGCAGTTCTCAGAAGAAAAAAATAAAATTTTAATTACTTTTTTCTTGAAGGGGAAGTGATTAAAACTAAAAAAAAGTAGTTAACATCCAATACACTATCTTTTCTTCTACCAATCCATTCAAGTCAAGTGAACAAGTCAGGTCAACAATCATTTATTAAGAGTTTATTACATTCCAGATACTGCTAAGCACTAGGAATACCAAGAAAAACAAAAACAGCTCCTACTCTCAAAGTTCACAGGAGTTAATAGGGGAGACAAGATACAAACACATTGATATTATGGTGGGGAATAGGAAAGGCTTCCTACAGAAGTGAGATTTTAGTTGAAACTTGGAAGCCAAGGAAGTCAGGAGATAGAAATAAGCTGGGAGAGAATTCTAGGTATTGTGGACAGTCAGTGAAAAAAATCAAGGTCTCAGAAGAGGCCAGTGCCACTATAACATGGAGTACCTAGATGGCAGTATGGTTTATAAAGACAGAAAAGCAGGAAAAAGACATGTAATTAAAGTCAAACAGAGGATTGTATACTGGATACTAGAGGCAATAGGGAGCCCCTTAAGTTTGTTGAATGGTAGGAGGTGCTATAATATGGTCAGACATGTGCTTTAATTGCTAAGTGGAGAATGGTTTGGAAAGATTTAAAGTATCAAATACCTCAAAGCAATCAGTGGATCACTGTGGCTTATCGGGTACGTTTATGGAAACTATGATTTTGTCCATGTGCATCCAATCTCATCAATATTTCCCAGCTATTTTAATCCTTTAGCTGCTGTAAGAGTTTAGGACTGTTTTGCAGTTAATCTGTTTTATCTTTATTGCTTAGTACAATGCTTTGCATGTAGTAATAGCTTAATAAATGCTTGTTGAATCGAATTTGTCAAATAGGATCATAGTTAAATTGAGTCAATAATCTCTGAGTGATGGCCCAGGGGGTTTCCCCTGTAGGGTTTTCTGACAGCTATTTCAGCAGTCCCTTTTAGCTTATTTATGTGTTTCTAGCTATGTATTGGAGTGTTGGAATTCCTGTTGCCAAGACTCACAGAATCTCTATATTAGAAGGGTAGCAATTACTACAAGTAGTAATTGATTCTGCAGAGACTGAGTATATTCCAAGCTCTCCTAGCACAGCTGTACTCTGCTTTAAGAAAATCGCTATGCAAAAATACAGACTTACAAAACAAATAAATGATGAGGCCAGCATTCCCAGTTGAGCAGGATTTCCCAGGTGCAAAACAATTCACCAAATTATCTTTTAAATAATAAACTTTTTTTTTTAACTAGGCAGCACATGATAGTTAAAAGACTACTAGACCAGGGGCAGCTAGGTGGCACAGTGGATAGAGCACCAGCCCTAAAGTCAGGAGGACCCAAGTTCAAATCCAGCCTCAGATCAGAACCTTGACACGTACTACACATACTAGCTGTGTGACCTTGGGCAAGTCACTTAACACTGACAGCCTCACACACACACACACACACACACACACACACACACACACACAAAGACTACTACACCTAGAATCAATACACCTAAGTTACACTCCTGACTCTCAACTTTACTAAGTAAATTAGTTATATTCTGTCTGAGCCTTTGCTTTCTCATTTGTAAAACAGAGATAAGGATACTTGCACTAGAGATTATACAGAGTGGTTATGAGTAAATTGTAACTCTTTGTAACACTTGAAACTCTTAAAATGCTGTAGAAATATGATACAATTATAATGCAATTAAGACGTGAATTCCTATAGAAAAATATGAATCACAAGCAACTTCATAGAAGCACATGCAGTGCACAAAGTGAATTGTACAGATATACCTCATACTCATACACAAAGAAAACTACCTATCATGGCATATAGACAAAAAGCTAGAATAACCCTCTGAAGTACAATCTTTTATTTTAAATATGAGGAAACATAGGCCTAGTGACTTGCCCAAAGTTATGCAGTACCAAGTCAACATGCCAAAAAACATTAAGTGCAGAAACTATTCCAGACACTACGCTAAATGCTGGTGTTTTAAGAAAAAGAAATCACCTGTCCTAAAGGAGCTCATATTCTAAGAAGGAGCCAAACAGGAAAATAACTGGGTACATAGAAGGTATATACAGAGTGGATGGAAGGTAATCTTAGAGGGTAAGGCACATAGTGCTACATTGCCAGCCTACACTATTAGGATCCTGCTTCAGAAAGAAGGTTTAAGATAAAATAATCTGCCTTGTTCTATACCTATACTATTCAGAAGCTTAGGGGAGAGAATAATGATTATTGCTCATATATGTAATACTGGTCAGTTAGGCAAAGAATGCAACTTTTCCTTAAGAATTCCTTTTAGACCAAATATCTAATTTGCATATGATGAGACCATTCTGAGGGCAGAGGAAGGCCAAGGGGGTTACTTTTATTAGCTTTTTATCCACAAACCAGTATTAGAAGTTATGCTTCTAGTTTCAGTGAAAACTCAGCAAGGCTCTTTTGCATAATTTAAGCAAACAATTGAACAAATAAACCCCATTCTCATTATCTTGGCCTCCTTAGTAGTGAGGCAGCTTGAGGACCAGAAGGAAACTGTTTTATAATGAAGGGTGATCATAGGAGAGCAGAGGTGAAAGTCAAGGGAGAGATGGAAAGATGTAGCTGAAAGCCTGATAATGAGGATGGAATTTAAGTACTGTAATTATAAGCTACCCAACTGCAAAAACATCCTTCTCAAGATGATTTTAACTGTTTGAGAGAAATCTCCATCTGAACTCTTTGTTTTACAGAGTTGTCTTTGGGAACATCTCTTTGTTAATGCTTCAAATAAGTCTTTTTAAAAAAAGGACCTGGAAAAGATGGTTTTCGGGTGATCCATAGAAAGAACTCCCAAGGGATGAGTTGGTAAACATGATAGCAGTGCCACACTTGCATAGGTAACAGATACCACTGCTATTTCTACAGCAATGTACTCGGCAAATAGAATCTGAGTCATGCAGTGCTTTTTTCTTGGGAAAGATTTTTTTTTCCTTAGAAACTTTCTACAGATCAACTGAAATGGGGTGAACTTCTATGCCAAGGTAATCTAAATTACATCAGTACTATGGGCCATTTTGTAAAATGATGTATTTACCCATAGATTTTTCTCAGGGATCTTTGTGCTTCCACTGCTCCCTTGATCTGAAATCTTCTGTGGATCCCAAATGCCTTAAATGGAAAAATCTAATTTTAGCAATGTGCTGACATGCTCACTACTAATTAATCCCCTTTATTTCTCCTTCTATTGAGAATATGGACAGTGAATACATTGGGATTACTGGATTAACTGTTTTGGTTGATTTGGAGTGGGTTGACTTTGGTTGGTTGGGAAGGTCAGAAAAAGTGGAACACAGACATGCTAAAGGACTCTCTGAATAACTTTGGAATTGATTATCAGACATTGGGAAACACTGGCACAGGACCATTCAGCATGGCATGCCCATAGCAAAGGTGTGCTCTATGAGCAAAGAAAAATTGCAATAGCTCAAGGAAATGTGAGACACTTAAATCTAGAGACATCTCCACTACAAATGTTCATGTGGATAATTCATGACCTACATGTGATAGAGCTTTCCAAGCTCATATTGGTATGATCAGCCACAGTCACATACACTGTACCTTGACTCCAAAATATTGTCATTTTGGTCCTCTTCAAGAACAAAAAACAAGAACCAACCACTACAAAAATCACTCAAGTTTTTGCTCTAGTTATATAACTTATTGAAATTAATTTACTATTCACTGAACTTACCAGTCATTTAACTAATTTCAGTCATTTTTTTTTCTCTAACAACTCTAACACATATGTTTGTATAAGATAGCATTTATACAGTACTTTAAAGCTTACAAAGCACATTCCTGGCAACAAGTTTGAAATAGTTCTACTTTCTCATGTCTTTATTGTTATTCCCTTTTTACAAATGGTTCTTAGTATAGTAAATTAGTTTATATTTATTGTGAAGGTTCTTTCCAGACGTCATAGTCTGTGTGTCCACGACTTTGTGACTACATGTGTTATCATGTGTAGTTCATTTGTCATGTGATTCTATGACTGATTCAAAATTTAAAATTGTAACCTACTTTTTAATATCACAATGACACCCATTAAGAAGATACTGAGCAGAAACAATAATTTTAAAATTCCTTTGTTTCATGCAATAGCTAATAATAGCTAACATATATAGCACCTTAATTTTTACAAAAAAATATAGCACCTTTCCATCTAATATCTCATTTGATCCCCATGACAACTCTGGTAATTAGTTGCTATTATTATAATCATTTTACTGATAAGGAAACTGAGGCTGAAAAAAGTTAACTGACTTGCCCAGGATCACACAATTAGTGTCTGAGGCAACATTCAAATTCAGGTTTTACAGATTTGGAAATCAGTTCTCTATCTACTATTAGGAAGTAAGAAAGAAAGAGATAAATATATGAGTGGATATGGAGGAAAGAACTGAGAAAAAAGGACCAAAAAGATTCTACTTCTCTTAAAAAGGGGGAAGTAGAGGTAGTACATAGGGGAAAATGAATAGAGAAAATCTATCTTTAAAAATGCTCACAAATTAGGATATTTATGCCTAATTAATGAACCAGCTACCCCCTGCCTCAAGTTAATCCCACTCAAACAGTTTCTAAAGGTAGACATGCTGACCAATCTTAACTAATAGAAAAAGAGGTATAGGCTTGGGGCTAGGAGTAATGCAGGGCTCAGGCAATACACTAACTTTGGGAGGAGGGGCAAATGAAAACCAGATGATATCAACCAAGAGAGAATCTGTGTATACCCCTCAAGTCATTTTATGCCATTATGAACCTGTGATATTAGAGCTAGTCCTCTGATCAGGTTCGGCTTAAGAGATGAATGATGAAAGAGATACAGCCAGAGCAGAACAAGAGGCAGACACGATTAGCCAATAAAAAATAAGGATCAGAATCTGAATCTTCCAGATGATTGTATTTGAGGAGACAGATAAGATGAGTGTCCTGGTTTCAGAGTTCTTCAGATGACTATACATTGACCCTTCAGGAAGAAATGAGAACAGGAGGTGGAAGATGTTGATAACTTCCAGAGGAAGTAATTGATTCTAAGCATCTGAAATGTATTCCTAAACCACAAGTTTTGAAGCTTGCCTCCTACCTGGTTAAGGAATGACTGGGACTGAGAAGAGTCTTTCGTGTGGTAGTTGTTTTATTTGTTGTTTTATTATTTGTATTCTATGCTAATAAGTAAAACACAGTAAATGGTCAAGTCATGTTTGCATAGTCAACCAATATGTGCTCATGTGATTAGGATGCATTGAAATTCCTCACCAAGGGAATGGAGGCTGAATCAACTTTCCAGTTGGTTTTTCCACATTGGCCACATGACTAGAATAATTAGAAAAGCATGAACACTGATGAAAGGTAGCTAAGAAATTAATGTCACTAAGGATGAACCAGTAAATGTTTAATAATCAACTATCAGAAAGAAAAAAAAGGTATATTTTACATTTCTAAGTTTAATCTGCATTGTTAGCACTTTCACCATCACTTTTTTAAGGCTAGAAATCAACAGAATAACACATCAATCAAATATCCATGGTGTAATGCTCACTTTGAAAATTTTAAAATCAGCTCTCCTGAATTTGGGTCAGCACATCTTTGGACATAACCAATTCCCTGAAAACTATAGAGATGTTCACCTTCCCTCTGGGATTTCCCTCTGGTATTCTAGGATGGGCAACTAGGTGGCACAGTGAATACAGTTCCAGGTGTGGAGTCAGCAAGGATCATCTTCCTGAATTCAAATCTGGCCTCAGACACTTACGAGCTCTGTGACCCTAGGCAAGTCACTTAACCTGGTTTACCTCAGTTTCTTCATCTGTAAAATGAGCTGGAGAAGGAAATAGCAAACTACTCCAGTGTCTTTGCTAAGACACTGGAGTGTCAGACGTAACTGAATGATTGGACAACAATTCAGTGATTATATAACTGTTGGAATGTGCATGCTACCACCAGTGTTATCAGGGATTGCCTTCCTGAAAAGTGTCAGGACAGCAGCACTTTCTGGTAGATAAGCTAATATTTGGTCTTTCTTATAAGATTTTTTCTGCCCTTCCAGCTATAATGGTGGGGAGGGGGCAGAACTTTTCTTTGTGAAACATGAAACACAAAAGAAAAATTTATGGTAATTTATATAAAATTGACCTTACGATTTGTTGTGGTTTAAGATCAAACTAACTATTATATATTACTTTTAAGTTTTACTAAGTGTTTTGCACGTATTATGTTACTTGTTCCTCACTCTAACACTATGATATGGGTAATACAGATATGATTATCTCCATTTTACCGATGATGCAACTGAGGCCCTGACATGTTAGTTGGCTTTTTCATATAAGTAAAAGAAAAAAAAAAGTCTGAGACAAGATTCAAACCCAGCCTTTCCTGGGTCAAAGTCCAAAACTCTTTCCATTTTTAGGGATGTCAACTTGAATAATCTTAACTGATTCAGTAAAACAATAACAGAAATGTTTCTTAAAAGACTTGCTTTTATTTTTTATTAGAATAAATTCTAAAAGCAAAAAAGGTACAAATGAGAGAACAAAAAGCAGCATTTGTCCTCACCTTGGAGGAATGCTGAAAAATAGACTTAATGATTAATTGTACAAGATTGGAGAATAATTTGGGTTTTCTGGTTTTCATTTTATAAATTATAAATTGAAATCAATTTTGCCTACACATATTGATCAACATTAAGCTACCTTTATGTAAACATTTGAACATTCTAAATTATCTAGGAACATTCTAAAATTGAATGTGCTATTAGAATGTCTTCAGCTCTAAGAAAAAAAAACATAAATGTAATTATTCCACATTTTTTTTGGTTTCTCCTCACTGCTTTATGGTTTTATTATGTTTCAGTTTTGAGTTTTATTATTGGTAAAAGTAAAATATTACTAAAAAGATCACTGTTGATTCATAAATTAATGTTTTCTGTTATTAAATTTTTGCTTTTATTGCACAGAATCATAGTGCACTTACTTCAGATGCCATTTGATCCAACCCACACCTGAATTAGAATCTCACTATAATTGATCTGACAAGCCTTTGCTTGAAGACTTTCAGTGAGAATAAACCAATTGCTTACTGAAGTAATCTATTCCATTTTTATATATCTCTAATTTTGGAAAGTTATTGATAATAAGAAGAAGTAGAAGAAGAACATGCAGCACTTTAAGGTTTACAACATGCTTTACACATATCACCTCATTTCATCTTTATAACAATCCTGGGAGGCAGGTGCTAAAATTATTTCCATTTTGTTGATCAGGAAACCAAGGCATGTAGAGGTTAAGGGACTTGACCAGTGTTGCACAGCTAGTCACATGCCAGGGGTTGGATTTGAACTCAGGGCTTCTGCTCTACCCATTATACCAACTCGTTGCCCTAAATGGGTATAAATTTGCCTTACTACAACTTCTACTTATTGTTCCTCATTCTGCACTCTAGAGCTAAGAATACCTAATCCTTCTTCCAAGGAACAGCTCTTCAAACATTTGGGGACATATAATGACTTCTTAAAATCTTACATTGTTCAAATTGAACATTTCCATTTCCTTCAAGTGATCATCATATGGACTGCATTATAGGGCCCTTAATCTCCCTTTCAGCTCAATGTGTAATCCTATGAAAAGTCTATGCTACTGAAGAAGGGAGAGATCATAGATATAGAGGTAGAAAAAGACCCAGTCCAACTATAAATCTTAAATTACTGAGAAATTAACTGAAGCTCAGAGAGGTTAAATGATTTCCCAAAGATCACACAGGCAGCAAGTATCAGAGGTAGGATTTGAACCCATGCATGTGACTCCTGTATTTAGATTCTTTCCAATATACCATGTTTCTTCCACAATCAGAGGAACAATAATCAGTGGTCTAAGGATTGTTTAAGATGGAAATGACTCTGTCCTCCCTTTTCTCTCCCATATTAAGTACATACCCATTCAAATCTACAACAATGATGGAGAATGAAGATATTGACAGAGATCAGGGAAAAGGATTGTGAAGAACCTATATGGGAACTGAAGAAAATAGAGAGAAAATAAATGGGCTAAGGATGGTAAAAAGAGGGGGAGCTTTACACTTGACTCTTCAGATTTTTTCTGTTACTCTATTTTAAATTCACAAAGAGCCAACATGTAAATTAAGGAGTCTTTATCATATGCTATTATTTAGTATTGCTTTTGGGGAAATAAAATAAAGGTGAGTGAAGTTATTTTCCTAGAAAAGTCAAAAATTTAATGACACAATACCTAGTTGAAAAAATATGAACTTTTGGGGCAGGTAGGTGGTACAATAGATATAGCACCAGTCATGGAGTCAGGAGGACCTGAGTTCAAATCCGGCCTCAGACACATAACACTTAGTAGCTGTGTGACCCTTACAAGTCACTTAACCCCATTGCCTAGCCAAAAATATATATGAACTTTTAAAATATTTCAATTAAATTCAGTAAATATTTATTGAGCCAGAAATGAGGAGACCAAGATGGTGAAGAGATTAAAATTATGCCATAAAAAGATTGAATGAATTCCCTGGTGATATTTAGCTTGGAGAAGAGATTTACAGTGTGTATGTGGTGGAAGAGGGGGAAGAAAGTTCAGAGGAAGAAGTAAAATAAATGGTGATTAAAAAAAAAAACTCTAGGAGAAATCAGTTGGGAAAGATTCTGAAAAAAGCTGCTACCCATGGAACCACCTTGTGTTTACCTGGACCCTGTGACTGACCTAATCTGTTACATTTATCTGCATTCTCTTCTGTGTTCTAGTTGTGAAGGAGTGTTTCTTCTGATTCCCAATGCCCATTCCTCTTATTTGTTCCCTTGATGCTATCTTTCCCTGTCTTATTTCGGAGGCTGGAATATACTTGGAATATACATTCAGTTTCCCTAATTTTTGATCTCTCCTTATCCAGTGGATTCTTCTCTACTATGTACAAACAGTAGGGAACCTTTACTTTGTCCCTCTGTCCCCTCAAGCTGTTTTATTTTTCCCCATACTTCAACAGCCAATATTCTAGGAACAAACCAAAAAAAAAAAAAAAACAAAAAAAAATTGCATACTTTAATTCTCTCTACTTTCTCACTTCCCCTTGACACATAAACCCTTTCTAATTAGGCTTTAATCCTTACTCCTTGACTTCAACTTCTCTCTCCTGTGCCTCTGATGACTTCTCTGGTGATAAATCAAATTATGTTTTCTTAGTCCTCATCCTTCTCAACCTCTCTTCTGCCTTTGGAAATGTTATCCCACCCTTCCTTTAAATAGTCTGTCCTCCTTGGGTTTTCATTCCACTGCCCTGCTGTGGTTCTTCTAGTCCACAGTTTGACTCATGCTTCTAAGTCTCCTTTGTCAAACCATTATCCATGAATTACCTTTATATGTCAGTTTACCACCGTACCCTTTCCCAAGCCCTTTACTTTAGCTCTTGATATTCTCAGTGATCTCATCAGCTCCAAAGGGCTCAAATATCATCTCAGATGACTCCCAACTTTACATATCTGGTTTTTCTTTCTGTCTTGAAGTCCAGTCCCACATCTCCAATTGCATGTTGTACTCCATGGATGTACAATATGGATAACTACCTAGATGTACAATAGGGATGTCAAACTCAAAACTGAACACATTCTCCTTCCTCCTAAATCCACCTAATTTCCTTGCTTCCTTTGAGATCACCACCATTCTTCTAGCTACAGAAGTTCACAACATCATTCTCATCCATGTAACCTAAATCCAATGAGATGCCATCTTATTCACTCTGCCTCCATAATATTTCTCCCATCTGTCTCCTTCTCTCCACACACAACACAACTCTCCTAAGTAAGACCCTCATCATCTCTTGCCAGGTATATGAAATAGTCTTCTAATTGATCTCTCTGCACCAAGACATCTCTCCTTGATAATCTATCCTCCATACTATTGCCAAATTTGTATTCAGAAATCACAGATCAGATCGTATCCCATGATGAAGGAGTCCTAGTAGTTCCCTACTGACTCCAGGAGAAAAATACAAATACTCTTCCTTGTCTCTTAAAACCCTTCATAATTTGGTCTTACACTCATTATATTTTTCTTTCATGTACTCTTCACTCTAGTGAAACTGGTCCACTTGCTGTTTCTCATATAAACTATCTTTTGTATGTCTGCTTTTGCACTAGCTGTCCTCCATTCCTGAAATGTTCTCCTTCTCATCCCTGTCTCTTGAAACCCCAACCTTCCATCAAGGCTCAGTTCAAGCATTAGCTCCTACAAGAAGTCTTTCCTGATTTCTAGAATTGTTAATTCCCCCTAGTTATATTTATTTTGAATTGATTGTGCCCCTATTCCACCCCAAGTAGAAGGAAAGTTAATCAATGCATTTTTCTGTAATAGACACTTGGCTAAGTGTGAGGGACACAAAATAAAACAAAAACATGGTCCTTGTCCTCAGAGGGTTTAGATTCTAATGGGATGAAAGCTCCTTGAGTACAGTGGCATATATATATATAATATATATATACACACACACAATTTATATACATATATACATATATACATACATATATACATATATACATATATACATACATATATACATATATACATACATATATATATATGTGAGAGATGATCTCTGAGAATCTCTCAGGAATGAAGCCTCCTCAGGAAGTTAATTGCTTCTTGTTCTGTTGAAACACTTGCAGCTGGTTGACCTTGTAAAGAAACATGCTTTTCAACTTTACCAGACCTCCTCCTCCCTCTCTAAAACTATTTACTCTAAAAAGAAAAAGAAAACCTCCTGTCTCCAGGCAAGTTGTAAAAAGTGTCCTTGTTCTTTATTGCTGAGGTAGATTGCCTGGAATAGATTGTACCCTCAGAGCTTGCATTAATAAGCCCTGAGGAGGGGGCTGGGAAAGCGGATTGCGCTAGGACCTATATAACCTGTTGATCTGAACACACCTCTGCTGTCTTCAGTCAGCGCCAATTTTTTGGTGTTCTGAGGGAGCCCTTTCTCGAGAAAGCTCATAAATGAATTTTTTCTTTTTGCTAATATCTCTGAGTCTCTGATTCATTGATAAGGGCCTCTGTACCCCACATATATATAATATATATAATATATATATAATATATATATATTATATATTATATATATATATAGAGAGAGAGAGAGAGAGAGAGAGTTATATTTCCATTGCTTAGCACAATGTCTAATACATGGTCGGTAATTGTTAAAATTAAAATAAATTTAATTATGTGCTTCATCACTCCAAAAGGGAGAAATTCATGCCTCCTCTTCCCAATTCTTTCCCTCCTTGACTTGAAAGGATGAGAGTTATTAGTTTTTTCTACCACTCCAGTGCAAACCTGGACCTCCAGATAGGGGAATCCCTTCAGCTCTGCAACCCTAATACATAGGACCATCACAGGGGCACCCTCTGCTGTATTTATTCACTCACAATTTAACCAAAATGCAAGGAATTCTTGGATGGACATGCATCAGAAGCATAGTCATTATTTCTCCTGCCTTGAGGAAAGAGCAGCAGAGGATTAGGTCTCACTCCAGTTTTCCTATCATCCTAAAATCCCCCATCTCTTTCATGAAATTCCCACACCATTCAGAAATCTCTATGCTCTACACCAAAGCAAAAAGGTCTCTCCTCTCTATTCCTCCCTTCAAAAGCCACTAACTTCACCATAGGGAGTACTTAATTCTACTTCCACACCTGAACCTTATTAAAGTTTTCTACCTGGCCCACGACCCTGATGTGGAAACTACAGCTCATGTCCAGGACACATTTGCAAAACCTGTCCTTACCTACTATTATACCTGAAAATAATAATAACAATAACAACAACAATAATAAGAGAGTAGCATATTTAAAAGAAATAATTGAGTACAGAAATTATATAATAGGAGAGAGGATTCTGGGAAGTTAGAAGAGTAGGTCAGAAAATTCCAAGCTTTCAACATTTTCCCCCACAAGAGATAAAAAAGTGCCTCAGGGTGAACAAAGAGCAGGTAAAAATAAATAAGAATAGGGACACCACAAGGGTCCTTCTGGTTTAATCAGAGATTTGAAGAAAAACCCCAGGACAAGAGTTGGTCCTATGAAGAGTAAATACCTCCAGGCTACTAGGGTCCACTTTAACAACTTGAAGCCAGTTACTTAAACAACAAGCCACAAGCCCTGGGGTTAGTTGGTTTGTGAGGCTGCCTCAACAGGAACTTTTACCCTCAGGATAGGAAGGGGAGTTGGGTATCTGAACCTGGGAAGATAAAGCGAACCACTGCTGACAAGGACAGCCAGACCCTGCTGTGATTTGGAGAGTAGCAGAGAAAAGAAGGAATCAGCACATGCCAGGTGAGTGAAGAAACAGTGTGGCAGGATACCACTGGCAGTGGGCACTCCCAGGAGAATGGAGGTTTGGCTTTGATTCCAGGCTAGAGGTGAGAACTGAAGATCTGAGGCAAGAGGCACCAACTCCCATACCCCAAGAGGGAGGTGATTACAAAAATTAAGTTACTACCACCAAAAATGCACAGGCAAAGGAGAAAGAATCCAACCATAGACAATCATTATGAGTATAGAGAAGATCGGGGTTCATCTTCACAGAAGAATATTGAAACAAAGAAACTCCTTTCTACCCCAAAGAATAATGTCAAATGATCACCTACCCAAAAGGAATTTATGAAAGAACTTAAAAGAACTTTAAAAATCAAATGATATGACTACTATGAAAGTGTTTTTCATGACTACACATGTATAACCTGGATCAAGTTGTTTGCCTTTTCAATGAGGGTGGGTGGGGAGAGAGGAAAGGACAAAATTTGGAGCCCAAAGTTTTAAAAACAAAAGTTAAAAAAATTATTTTCACATGCAACTGGGAAATAAGATATGCAGGAAATGAGGTATAGGAATCTATCCTGCCTTACAGGAAAATTGAAGGGGAAGGGATAAGAGAAGGGAGAGAGAGATAGAAGGGAAGGCAGATTAGGAGAAGGGGTATTCAGAATGCAAGTCATCTTGGGGTGGGGGGAGGGACGAGATGGGGAGAAAATTTGGAACTTAAAATCTTGTGGAAGTGAATGTTGAAAACTAAAAATAAATAAATTATTTTTTTTAAAAATCAAATGATAGACATTGAGGAAAAACTAAAAAAGAAAAATAAATAAAAACAATCCAAGAAAAACAAGATTATAAAAAGAAAGTCAACCAATTAGAAAAAGAGATCCAGAATCTTAAGGAAGAAAATGGCACCTTGAAAATGAGAATTGGGTAAGGGGAAACCAGTGAAGTTAAAAGAGACCAAGAAATAATAAAACAAAATATAAAGAATGAAAAAATGGAAGAGAAAGAGAAACATCTTATAAGAAAAGCAACTGATCTGTAGAAAAGAACAAGAAGAGAAAGTATAAGAATAATTGGAGTACCTGAAAGCTATGACCAAAAAGAGAATCTCGATACTATAATACAAGAAATATTAAAGAAAATTGTCCTAAAGCATTGGAACAAGAAGGGAAAGTAGAAATAGAAAAAAACCCATTGATCACCATTTGAAAGAGATCATATGAGGAAAACTCATAGGAACATTATAGTTAAATTCAGAAACCCCCAGCTCCAGGATAAAATATTAAAAGCAATAAGAAAAAAAAGCAATTTAAATATGGTGGTGCCACAATTAGAATCACTCAAGACCTAGCAGTGGCAACCCTAAAGGACTGCGGGTCTTGGAATACTATATATTGAAGAGCAAAGGAACTGGAGTTCCAGCCAAAAATAACATATCCAGCAAAGTTCAGCATAACTCTGAATGGAAAAAATAGACTTTTCATCAACTCTCAGACTTTCAGGACTTTGTTAAAAAAAAAAATCTGGGGGCAGCTATGTTGCACAATAGATAGAGTACTAGCCCTGGAGACAGGAGGACCTGAGTTCAAATTTAGCCTCAGAAACATAACACTAACTAGCTGTGTGACTAGGGGCAAGTCACTTAACCCCAATTGCCTCACACAAAACAAAAAATCTGAACTTCATAGAATATTTGACATACAAGAGCCAAGAGAAACATAAGGTACATAACAAAGACCAACTACAAGCAACTCAATAATGGACAGACTGTTTACCTTTTATATATGTAAAATGTATGTCTAAGAATGTCATTAGTAATTGAGCAGTTCATAAGAAAGATGGGGTAGACTTCAGTATGATAATGACTTTAAAAACATATAGGAATAACTAAAAATAGTCATTATCTTATACAAATGAGGCTTGAGAGGAAGAAACTACACAGAGGAATTAAATGGGGGAGGAAGGTGGGTAGTCCTGGTAACCTACTTTCATCAGGAATGGGTTGAAAAGGGAACAATTCATATATATCTAGAAGAGTATAAAAGTCTTCTATATTCAGAAGAAATAAAATGGTAAGGGGACAGGGAGGTTAAGAGGATAAAGGAGGAATTTTTAGAGAGGAGGGTGAGGAATAGGTCAAAGGTGGGGTGTTTAGATTTATGGACATGGAAGGATAGGGGAGGGATCCTTGGCAGGGTAGGTTTAGTAACAGGAGGGCAAAGTAGCTGGTATAAGTAAAGAAGAGGAGTCAGGAGGGGTAGGAAATGAGAGATATGCACAAACATTAACACAAAGATCAGGAATAGAATTTATTAGGTAAAATATATGTCTGTATATATATATTTGTATGTTTATATGTATGAATGAGTATATATGTATATGTGCATGTATGTATCTATATCTATGTATAAATATATCCACAATTGTAGCCTTGGGGGGGGAGGAAGGGGAGAAAAAGAACAAAGTGAAAACTGCACAGCAGAGAACAAAAAAAACTTACAAGCAAGCAAAGAAAAGATGGACAGCTCTCAATATAACATGTAGTAGGGCTTTCTTGGTACAGAAATGTATTACTATACATTTTGAATCCTCTCTTTTCTTCTATGCTCATGACATGCTTTTTTTTTCTTACTTTGAATTCAAGTTTCATTATTTAAGTTTTTCTTTTAACCTCACTTGATACCTCCATCCACAATAACTATCATCCTCTATCTCTGACATTTGTAGCTAAATTCCTTGAAAAAGGCCTTCTATGATAGGTCCCTCCACTTCTGTCTTAATTCTCTTCAATATGGTTTTTGACAGAAATTGTTCTCTTCAAAGTTAGCAATGATAACTTAATTGCCAAATCTAAGGGATCTTTTTGAACCCTTAGCAGTATTTGACACTTTCTTCTTCTTGATTCTCTCTTCTCTTCTCTTTAGTTTTTTGTGGCTTATTCATTTATTCATTCATTTTTTTTTATTTTTTTTTTAGGATAATACTTTCTCTTGGATCTCTTCCTATCCTATCTGAGTACTCCTCATTCTCTTTTGTTGGGTCTTCATTCAGGTTGCTAACTATGAGTATTCCACTGGGATCTCTCCTGGACCCTTTTCTCTTCTCCCTCTATACTATTTCACTTGATGATTTCATGTGCTCTCATGAATTCAGTTATGATCATTATGCTGATATTTTTCAAATCTACCTATCCAATCAAACCTCACTGCTGACCTCTAGTCACCAACCTTCAGCTGCTTATTAGACTTTTCAAACAGGAGTCCCCCATAGACATCTTAAACTCAAACATGTCTAAACTGAACTCATGATATTTTGCTTTGTCTTCCCCTCTTCTTCACTTGTCTATACTTTTGAAGGTACCACCATACTCCTAGTTCCTCAAGATAACAAACCTATGTGTCATTCTTAGCTTCTAACGATATCTCAATGCACCCCACCCTCTATCTAATCTGTTGCCCAGGCCTATTGATTTCAACTTGGCAACATTTCTCAAATACTCCCTTTTTTATTCCTGTGATAATGCCACCACCCTGAAGTAGGCGCTCATCTCCTCTGCAATGGAATATTGAAATGGCTCACTAGTTGGTCTGCCTGACCAGCAGTTCTTCCCACTCCAGTCCATTTTCCATTCAGTTACAAAAATGGTTTTTCTAAAGCACAAGTGAGACCATATCACCCTAATCAACAAACTCCATTGGTTCCTTATCAACTCCAGGATTAGATACAAAATCCTCTATTCCTTAAACAAAATGTTCCCTCTCTTTGCTCTGGACATTTTCCACTTGATGGGTTTATCCTTCACATCTGGGATTATCTTCCCTCTTCATCTCTACTAATTGACTTCCTTCAGGTCCCAGGTTAAATTCCACATCTTTCTTTTTCTTTTAACCTTTCCACTTCTAGGGCTGTATCCCAAAGAGACCATACAAATGGGAAAAGGACCCACAAGTACAAAAATATTTATAACAGCTCTTTTTGTGGTGGCAAAGAATTGGAAACTGAGAGGATGCCCATCAATTGGGGAATGGCTGAACAAGTTGTGGTATATGAATGTAATGGAATATTATTGTGCTATAAGAAATAATGAGCAGGCAGACTTCAGAAAAACCTGGAAAGACTTGGAGTGATGCTGAGTGAAGTGAGCAGAAAAGGAGAACTTCGTACATGGTAACAGCCACATTGTGTGATGACTAATGTTGATAGACTTAGCCCTTCTCAGCAATGCAAGGATCTAAGACATCCCCAAATGTCTAATGATGGAAAATGCTATCCACATCCAAAGAAAGAACCGTGGAGTTTGAATGCAGATCGATGTATACTGTTAGCTATTTTTTCTTCTGCTTTGTTTTGTTTTGTTTTCTCTTTCTTGTGTTTCCTCCTATTGGTTCTAATTCTTCCTCATAACATGACTAATGTGAAAATATGTTCAATAGGAATGTATGTATATAGTCTATATCAGATTGCACGCTGTCTTGGGGAGGGAGTATGGGGGAGAAAAATTTTAAACTCAAAAGCTTATGGAAGTAATTATTGATAAATCAAAATAAATTAATAAAATTTTAAAAAAAAGCCTTTCCCAGTCTGTCTTAATTATAGTGCCTTCCCTTTCTTGATTATTTCCTATTGATCATGTACATAGCTTTTTGTACATAGTTATTGACATGTCTCTCCCACTAGATTGTGAACTTCTCAAAGGCAAGGATGTCTTTTGGCTTTCTTTGTTTCTCCTAGCACTTAGCATAGACCCTGACACTGATTAGGTGCTTAATAATCACTGATTAGCTGATTATTGATTGTCTATCTGACATAAGAAATCATGGAGAAAACGTACACAAATATAAAAAGTCAGAAATAGTGCATAATGAATTTCCATACTATGAGGCAGTAAAATAGGAATTAAAGCACACTCACTGAGCAAAACTTATAAAACTATAAGGAAATTTAAAAACTATCAAGCAAAGATTATATTAAAGAAGAAATTGGGAAAACTCAGTCTTTTTTAGAAGTCACTAACAAAAACAACAGCCATATCAAAATTAATGAGATGCAGGGAAAGCTTTTATTAGAGACAGGCTTATGTCACTTCTTATCTGCACTAAGAAAAATAGTATAAAATTAATTGTTTGTACCTAAAAGCTCTAGAAAAAAGGAACAAAACAATAATCCAAAGAAAGAAAAACAAAAAAGGAGATAGATATCATAAAATTCAACAGGAATTTTGCTTAGAGTTCTATCTATTTAACACAAGAATGCTAAAGAATAATATAATTGCTCAAAAACACCAAGAGTTTATAAACTGATCAATGGACAAATCAGGACCAAAAGCAATAAAAACAGGAGAAAGAAAATACAAACAAAATTAAAAATATAAAATGAGATATCACAATAACCACAATTAATAGGAAAAAAAGTTATTAAAGAATAATCCATAAAACATTTTTAAACCAGCTATTTCACTGATATAAGAAGCTCTCTGTGAGGAAACATCATCCGCCAAAGCAAATTGGCAGTATAGTTATTTGCAAGATAGAAATTACCCAAAATAATAAAAACAATATTTTAATTGAGCAATCTCAAAGGAAGAAATGTACAAGTTACTGGAGTATTACTGCACACATATAAACTCTCATGGAATAGATAGATTTAAGAAGGAATTTTCTTAAACTTTTCAAAAACAAATCAATACCTACGCTATATGGATTATTTGTAAATACAGAGAAATATGGAAATTTATCTTTCATGAGTCAAATATGGCTTTGATTTTAAAACCAGGTAAAGATATTTATAAGATATGTATGTATATGTGCGTATATACATTTAGGTCATTTCTTATTCTGTTGCAATGTTACACACACACATATCTGTGTGTCTGTGTGTGTACATGTATATAACATATACATATATAACATATGCAATGTTATACATTATATAACATATGTGACCTTATATAATACATATTATTATATATAACATTTATATATAACACACATATATAACATTATATAACATATATATAAAATATACAATGACATATACATATATGTATATTCACGTGTGTGTGTGTGTGTGTGTGTGTGTGTAACATTGCAAAAGAATAAGAAATGACCTAAATGTCCAGCAGTAGGGAAATGGTCAAATCAAATAAATTGTGATATATAAACATAATAGAATATTATAAAATGCTTATGTCTATCAAATATAAAATGTATGCTTTTTAAGATCAGTGAAACAGAATAGATTTCTAGGAGCCAAGATGGAAGAATAAGCAGGAAATCACCTGAACTCTCTCATATTCATCTCCAAACAACTATAAAATAGCGCCCCAAAATGAAGCCTGGAAAAGCAGAGCAAGCAAAAGAGATTGGGGGAAACAATCAAGCCCAAGAAACTTGGAAGGTTGCCAAGAAAGGTCTGTCTCACTTAGCTAAAAGGGGAGTGCTGTCCAGTATCAGAAGTGTCCTGGTAAGCCAGCAGCAGTTCCTGCCTCAGCAAGCTATCAAAAAGCCCTGAGCTACAGTGTGGCATCAGGCAAGCGGGCAAATGCCAACACTGGGATCCCCACACACGTATGCTTCAGTATAGTACCAGATGAACAGACACCAGATTTCTACCATCCCCTACAGTACCTCACCATGCAGCCCTGGGGAAATGGGTAGACACCAATGCCAGCAACACCCCCACCCCAACATGCCTCAGTCCAACAACAGGGAACAGGCAGGTAGATATCACCACTAGGACACTCCACATGCCTCACCACATCATCATGCCAGACCCCAGTGACCTGCAGCAATGCCAGTCATGTCCCACTCCACTCCCTTAGAGCCATATGAGGTTCTCCTTGAGACTCAGGGCAGCACCAATGCAGCACCATGCAAACAACCAGGGTCTGCAGCCCTTGATACAAAAAGCTTGAAATAATGCACCTTACACTCCAGGAGTAGAACTCAAATTTCAAAGGAAAAAGACTGGAAAAGATGAACAAAAATAACAAAAAAAGAACCTGAACCTGACCATATAAAATTATTATGGTGAAAGAGAAGATCAAGACACAAACTTAGAAGAGGACAACAATGTCAAAATACCTATGGGCAAAGCCCCAAAGAAAGATGAGAATTGTTCTCAAATCCAGAAAAACTCATGGAAGGCTCAAAAAGGAGTTTAAAAATCAAATAAGAGAGGCAGAAGAAAAATTGGGAAAAAATTCAGAGTGGTGCAAGAGAATCATGAAAAAAGTCAACTAATTGGAAAAAGAAAACAACTCTTTAAAAAATAGAATTCATCAAATGGAAAAGGAGGTAGAAAAGTTGCAGGATAAACCCATATAAATCATCAGCATTTCTATGTATTACCAACAAAGCCCAACAGCAAGAGATAGAGAAATTCCATTTAAAATAATTGTAAACAATATAGGAAATACTTGGGAGTTTACCAGCCAAGACAAACCCAGTAACTATATGAACCCAATTACAAAACACTTTTCACACAAATGAAGTCAGATTTTAAAAAATTAGAAAAATATCAATTGCTCATGGGTAGGCCAAGCCAGTATAAGAAAATGACAACCTTGCCTAAACTAATCTACTTATTCAAACTACCAGAAAATTATTTTGTAGAGCTAGAAAAAAATAACAAAAATCATCTGGAAGGACTAAAGGTCAAAAATATCAAGAGAATTAATGAAAAAATGCAACAGAAGGTGGCCTAGCAGTACTCAATCTCAAACTATATTATAAAGTGGTACTCATAAAAACTATCTGGTAACTGACTGAGATAGAGTGGTGGATTAGTGAAATAGTTTAGGCATACAAAATACAGTAGCAAATGACTCTAGTAATCTACTGTTTGACAAACTCAAAGACTCCAGCTTCTGGGGTAAGAATTCACTTTGTGGCAAAAACTGCTGGGAAAATTGGAAAATAATAGGACATAAACTAGGTATAGACCAATATTTCACAATGTATACCAAGATAAGGTCAAAATTGATACATAATTTAGACATAAAAAGTGATACTATATGAAAGTAAGAAAAGCAAGGAATAGTCTACTGTCTGATCTAAGGAAAAGGAAAGAATTTGTGACCAAACAAGATAGAGAGCATTACCAAATGTAACACAGATAATTTTAATTATATTAAATTAAAAATTTTTTCACAAACAAAACCAATGTAATCAAGATTAGAAGGAAAACAGAAAGCTGGGAAATAATCTTTACAGCAAGTGCTTCTGATAAAGGCCTCAGCAACATTATGTGATGATCAACTATGAATGACTTAGCTCTTCTCAGCAATACAATGATCCTAGATAATTAGATGAGATTTATGATGTAAAATGTTATTCACATACAGAGAAAGAACTGATAAAGTCTGAATTCAGATCAAAGCATACTATTCACTTTCTTTATTTTTTTCTTTTTTTCTTTTTTGTCTGTTTCTTCTTTCATAAGTATAACAAATATGGATATATGTTTTACATGATTACACATATATAACTTATATCAAATTGCTTACCATTTTAGGAAGAGAGAAGGGAGAAAAAATTGTAACTCACCATTCTGTAAAAATGAATGTCAAAAACTCTTCACATATAATTGGAAAAAAGTACTGTAAAATTTATATATATATATATGTATATATATACATATATATATATAAAGGATATGAGGAAGTATAGAAAGAACATAATAAAATAATGCAAAGTAAACAAAAAAGTAAAGAGTAAAAAAAGAAACTAAACAGAATACATACCAATTTTTTCTTTATAAATGAAAAAATAAATGGAAATGGATGGACAAATAAATATGGTAGATACTAATGAAATCTGTGGCAGTTTAAGAAGTGGATTGGACTTCCGCTTCTGGGAGCCAAGATGGCGGAGTAAAAAGGTAGTCGTTCTCACCCTCCCCTATCAACCTCTGAAAACCCAGAAAATATCACCCCAGAAAATTCCCTGGAACAGCTGAACCAGAAGAAAGATGGGGTACAGCAGCACAGTAGCCCAGGTAGTTAGATGGATTGATGAGAAAGGCCTCTCTTACCCTTGGGGAAGGGGAGTAGTATGGAACTGGGAGTCGCCCAGCCAGCTAGTGGAAAGACACATTTTAGCACACCAGGAGGAGATTCTAGTGCCTATGGCATTCTACAGCAAATGGGTCTCCCAGTGCCTCAGCAAAAATAAGGGAAGCAGCACTTCAAAGGGCCCCATGCAGATAAGCACCCTGCAGCATTCATCTGAAAGGAGCTGAAGAAAGCAACCTAGAGTTGCCCAAAAGTTCCAGCCTTGTCGATTCCAGCCCAACACCAGGGAAGCTGTCAGAACTCTATAGCCTCCAACTGCCAACCAGGAGGAGATCCCAAAGCCCAGGTGGTTGAGCAGGCAAACACCAACAGCTGGACCTCCAAGTCCCTCAGCGAGGGTGGGGGAACTGGTGGAAACCAGCTCAGAAAACCACCAGGTGCCTCGGCATTCTACAACAAAGAAGTCTCCCACTGCCTCAACAGAACTAAGGGAGGCAGCACTGCAAGAGGCCCCAGGAAGATAAACACCTGGCAGCATCCATCTAAAAGGAGTTGAACAAAGCTAAAGGAAAGGAAAAGCAGGCAACCTAGATTGCCTCAAAGTCCCAGCCTTGCTGATTCCAGCCCAACACCAGGTAAGCTGCCAGAACCCTACAGCCTCCAATTGCCAACATAAGAGGCTCTAGCATACAAAGTCACTGACCAAGACCTAGGCTCCCAACACAAGAAGTTTGGGTCAGTGCTCTCTGCTCCCCAGCAGGAGAGCATGATCTCTTTAAAAGCCAGGGAATAAAGAAACACCATGAGTAAAAAGAAACATACCATTGATTCATATTATGAGAAGAGTGAAGATCAAGACAGAAATTCTAAAGAGGACAACATTGTCATCAGATCCACATCTGCAACATCAAAAGGGAATATAAACTGGTCTGAAGCCCAAAAAGCCTTCTTAGAAGAGCTCAGGAAGGATTTTAAAAGTCAAATGAGAGAGGTAAAAAGTACAATTGGCCAATTGGAAAAAAAAGTACACTGAAGAAAACAAATCCCTTAAAAATACAATTGACCAATTGGACAAGAAAGTACAAAATCTAACAGAAGAAACCAATATGTTAAAAATTAGAATTGAACAAATGGAAACTAATGACTCTATGAGAGAGCAAAAATCTGTCAAACAGAAACAAAAAAATAAAAAAATAGATGAAAACATAAAATACCTCCTGGGTAAAACAACTGACCTGGAAAATCAATCCAGGAGAGACAACTTAAAAATCATAGGTCTACCTGCAAATCATGATGAAAAAAAGCCTGGGCAATATCCTTCATGAAATCATAAAGGAAAACTGCCCTGAAGTCCTAGAACCTGAAGGCAAAATAACTATAGAAAGAATCCACTGCTCCCCGCCTGAAAGAGATCCCAAGTTGAAAATGCCAAGGAATATAATAGCTAAATTCCAAAATTACCAGATTAAAGAGAAATTACTGTAAGCAGCCAGGAAGAAACAATTTAAATATCGTGGAACCACAGTCAGGATTATGCAGGATCTTTCAGCCCCTACATTTTTTTTTTACTTCTTTTTTATATTATGGTAATTTTTATTTATTTTGTTGTTTTCAACATTTACTTCCAGAAGATTTTGAGTTCCAAATTTTCACCTTATCTTGCCCCTCTCCCCACCCCAAGATGACATGCATTCTGAATACTCCTTCCCCTAGACTGCTTTCCCTTCTATCTCTCCCCCCCTTCTCTTATCCCCTTCCCCTTCAATTTTCCTGTAAGGCAGGATAGATTCCTATACCTCATTTCCTGCATATATTATTTCCCGGTTGCATGGGAAAACATTTTTTTTAAACATGTGTTTTTAAAACTTTGGGTTCCAAATTTTCTCCCTTCCTCTCTCCCCACCCACCCTCATTGATAAGGCAAGCAACTAAATATAGGTTATATATATGCAGTTATGCAAAACACTTCCATAGTAGACATGCTGTGAAAAACTAACTTTATTTCCCTTAATCCTATGCCATCCCCCCATTTATTCTATTCTTTCTTTTGACCCTGACCCTCCTCAGAAGTACTTGCTTCTGATTACCCCCTTTCCCAATCTGCCCTTCTCTCTATCATCCTGCTATCCCTTGTCCCCTTCCCCCCCCCATTTTCCTGTAGAGTTAGACAGATTTGCATACCCAATTGAATGTGTATGTTATTCCCTCCTTGAGTCAAATTCTATGAGAATAAGATTCACTCTTTCCCTCTTACCTTCCCCTGTTTCCCCTCCACTGTAAGAGCCTTCTCTTTTCTGTTTTTTTTTTTTGTGTGTGTGAGATAATTTACCCCATTCTACCTGTCCCTTTCTCCTTCTCCTGGTATAATCCTCTCTCACCTCTTAATTTTATCCTCTAGATATGACCCATTCATTTTCAGCTTACCCTGTGCCCTCTATCTATCTATCTATCTATCTATCTTTCTTTCTATCTTTCTATCTATCTATATCTATACATATAATTTTTTCCCCTCCAACTACCCTAATACTGAAAAAGGCCTCATGAGTTACAAATATCATTTTTCCATGCAGGAATGTAAACAGTTCAACTTTAATAAGTCTCTTATGATTTCTCTTTCCTGTTTACCTCTTCAGGTTCCATTTGAGTCTTGTATTGGAAAGTCAAATTTTCTATTCAGCTCTGGTCTCTTCATCAAGAATGCTTGAAAGTTCTCTGTTTCACTGAATGACCATTTTTTCCCCTGAAGGATGATACTCAGTTTTGCTGGGTAGGTGATTCTTGGTTGCAATCCTATCTCCTTTGCCCTCTGGAATATTATATTCCATGCCCTGTGGTCCCTTAATGTAAAAGCTACTAAATCCTGTGTTATCTTGATTGTGTTTCTACAATATTTGAATTGTTTCTTTCTGGCTGCTTGTAATATTTTCTCCTTGACCTGGGAACTCTGGAATTTGGCTACAATATTCCTAGGAGTTTTCCTTTGGGGATCTCGTTCAGGTGGTGATCAGTGGATTCTTTCAATTTCTGTTTTGCCCTCTGGTTGTAAAATATCAGGGCAGTTTTCCAGGATAATTTCTTGAAAGATGATGTCTAGGCTCTTTTTTTGATCATGGTTTTCAGATAGTCCAATAATTTTTAAATTCTCTCTCCTGGATCTATTTGCCACGTCAGTTGTTTTTCCAATGAGATATTTCACATTGTTTTCTAAGTTTTCATTCTTTTGGATTTGTTTTACAGCATCTTGATTTCTCATAAAGTCACTAGCTTGCAATTGCTCTATTCTAATTTTTAAGGAAGTATTTTCTTCAGTAATCTTTTGAACTTCCTTTTCCATTTGTCCAATTTTGCTTTTTAGGGCATTCTTCCCCTCATTGACTTTTTGGACCTCTTTTGCCATTTGGGTTAGGCTATTTTTTAAGGTGTTATTTTCTTCACTATTTTTTGCATCTCCTTTAGTAAGCTGTTAACTTGCTTTTCATGATTTTCTTGCAAAATCTCAGTTTTTCCTCTACTTCTTTTACTTGCTTCTCAAAATCCCTTTTGAGCTCTTCCAAGGCCTGGGACTGATTCATATTTTTCTTGGAGGCTTTGGATTTAGGAGCTTTGGCTTCATTGTCTTCTTCTGGTTGTATGTTTTGATCTTCTTTGTCACCAAAGTAAGATAATATAGTCCAACTCTTTTTGTGTTGCTTACTCATGATCCCGGCCAATTACTTGAGTTTTAAACTCTTTGTTAAGGTAAAAGTCTGTTTCCAATGTGGAGAATGTACTATCCCAAGCTTTGGGGGTTTGTACAGCTGTTTTCAGAGATACTTCTAGGGACCTGAAAAGTGTCAGTTCTTCCAAAGTGCTATGATAAGGGGCGAAGTATTTCCTCTCCATCGCCACAACAAGCTCCACCACATCAGTGTTCCTCCTTGTCCCAGGACTGCCCCTCAGAACTGTGACCGAGATCCAAGCACCAGTAAAGTGAAAGATTCCTGCCTCAGCACTGGCAAAGAGATCCCTGCAATCCCCCTCTGATCAGCCACTTAGTTCCCCCTCAGTCTGTGGGCCTGAAGCTCACGAAACAGCTGTGGCTCCATCTCTCACCATGGTCACAGACTTTTCCCACTTACTTTCTAAGTTGTCTTTGGCGTTCATGGGTTGAGAAGTATGGAAACCACCCCAGCTACCTGTGAGTCCATCCTCTGAGGCCTGCTCCAGGTTCTCTGTGGCCTGCGGGACCATGCCAAATTACACTCCTCTCCCATATCTTTCCAATCAACCCTCCAAGCTGTCTTTGGCTGAAAATTTGTTTCACTCTGTCTTTTTGTGGGTTCTGCTACTTTAGAATTTGTTTAGAGTCATTTTTTTATAGGTATTTGGAAGGGTTTGGGGGGAGAGCTCAAACAAGTCACTGCTTTCCCTTCACCATCTTGGCTCCGCCCCCAGGCCCTACATTAAAATACCAAAATTAAGCGTGATTTTTCAGGGAAGAAGATGGATATTCAATGAAATAGTGGACTTCCAAACCTTCCTGATAAAAAGACCAGAGTTCAACAAAAAATTGGATCTTCAAGTACAAGATTCAAGAGAGACATAAAAAAGTAAATGGGACAGAAAGATACAATATGTTGTTAATAAGGGCAAAAGGTTTACATCCCTGCAAGGGAAGATGACACTTGCAACTCTTGAGAACTGTATTGTTATTGTACCGTTGTTGAAGGAGTATACATAAAGGGGATGGATATAAGTTGACTTTGATGTATTGATAAAAAAAAATTTAATCAAATGGGTTAAATGGATCCAAGTAAGTGGATTAATCTGAGCTAAGAAAATGTAATGAGAAAGGAGGAGGCAGACAAGCATAAATTACATTACAGGAAAAGATGCAAAAATCTATTAGAGCAGAGGTAAAGAAGGGAGGTGGATGAACATTGTTTGCACCTTACTCTCATCAGATTTGGCTCAAGAAGGGAATAACATAATCAGTTAGGTATAGAAATCTAACTTGCACTATAGGCAGTAGGAGGGAAAAGGTGAAAGAAAAGGGAGAGGGGATAGTAGGGAGGGAAGAAGCAGTAAGGGTAAAGGGGAAGAAAAGGGAAAGGGATAATAGGAGGTGGGACTGAAGGAGGCAGTAGTCAAAAGCAAAACACTAATGGGGGGGGAAAGGAGAAAGGAGAAAGAAAAGCATAAACAGGGGGGAAAAGGATGGAGAAAAAGACACAGATAGTAATCATAACTGTAAATGTAAATGGGATGAACTCTCCCATAAAATGGAAACATATAGCTGAGTGGATTAAAAACCATAATCCTACAATATGTTGTTTACAGGAAATACATTTGAAAAAGAGTGACACTACAGGGTAAAGGTAAAAGCCTGGAGCAAAATATATTATGCTTCAGCTGAAGTAAAAAAAAAAAAACAGGGGTAGCAATCCTGATCTCAGACAAAGCAAAAGCATAAATGGATCTTATCAGAAGAGATAAGGAAGGAAACTACATTCTGCTAAAAGGCATCATAGACAATGAAGTAATATCATTACTAAACATACATGCACCAAATAGTATAGCATCCTAATTCTTAGAGGAGAAGTTCAGGGAGTTACAGGAAGAAATAGACAGCAAAACTATACTGGGGGGACCTCAACCTCCCCCTCTCTGAACTAGATAAATCTAACCACAAAATAAACAAGAAAGAAGTTAAGGAGGTGAATAGAACACTAGAAGTTAGATATGATAGACCTGTGGAGAAAACTGAATGGGGATAGAAAGGAATATACTTTTTTTTTGGTGGTACATGGCACATACACAAAAATTGACCATGTACTAAGGCATAAAAACATCACAATCCAATGCAGAAAGGCAGAAATATTAAATGCATCCTTTGCAGATCATGATGCAATAAAAATTATATGTAATAAAGGGCCATGGAAAGATAGACTAAAAAATAATTGGAAACTAAATAATCTAATCCTAAAAAATTATTGGGTCAAACAACAAATCATAGAAACAATCAATAATTTCATTCAAGAGAATGACAATAATGAGACAACATACCAAAATTTATGTGATGCAGCAAAAGGAGTTCTTAGGGGAAGTTTTATATCTCTAAATACTTACATACATAACATAGAAAAAGAGGAGATCAATGAATTGGGAATACAACTAAAAAACTAGAAAAAGAACAAATTTAAAATCCTCAATTAAACACCAAATGAGAAATATTGAAAACCAAAGGAAAAATTAATAAAATTGAAATTAAGAAAACTATTGAACTAATAAATAAAACTAAGAGCTGGTTTTATGAAAAAACCAATAAAATAGATAAACCTTTGATTAATCTAATTAAAAAAAGAAAGAAGAAAATCAAATTACTAGTATCAAGAATGAAAGGGGTGAAACTACCACCAAGGAAGAGGAAATTAAAACAACAATTAGGAATTATTTTGCCCAGCTATATGCCAACAAAGTTGACAATCTTAATGAAAAGGATACATATTTACAAAAATATAAATTGCCCAGATTAACAGAAGAAGAAGTAAAATGCTTAAATAACCCCATCTCAGAAAAAGAAATTGAACAAGCCATTGATGAACTCCCTAGGAAAAAATCTCCAGGGCCAGATGGATTTACATGTGAATTCTATCAAACATTTATAGAACAATTATTTCAAATACTATATAGACTATTTGGTAAAATAGGTGAAGAAAGAATCTTACCAAATTATTTTTATGACACAAATATGGTGCTGATACCTAAACCAGGAAGAGTCAAAACAGAGAAAAAAAATTATAGACCAATTTCTCTAATGAATATCGATGCAAAAATTTTAAACAAAATATTAGCAAATAGATTACAGCAACTTATCACAAGAATAATACACTATGACCAGGTAGGATTTACACCAGGAATGCAGGGCTGGTTCAATATAAGGAAAATTATCAGCATAATTCGTCATATCAACAACAAAACTAACAGAAACCACATGATCATCTCAATAGATGCAGAAAAATCTTTTGTCAAAATACAACACCCATTCCTATTAAAAACACTAGAGAGCATAGGTATTAATGGAGTCTTCCTTAAAAGAATAAATAGCATCTATCTAAAACCTTCAGCAAGCATAATATGTAATGGGGACAAGCTAGAAGCATTTCCAATAAGATTGGGGGTGAGACGAGGATGTCCATTATTACCACTGTTGTTCAATATTGTACTAGAAACATTAGCTTTAGCAATGAGAGAAGAAAAAGACATTGAAGGCATTAGAATAGGCAAAGAAGAAAAAAAGCTATCCCTCTTTGCAGATGACATGATGTTATACTTAGACAATCCCAGAGAATCAAGTAAAAAACTATTTGAAATAATAAACAACTTTAGCAAAGTTGCAGGCTATGAAATAAATCCACATAAATCATCAGGCATTTCTATGTATTACCAAAAAAGCCCAACAGCAGAAGATAGAAAGAGAAATTCCATTTAAACTTATTGTAGACATTATAAAATATTTAGGAGTCTACCTCCTGAAACAAACCCAGGAACTCTATGAACACAATTACAAAACACTTTTCACGCAAATAAAATCAGATCTAAATAATTGGAAAAACATCAGTTGCTCATGGGTAGGCCGAGCTAATATAACAAAAATGACAATTCTACCTAAGTTAATTTACTTATTCAGTGCCATACTAATCAAACTACCAAAAAACTATTTTATAGAGTTAGAAAAAATAATAACAAGATTCATTTGGAAGAACAAAAGGTCCAGAATATCAAGAGAACTAATGAAAAGAAATGCAGGGGAAGGTGGCCAAGCCATTCCAGATCTTAAATTGTATTATAAAGCAGCAATCATCAAAACTGCTTGGTACTGGCTAAGAAATAGAGTGGTGGATCAATGGAATAGGTTAAATATGCAAATATGTAGTCAATGACTATAATAATCTATTATTTGATAAACCCAAAGACCCCAGCTTCTGGGATAAGAACCTATTCTTTGAAAAACACTGCTGGGAAAACTGGAAAAAAGTATGGCAGAAACTAGGCAGAGACCAAAATCTCACACCATATACCAAAATAAAGTAAAAATGGGTTCATGATTTAGATATAAAGGCTGATACTATAAGCAAACTGGGAGAGCAAGGAATAGTTTACCTGTCACATCTATGGAGAACAGAAGAATTCATGACCAAACAGTAGAAAACATTACAAAATGCAAAATGGATAATTTTGATTACATTAAATTGAAAAGTTTTTGCACAAACAAAGCCAATGCAACTAAGATTAGAAGGAAGGTAGAAAATTTGTAAAGAATTTTTACAACCAGTCTCTCTGATAAGGACCTCATATCTAAAATATATAGAGAATTAAGTCAAATTTATAAGAATACAAGCCATTCCCCAATTGATAAATGGTAAAAGGATATGAACAGACAGTTCTCAGATGAAGAAATTAAAGCCATCTACAGTCATATGAAAAAATGTTCTAAATCACTATTGATTAAAGAAATGCAAATAAAAACAACTCTGAGGTACCACATCACACCTATCAGAATGGCCAACATGACAAAACAGGAAAATGATAAATGTTGGAGAAGATGTGGGAAAATTGGAACACTAATACATTATTGGTGGAGTTGTGAAATGATCCAACCATTTTAGAGAGCAATTTGGAACTATTCTCAAAGGGCTATAAAAATGTGCATACCTTTCGACCCAGCAATAGCACTTCTAGGGCTATATCCCAAAAAGATCACACAAATGGGAAAAGGACCTACATGTACAAAAATATTCATAGCAGCTCTTTTTGTGGTAGCAAAGAATTGGAAATTGAGAGGATGCCCATCAATTGGAGAATGGCTGAGCAAGTTGTGGTATATGAATGTGATGGAATACTATTGTGCTATAAGAAATGATGAGCAAGCGGACTTCAGAAAAACCTGGAAAGACTTGTATGGACTGATGCTGAGTGAAGTGAGCAGAACCAAGAGAAAGTTGTACACAATAACAGCCACATTGAATGATGACTAATATTGATAAACTTAACCCTTCCTGGAAATTCATGAATCTAAGACATCTCCGGAGGTTTTGTGATGGAAAATGCTATCCACACCCAAAGAAAGAACTGTGGAAGCCGAATTGCTAATTTTTTTCTCTTCTGTTGAGTTTTGTTTCTTCTTTCTGATGGTTCTTCCTATTGGTTTTAATTTCTACTTACAACATCACTAATGTGAAAATATGTTTAATGTGAATGTAAATGTATAGCCTATATCAGATTATGCGCCGTCTTGGGGAGGGTGGTGGGGAGGAAGGGGGAGAAAAATTTTAAACTCAAAATCATATGGAAGTGATTATTGATAAATCAAAATAAATTAAATAAAAAATTAAAAAAAGAAAGTGATGGAGAAAATGTTAATAAATCGAATTAACTTAAAAAAAAGAAGAGGATTTAATTTTTTTAAGTGAAAACATTTGTGGGGAAAATGGGAGCAATATATGTGGAAAAATGAGGACAGTAATTCATTGTTGGTAGAATTCTGAACTGCTCCAACTATTTTGGAAAGCAATCTGGAATTATGCTCAAAGAGTTATTAAATTGTCTATACCCTTTGACCAAAAAATATCACTACTGAGTCTATTTCCACAGCTGATTAGGGAAAAAGAAAAAGATCATATATGTTCTAAAATATTTATGGCAGCTTTTTGTGGTGGCAAAAAATTGAAAATTATGGGAATGCTTGTAGACTGAGGAATGGTAGGACACGTTGTGGTATAGTATTTGGTGAAATAGTACTGTGCTATAATGAATGATGAGCTTGATGACCTTAGAAAAACATGCAAAGACTTGGAAGAAATAATGAAGAGTGAAATGGATAGAACCAACAGAACATTATATACAGTAACAGCAATATTGTTTTAAGAACAACTTTGAGCAAATTAATCATTTTGGACTATTATAAATATTCAAATTAACTACAAAGGATGTATGAAGAAGGACACTGTCTACAGAGAAAGAATTGACAGAAGCATGGATAGAATGATTTTACACACACACACACATACATATATACATATATATATACATACATTACACTCACATATTTGCATCTTACTGCAGCCATCTCTAGAGCAAAGTGGGGAAGGGAAAAATGAATAAAAATTATATGATAACTTTCTTACAAATGATAAATATAAAAAAGAATAGCAAGTTGTACATAATAGATTTGCAGTTTCATGTACCATCTTTTTATATTGTTATAGAAATACTTGTTTTATTCCATAAATTAAAAATAAAATTAATAGAAATTAAAGTGAAATTAAAACATTTTCAAAACCAGTTTAATTAAATATATATTCAATATTATTTTTAATAAATCATTTAAAACAATAAAGTTGTAAGTTGATGTATAGACAGGGTACCTAACATAAAAGTTAGGCTACCTGAGCTTTCATCAGATGCTTATTTTTTGCATGACCACAGGAAAATCACAATCTTTCTAATCCTCGGTTTCCTCATTAGTAAAAAGAAGATAATAACACTTACACTACTACCTCACATGGTTTCTATTAGGAAAGTGTTTTGCAAACTTGAAAAAAGTGCTATATAAAAAAGCATTTATTGAAAAGTTTTAGATTCATTGTACTTGTTCACAGATTGTAAAAATTAGAACACTGAATGGACATTGAGAAGAGGCAGGTTTTGCCCTAATATCAGGAAAAAATATTACTGATAATTAAAGCTTTTCAAAAGCAAAACTGACTTCTCAGGGAGAGAAAAGAGGAGAGTCAGTTTTCTCTTATTGTATGCCTTCAAGCAGAGATTGAATGATAACTTGAGAATGTTTTAAAGAAAATTATTATTTGAATTATAGTAAATTACTGAATATTTACTAAGAATACATAAAATTGAATTATTTAACTCATTTTTAAATCATTAATTCTGTTCTCCCACATTTAGATGGAAAAATGAACTATTGTAAGTCCTTTATGTGTCTTATGATGAGCTCCCAACCAAGTACAGATATAGCTATCTATAAGATGGTATTATTATAATTATTTTTTTTTTGTAGCTAAACCTTATAAAACAAAAAGGAGCCACAGTTCAGACACTGACTGAACATTAAAGGAGCTGGAGCTATAAGCAGGGGAGTAATTACACTGCCTTTTAACCAGTTAGGCCCACAAGAGGGAGACTACTGTTTGAGAAAGGGGCGGCCTCTTTTTAACTTTAAGATTCTCTAATTCTTTAAGTTCCTACTATATGTAAGGTATTAAGGATATATTTAAGGAGATAAATATCTATATATCAATACCTACATAAAGATATACATGTGTATAGGTATATGTAGTATGTCTATATATATGTACACATATATATATATATTTGTAAGTGTATGCATACATACATATGTGTTTGTTTTTAAACTGTCCCTGCCCTCAATGAGTTTGTAATATAATGGGGGTGGTGTAAGGACATAAAATAATTCTATAATGCTTTAAGAATCTTTAAATTAACTGGTGTCAAGTTATTATAGGGTTGAGTTAACCAACAGAGTCTTTTATTGTTCAATTGTTTTAGTCATGTCCAGCTTTTCATGACCTCATTTTGGGATTTCTTGGTTAAGATACTGGAGAGGTTTGCCATTTCCTTATCCAGCTCATTTTACAAATGATGAGCTGAAGCAAACACGGTTAAGTGACTTACCCAGGGTCACATAGCTAGTAAGTGTCTGAGGCCAGATTTGACCTCATGAAGATGAATCCAGGCCTGGCATCTATCCACTATGCCACCTAGCTTCCATCAACACAGAGGACTGTCTATCAAAATTAATCACACTAAATATCTAAGTTGGTGATAAATTTGACTAACTGCTTGCACCATATTTGAAGCATTTCCTGTCAGAGTACTTTGTATTCTTTTGTCATAACCTTCTAGAACCCAGGGTCACCTGTATAATAAAATTGACTACCTAAATAAGATTTTAGTAGAACACTATCTATATAATTGATTGATAAGCATGGTAAAATACGGTCAATATAAAGGGGTGATCCAACAAAGTACTACAAAAGGATGAGGCAGGAAAGAACATTTTCAGAGACTAGAGATATATGGTCTAATAGCAAATTAAAAAAAAACTTTTTAATATTATAAATTATTTTCTATAAATTCCATTGAGGGGAGGAGGGTTCATAATCTTTTCTATAATTCTCAGTACAATCTGATAATTTACAAACTATAAAGATAGTGTCTTAAAATGAGAAATCAGCCACTCAAGTAAGGAATATGTATAGTTGCTCTTTTTTTTTTGAAAATTCACAGAACTTATCATGAAATATTGAGTGACTGAGTTGAAGCTCCACCACAGCATCTAAAACTCAGCTGATCATCTTAAATCACACTGATTCTGGAAGCATTATATGGGTCATTTTGTGGCTGGGATAAGCTCTTCTTGAAATATTTCTTTAATGTAGTGGAAAAATGAAAGCCTTCCATCTACTCAAATTCCATTTTATCTTTCCCCTTTGACGTTTAAGGAAAGCTGAAATAATTATTATGGCAATTATAGTAAATTACTGAATATTTACTAAGAATACATAAAATTGAATTATTTAACTCATTTTTAAATCATTAATTCTGTTCTCCCACATTTAGATGGAAAAATGAACTATTGTAAGTCCTTTATGTGTCTTATGATGAGCTCCCAACCAAGTACAGATATAGCTATCTATAAGATGGTATTATTATAATTATTTTTTTTTGTAGCTAAACCTTATAAAACAAAAAGGAGCCACAGTTCAGACACTGACTGAACATTAAAGGAGCTGGAGCTATAAGCAGGGGAGTAATTACACTGCCTTTTAACCAGTTAGGCCCACAAGAGGAAGCACCCACAGTAACTGTCAGAGTTTCTCCCAAGGCCACCCCATAGTGATACTACATGGTTTTCCTAACACTAACAAGCATCAGAGTGACGAATCACATGTGGATTCTTTTTATTATCACTTAGCTTTGGGCACTGTAATGCTCACTTAACTTGAAATCAGAGGACATGGATTAAATTCTAAGCTTTGTGTATCTATTTTGAGGCAGCTAGGTGACTCAGTGGATGGAGCTGTAGACCTGAAGTCAAGAAAACCTGAGTTCAAGTTTGACTGCTTACCAGCTTCGTGACCCTAAGCAAGTCACTTAACCTCTGTTTGTCTTAATCCACTGGAGAATCAAATGGAAATACATTCCAGTGTCTTTGCCAGGAAAACTCCATGGAGAGTATTGGCTTGCCATGGTCCATGGACATAAATGAACGATAACAACTAAGTAAACATTACCTCTGTGACCATGAATAGGTCACCAAATCTCTCTAGAGCCCGGTTTCCTCATCTATAAAATGAGAGGTGGAGTAGAAAGAAGTTACTGTTAAATAAACTGCTCAGACTGCATGGGATCTGAAGACATTTCTGGTTCTAAATCCATGATCTTAGGACCAGATTAGCTCTGACGTTCCTTCTAGCCCTAAAGTTATGATCTTATAATCTAACTCATGCTTCAAATCCTTTGGTTATCACTACTACTAGCAAGACATTCAGTGTTCAGAAAAGAGACATTTCCACATATGGAGATGGTTCCCCTGCTCTATTCATATTTTATTTCATCTGACTTATATAAAATCAAAACTTCCCCTCCTTTCTTTAAGCACCTCCAGAGAAAGTCTCTGTGTCTAAGCTTACCTTGCTCATCAAAACCATGAACATAAGGTGTGACAGAACTTGGGGGGCAAATGATCACATTTAAGTGACATTTATTTTGTGCACTCATGTCTGCAGAGACAGCTAGGTGCCACAGTGGATAGAGCATTGGAATTGGAATAATGAAAACCTGTTTAAATGAAGTTTGAGACGCTTATTAGCTATGTGATCTTGTACAAATCACCTTTTCTCTGTCTACTTCAGTTTCCCCATCTGAAATACTGTAAAATGGGGATCATAATAACACCTACTTCCAAGAGTTGTTGTAGGGATCTATTGAGACAGTATTTGTAAAGCTCTTTTCAAACTTTAAAGGGATAAGTAAATGCTAGCTATTTTTATTATTACTATTATGACTCTGATGCTTGGCAGAAACATGGCTATATTCAAGACTGATTTGAATTTAAGTGGACTGTGATTTGAGGGGCACTGGGGGAGGTCCCTCTGCCAGAGGGGATAAAAAATATCTACCATAAGACTTAACATAATGCCTAACTATATCAATTACTCTACTGAAAGGAGGGATTGAAAGTCCCTGTTAAAAGGCTCTAAAACCAGGAAATGCAAAATGAATCATATTAGCTTCTGTACTAATGTTCTATTCTGGTTATTCATGGTACTATACTGGTGATCCTGGGTTCTAGAAAACAGTATTAGTGTAATGAATGCTTGGTAGGTCTAACCAAGCCAGGAAGTCTTTGAGTATAGGGCCAGTGATGGATTGTAATTCTCTTCAAGGATCAATCAAGCTAAATCTAGAGAAGCTCATCACCAGAGTGTTGGACACAAGAGGTTTTTTGTTTGTTTGTTTTTAACTGCTACAGTGTAAAAAGACTCTCTACTAATACACAGAAGGATTGTGGCCTGAATTGACAGAAGTCCTCATAAAGATTAAAATATAGAGATGTGAAATATTAAAGTTTAAGCAACAGATTAGCTAATAACAAAGCTTTGGGGGAGCGGTGTTTTGGTGAAGCAAGCTTTGATGGAGGGAAGAGGATTGGAAAAGTCTGAAATAAGGAGTGAAGCCTCAAGAGACAGATCCTTTCAGGACACCCATAGTGGAAGAAACTGTAGGAAGTTAGGGAAACTGAGTATAATTTAATTCAACAACCATTTATTGAGCACCACTATGGGTTATAATGAAAGGCTGGTCCTAACTTTACCACTTCTGGAGACTTCTAGAGCCTCCTTCCCTTGTAATCACTGAGTTTATTGGCAAATGGAAGTAGCTGAAAGATCTCTAGAAGGTGTCACCTGGGTCAGCTTTTCTTGTAAACTCAAGGTCAAATAAGACAAAACTAGTGATTTCAGCCAATGAAGGACAAAGTGCATTCTAATTTTTTTAAATATAAAAATTTTAAAATTTGTTAACTTAATTATTTTTCAATACCATTGTATGAAAACCAAAGAGGGAAAAATAACAACACTTCAATGAAACTTTGATTTTGTCAGTAGATTGTCTCTTTTCTCAGTACAGATCATAATTCTAGCCAAGCCTATATAAGGAAAGAAAATAAGTGATACAGACAAGTATTTATGTAAAGGTATCTAGAAGAGAGAGATAATACTATAAATTTGGGGTACCCAGGGGAGACTTCACAGAAATAGTGTCTGCGGTAGATGTTGAAATATGAGTAGGTTTTGGCTAGGTAGAGACAAATTATACAGAGAGAGGACATTTCAGAAAGGAATGAAATGAAATCATTGAGGCAGGAATGGGCAATGTATAGTTTAAAGACAATGAAGAGATATTACATTCATATGCAAATTGGGATACTCATAAAAAGTCAACTTTATTTTCCAGGTATTGGTAGAAATGAAATAAACTTGTGATGATTATAGCTGGATTTGTGACTGGACATGGTTCATTGCCTTCATCCCTTTTCACTTCTTGGTTGCTGATAAAGTAAAACATGAAGGGGGAACTTCTCTATGTGTCCTGTTATGCTTTCCTTTATATGTAAGTCTACAATTTTCCACTGATATTTGACACAAATACGTGGAAATTTTATGCATGTAGATTTTATGCATATGAATTTGGTCGACTCAGCCTGAAATTTCTAATAGGAATGTGGTTATATTTCATTCAGTGTTTAACTTTTCTTTGAATATGGTCAATTTTAGAAGGGTCTCTATATTTGTTTGCTCAGACAAGCAGAACAAAATATACCAATCAGTTCTGAATGTGGACTGAAAATGTTATTCAGCTAGCATGGGAAATTTTTCCATGATATTTTTTCTAATAAGAAGCAGTCGGTTGGTCTCAAATAAATGTCTACACCAAAATTTAAATTATTCAGGAAATGCAACAAATATAAAAGTTCGTGGGCATTAGAGTCATTGACTCATAAAAAAGAGTGGATGACTTTCTGAGTCACTCAGTACCAGATACACCTAAGCATATTGTTTGTAGTATAGCACTTCTTTTCTTCTGCCTGTATATTATTTCACTTGGTGATCTCATCAATTTCCCTCTCTCTACAGATAATTCTCAAATCTATTTATCCAGCTCTAACTACTCTATATAAGTCCAGTCTTCTATCTTCAAATGCCTATTAGAATCTCAAAGTGGATGTCCTATAAATATCCTAAATTCAATATGCTTACAACTTAATCTGTTATCTTCCCTCATTTCTCACACTACCCCTATCTTCCAAACTTTCCTATTACTGTCAAAGGCACAACCATCCTTCCAGTTCCTTAGGCTCACAAACTACATGTGATCCTAGACTACTGATTTTCTCTCATCTCTCATATTCAAGGTCTGTCAATTTTACTTTCATAACATCTCTCACCTAGGCCTCTTCTCCTTTGATACTGCCACCAATCTGATGTAGGCACTTATCACCTCAGTCCTGGATTATTGCATTATTGTACTCTTTCATCTGTCTGCCACAAGTTTCTCATCACTCCAATTCCTCCTCTACTCAGCTGCCACAGTGATCTTCCCAAAGTTCAGGTCTCATCATTTTAACCCCTTAGCCAATAAAATCCGGTGGCTCCCTATGACCTCCAGAACCAGATATAAAATCCTCTATTAGGCATTCAAGCCCCTTCATAACCTTCTAAGTCTTCTGATACCTTACACCCCTCACCCAAGTATGGTGCAATCCAGTGACACTGGACTCTTTGCTTTTCCTTATATAAGATGCTGTATCTTTCAACCCTGGGCATTTTTCGATGGCTGTTCCCCCATACCTATAATTCTCTCCATCTTCAAATCTGCCTACTGGTGTCCCTGGTTTCCTACAACTTCAGATAAAAATCTTACCTTCTACAACTTTTTCCTTCTCCAAATTCTCTTAATTCCCTTTTGTTGTTTCTTACTTGTTACGTGCATAGTTCATTCCATCTATTGATTATTTCCTTTTTGTGATGTATGTAGCTTGTTTGTACATGATTATTCCATGTTGTGTCCCTTCTTAGATTGTGAGTTCCTCAAAGGCAGAGACTACCTTTTGCCTTTTTTTTTTGTTATGTCCACAACTTAACACGTTGCCAGGCACATAATAGGGCTTAATAAATGTTTATTGAATGACTTAAATGAGTGTATTAGCCTATTACTGGGCTATAAGAATTGATGAAAATGATGAATGCAGATAAGAATGGAAAAATATATTAATAGATGCAAAATGACGTAATAAAATTAGAAAACAATGTACACAACAATATAAATTGTGGACTACAGCAATATGAATGTAAAGAACAACAACAATAAATTGAAACAAAAAAATCATTCAGCAATTTCTCCTACTTTGAGGTTCAAGCTATCCAAATGTATTACTCAATCTAAATCCTGGAGTCCATTATATGCTAATTCTCGGGAAATTTACTTTCTTGTTTTTCATACTGTTCTGTGCCTTCATACTAAGGGAATTCAGCATAAATCTTGATGTTTCATAAAACATCTAATTTCCCATTTTCTCTGTCTACTAAATTCCCATGACCTACTATTCCATTCTATCTCGCTACACAGAGACATCATCTTGTCCTCTTGTCAATCACACTTTTCCAAATACCAAGCCAAAATTATTTGCTTTCTTGCTTTCTATTTCTCTGCTGATGAAAAGAGCTAGTGAAAAATAAAAACAATATGATGTTGTTTAGGCCCACTACAAATTTATATTATCTAATCTTAATTGGGTACTCAGTGCAGTAAAACAATACTTTTACTCCTTTGTTTCTCTATCAGATTCATCCCAGTGATTGTTCTAAACTTTCTCATCTTTCATTCAAACTTTAAACACCCATCATCCATTTCTCCAGTATATGGACTTTGCCTCAAACTTTACTGAAAAAAATGAGGTCATTCATTGATAGGTCCTTGTTCTTTCTTTATTCTTATCTCCTATAACCCTGAAATCATCCCTTTCTGTTTCCTCCTTTACTCCAGTTTGTGATAAAGAGATGGTCCTGGTTCTTGCCAAGGTCAACTATTCAATATGCACCTTTTATCCCATTACCTCCCATCTTTTTCAAAAGATTGCCCACTATCATCCCCCCTCATTCTGTAATCATTGATCTGTTCCATATCCTCCCTTTTTTGTTGTCCACAAACATTCTCATTTCTCCCCCAATCTTAAAACCCTTTGCTGGATTTTACATGTTTGGTAGGTATCTAAAATCTCTCCTTCCCACCTCAGCATTATATTCAACATTTTCCCATTTCTTTCTCTTTCTGTCTTCTAAGCCCTCTGAAATATGACTTTTGACTTCATTCAGTAGGAACTATTCTTTCTAAAGTTGCCAGTAATCTCTTAATTGCCAAATCTATTGCCTTTTTCTTAACCATTATTCTTCTTAACCTCTCTCTACTATTTGACATTGTTGATCACCTTCTCCTTCTGCATAGACAGAAAAAATTTATTAAGTGTTTTCTTTGTGTTGAATATTGAGCTAAGCACTGGGGATACAAACGCAAGCAAAAAAAAAAAACAATCTTTGCTCTCAAGGAACTTACATTGTAAGAGTAGGAGACAATACTTAAAAGGGGGCAAGGTGAAGAAGGAGTCCAGACAGTCATAGACTGAATCAGATTTGGAGTTAACATGGCTGCTATGGGTGCTGCCTAAAATGGAGTTTCATATATAAACTTACCAATCTGAGAAAAATATCATATAGGTTGAAGTATTGCCTGTTTGAAAAAGGCTGCAGAGGCAGAAGACCAGAAGGAGGCCAAGAAGTTATGGGCTGAACCAGGTTTGGAGAAAATACCTGCTTTCTGGATTTTTGTAATGCTGATCTCTCTTGTTTTTTCCTACTTTGCCTAAATTTTCTCAGCCCTTTTGCTGGGTCATCATCCATATCACAATCACTAACTGTTGATTTTCCTAAGGCTCCATCCTGGGGCTTTTTATCTTATTTCTCTCTAAACTGTCCCATTTATTGATCTTATCAGCTCCCAGGAATTCAGTTACAATCTCAATGCAGTTGATTATAAACTCAATGCAGGTCTATGTCTAGTCCTAGTCTTTCTTGAGCTCTAGGCCTGCTTCCACTACCTATTGGACATTTCAAATTTGATGTCCCATAGATATCTCAAACACAGCATATCTGAAACAGAACTCATTTTTGCCTAAAATTCCTTCTTCCAACTTTAATATTACTGTTGAGGCCATCCTCCTTCCTCCCAACCACTCATAATCAGTATAACAATAATAGCCTTGACTCTTCACTCTTAACCATCACACATGAATGATAAGATACATTCTCTATACCTTTTCATCCACTGTGTAATGGTTAAAATCTGGTCCACTGGGGAATACTGCTGATTCAATTTTCCCATTTGCTACTAATATCTTTATGGTGATTGTTCTGCTCTTATTTTAAGCATTCCCTGTCTTTCTCTATCACACAATCTAGGATGGAGCAGTTATTTTTTCCAGGTTTCCTATCCTTTATGCCTCAGCAACCAGTTAGTGAAAATCAGATTCAGATTAGAATTTCTCCTTTTGCAGGATGATATTTTCGCTGAGATTTTAGCAGAAAGTACTCCAACAGATATCTGGATAATTAAAGTCCTCAAGAACTACTATATCATACTTTCAAGCCAGATTTGTGAAATATTTCCCAAACTCTGATGCTATTTTCACTTTCTGTGCAGGTAGTCTATAGCATTAAGGATTCTCATAAAGACATCCTGCAGTTCGGAAAATAAACATATAGGTCAATGGCTGTAGGATCCATTTAGTCATCTTATTTTGGGTATTAATAAGATCTAAGGATTTTTTCTCTCCTTTTGTTATGCCCCTTTCCTTCATATATCTTGTGAATTAATTCCATAATGACTTTACAAGTGGTTCACCTCCTACATGGATCTTTTCAAACTAGACTTGGTCTAATCTGATCGTTTTTCAAAACTATGTTCTCTTTAGTAACATTTCTCCCTCCTCCATAAGCACATTTGTGATTATGACTATGAATCTAGAGATAATGGCTCTACTATCCTTGACAGTGAAAAAGTTTGTTATAAAAGTATTTTCAGAATGTTTTCCAATTTAATTATTTTTGCTATCCTTCTTCAGGACACCTTGGCAGTGAATAGAACACTGGGCCTGGAGTCACAAAGACCTGACTTCAAATAAGGACTCATACACTTAACAGCTGTGTGATGAACCTGAAAAGTCATTTATCCTCTGTCTGCCTCAGTTTACTTAACTGTAAATAGAATAACAATAGCACACATCTCACAGGGTTGTTATAAGGACCAAATGGGATAATATTTATGAAAAATTTAACACAGTCACTGTCACAGAGAAGGAATTTAATAAATACTAGTTTCCTCCCTTACCTACCCTGCCATCCTTAGAATGATTTTGGTTCATTATTCCACTCAGCAATCATTATTTAAATTGGCTTCACCCTTAACTGTGTATCTATGTTTTATGAAATGATGCAGCTCAAAAATTTCCATTATTCTTTCCTAGATTTTAAAAATGAGTTTATATTCTAAACCAAAGTTGCTTTTAGCCACTATCTCCCTCTGCTTAGCAAGTAAAGTAAGTGTTTACTGACTAAGACATGTTTTACAGTCTTTTATTCTCCTAGTCATGGAAATTGACTTACATTAATTGTATACATCAGTATGAAGCTATTATATTGGTGTCAATGTCCTTTCTACTACTCATTACCCAATTGTCATTAGCAATAACTTTTTTCAGTAGATCAGGATTGAGTTGTTTCAAATGTATAATCATTTGTTTCATTAGCATTTCTTATTTATTTTTGCCAGTTTTGTTCATTACTCTAACATGTTGCTATTTAGGGTGTCAATTAGTTTTGTTGATATTTAATACTAAGTTTAAAAGTAATTATTTTCAAAAGAAAAATATAATTTTACTCATTCTTATATTTAAAAAAATGAAGTAGGCTAAAGTTGAAAGGAGGAAGAACACCTAAATATATTTTTCTGCCTCAGATTTTTACCAAAAACTAATAACAACCAAAGAACTTTGATGTGAATTTATACCTTCCACCTTGAAATAATTTTAGCCACATAAAATAATATATATATATATATATATATTAATAAGTAGATCCATTTCTGAAAAATAAATCACTCTGAGTGAACACATTTTGGAAATCCCTTTTGTCTATGTGGATCTGTATGACTGACATCTCTGTGGCATAATAATGTATCTGTACCAGAAATGCCTCTCTAAACACATGGGAATTGAGAGAGCTAATATTTCAGCTAGATGGCACAGTAACTAGAGTGCCTGACCTGAAGTCAGGAAGACTCATCTTCCTGGGTTCAAATCTGGCCTCAGACACTTAGTAGCTGTGTGACTTTGGGCATGTCACTTAACCCTGCTCACCTCAGTTTCCTCTCCTATAAAATAAACTGGAGAAGGAAATGAAAAATCACTCTAGTACCTTTGCCAAAAAAAAAAAACAACCCTCAAATAGGATCATAAAGAGTTGGATATGACTGAAGCAACTGAATAACAACAATATCTAAATAGAAGAATTCAAGATGAGTCTTGTTTTCTGTCAGAGAATTCTGACCAGAAATCTCTGCCCCTAATTCCCCATCCCTACTCTTATCATATTCTACACAGCCCAGGATCATTTGTACTGTTCTGATTTCACTCCTCTATTCCAAAAATACAGTGGCTCTTAATTACTTTACTAAATCAAAATGCCTTTGGCAGGTTCAAAATGCCACCTATATTCTGCTGACAGAGCTATTTGTTGTTTCATCCATGATATGCAGGGATTTGACACAGACCCTTCACACCAGCAAAGCTGGTTTCCTTAATGTCCCATGAAAATGATGTTTAATTAAATTTATTTCAATACGCCTTTAATAGGTTCCTATTATGAGCATGGCATTGTGTTCATCCCTAGATAGAAAGCCTTTCCCCAGATAGAAAGATAGATCTGAAACAGACCATAATCCTAAGTGGCTTATAGGAGACAGAAAAAAAAAAAAACAGAAAAAGTCTCTTGAATCTCATTCTTGAGCATCCCCAGTCCACTTGACCTGATTTTTCCTATATTCTGTATCCTGTCTATCTTTCCTCTGAACCCTTTGAAATCTGCATTACCCAAATCCAGGGTGCATGTCAGACTATTCCTTCATTCCCTGTCTTTTGTTATCACACACTCTAAGAGAGAGCAGTTACTTTTCCTCGGGTTTCCCATTCTTTGTGCCCCAGAAACCAGATAGTGAAAATCAGAATTAGATTAGAATTTCTGCTTGTGGGTTCCTCCAGCTTCTGAAGGATGATATTTGCACTAAGGTAAGTCAAGAAGTTATTTTGGCTCTGCTTTTGGCAGAGATAGTGCTTCAGCAGAAATCTTGGATAATTACAGTTCTCCATGACTACTATATCATGCTTTAAAGCCAGATTTGTGATCTATGTCCCAAACTCCAAAGCTATTTTCACTTTCTGTCCAGGTGGTATGTAGTATATAGAAAAGACAAAAATGAATTCTTTTATTTTTTTTAATCCTCTATTGACCTTCCAAACACACTCCATCATTCTTCCCCCATCTGGTTCCTGGATTTCCTCACATGAGTATACCTTGTTAAAAAACATTATGCTACCTAACCACATGATTTACATCTTCTGTTTCTTTGAAATAAGATGTCATACCAGAATGATGGTTTAGTCTGTGTTTCATCCTACCTAGCTTTAATAATACCAATGAGGTCAATTTTACTTCCTTGCATTAGGCTCTCCAGTTCCTCTTGTTTGTAGCCTAAACTTTAGAGATTTATGCATAAACATATGAAGCCTTGGGTTTTATTGCTGGCTCTATTCTTAGTCTTTGTATTCTATGAACTTCTAGGGTTTTCAACTACTGTTCATCTTCTGTCTTTGTAGCTGCTCTTTATGGCATTTAATTGAGGGAATATCTCAATCAATCAACATTTATTAAGCACCCACTATATACTAAGCACTATGCTGTCTTTTTTTCTATATCCCTTTTAGTTGAAAGCCCTTTTGATTCATTTTTCAATAAATGCAGAAAATATAGTCTTGTAAGCCTCTATTCTGTGTGCTTCATGTATATCCAGGATTCTGTCATCTCGAACTATTTCATTTTATTTCTCTTCCGTTTTCAATGTCAAGGAATATGGCCTTTATATTGGGAATTCCAGAATGAAAATGACTAACAAGGAGTTGATATCAAAAATAACTACAAAGAAAGTGAGAATAAAGAGCAGATGATAAGGACCTGCACAGGAGCAGGACCAAGATAGTAAGGTCAAGTGTTCACTTATATTATCAGAAATGTTGTTACTGAGTCCCTTCTAATCCAAGCAATGTGAGCAGTCATATCTGTCCTACCTTTCATTTCTACAGTGGCTCATTTAATGGACATTGGGAAGGGGGGAGTGACTCTGAAGGTTAGAGTACAGCTGGGGCTCTGTATTACTTCCTGTGAGAGTACAGATGGATGATCAACTTCCACCAATCAGGGAAAAAAGGTCAAGAGGGCATTGGAAGGAAGGTTTAGAAGAGAAGGATTTAATTTAGGGAAATAAAGCTTTTCAACAAATTTCTCTTATAAAAAAAACTGATGGAAAGAGAATAACATACACATATATTATATGTATATATTAAAGAATAAAGATCAACTTCTTAGTAGACAAATCATCAAAGTGCATAAGTATTCAGTTTTCAAAAATAAATGCAAAATATCAGCAACCATAAAAAAGTATACTCCAATCACTAAAAATCTTGTATTGTGAGTTGGATGGGAACTCAGAGGCCCACAAATTGAACACCCTTGTTTTATAGATGAAGAAACTGGAACTGAGAGGGGTTAAATACCTGTCTAGTTACTATCTAGTAAGTATACTTAGCGGGTTACATACTCAGGGCTTCCTGACTCCAAGCTTCCGCTGTAAATATTCTAGATAAGAAGAGACGAAACACTAAATTAGGTTAATTGCAATGGGGACATATGATATACATACCCACATATGTTTATATGTATATATGTATATATACCTACACATATATACAACTATTAATTCAATATATATATATATTATATATATATATACAACTATTAATTCTATATATATTATATATATATATATATTTCTGTGTTTGTGTTTATGTATAGGTACAGTGATCAGTATGTAGCAACTACTTAGATTAGTTGATGTTCAATGTAAGGGAGAGGAAAGAGTAGTTGGTAGCACAATCAATAGAAATAGGGAATTTAGGATAAGGTATGGCTTTGAAGCTGAGGACAATGGGTTTAGTTTTGGACATGTTAATTTTGAGATACTAGTGGTATATACTATAACTATCTCTATCAGGAATTTTGAAATAGGAAACTGTAGCTCCGAGGAAGGACTGAGGAGGATACAGATCGAAATGTGGTAATAATCTGCGTTTAAGTGATAACTGAAGTTATGGGGGTAGGTGAGATCTTCAAGGTAGAGAATATACAGAAAGAAGAGAAATAGGCCAATGACAGAACCTTGATGTATATCAAAGTTTAAGAAGTATTAAGAGAATGAAGAGTCAACAGAGAAACAAGGAACAGTTAGAAATTTTTTTTAAAAAATCCATGATATTACAGTTCCATGGAAAGCATAAAGCAGAGTATTCATATCTTTATATGTTTGCAAATGTTTTTAACATCTGAAATAGTCAATTCATATCTAGCTAAATTCTTTAAATGATCTAGTCACTATTTGAATCTGTCTCTAATCGCTTAACCTCCCCCACTGACTGTCTCTTTTCTGAAATCCTACTTTCTGTATAATACACTTTATATCTCAATCACATTATATTTCATTTTGTTTTCTACTTATATACTATTAATTTGTTATATTTTTTTGTCTAGACCTGTGGTTTCTGCAAGTATTTTTTCCTGACAAGGAAAGATTCTTTAACAATGCAGTTCATCAACTGTTCCACTACTTATTGTCTCAAGAGAGCTCTGTAAACTACAAAACTTGCCTAAGTGACTTGCCTAGGATCACACACAACTGGTATATTTCAATCAGGATTTGAACATGTCTGAGGTTTCCCAAATCTGAAGTTACGTCTTGACCTATGCCATGTCTTTTCTTGATTAGCTTTGTATTTTTAATTAAATTATAAAGTCCTTGGGGACAAAGATATGTCTGTTCGTATACATTCACTTACACCTATATATTCATGTGTAGACCCACACACACACACACACACAAAATACACACACACATTCTCCTAGGAGCAAAGAAAGCAGATGGTGTGAGTGGTGTAAGGCTGAGACTTGGTTAACAGGGCAAGACCAGCAATAGAATACAGGGCAAAGGATTAAAAGAATTGGACCTGTTATGTGAACTAGTTTAGACCCAGTTAAAAAGGTCATTATGAGACAAAGAACTGGTCTGGAGTTTTCCAGGCAGAGGGAGAGGTAGAAAGACAATAAATTATGACAGGGTAAGAGAATTTCGGAATTCATAAAATGGAAGCAGAGAATTTGAAAGTGTTGGCAAGATTGAGAGTATGACTGTCTATGTGTATGGTTGAGGTGAAGTGGAAGTGTAAGCAACAGGAAACAAAAAAGTTAAAGAATAATAACTAAGAAGTAGAGGTGTTTGGGGAAATATCAATAAGTATATTGAAGTAATCCTGTATAAAGGCAGGAGTTGGGGGGGAGGGGAGCAAAGATAGTAAAACAGGTAATTAACTCATTAAGGAAAGAAGGAAAGTGTCCTAAAGGTCTGTAGACAATGTCTCTGAGAATTTGATTTGGTGGCAGATATGTATTGAGTAGACTTCTCACCAATGATGTTAGAGGGTGAGCTTATAAAGGAAATTGGGGGGCAAGGAGTATTCAAACTCCCCCACCTAGACCAGCAAGTTGAGGAGAGCTAGTGAAAGTACAACCAGTGCTAGAAAAAGAGACCAAGGATGAAGTTTCTTCAGGAGGTATGTAGGTCTGAGTCAGAGACAAAAGATGGAAGCAGTAAGGAAGGAAAAGCCTTAAATGGAAAACAAATTTATTATCTATGAAGCAAGCAAGCCAGAGACCATAAGGGAAAGAGTAAGTGGTAGCCTTGTGATGGAATATATATATATATATGTATGTATGTATGGATGTATGTGTGTATGTGTGTATGTATGTATGTATGTATGTGTATGTATATGTATATATATGTATATGTATACACACATATATGTATATATATGTATATATGTGTATATGTATATGTAGGTGTGTATATGTGTGTATACATATACATATGTATGTGTATATATGTATACACATACATATGCACATATACATACACACAAACAAGCATATATAGAGATACAATACACATATATATGTATGTGTTATGTATATGTGTGTATGTGCATATATGTATGTGTGTACATTTATGCATGTCTGTATGCACACACATATATTCAATGTATGTAAAATATGCATTTATATGTGTGTGCTCCTATACATACATACACATGCATGCACAATATATGCTTCAAAAGATCATGTGTGTATATAATTTACATATATATGTATATATATTTCACTCATTCCCCTCAACTGAGATATGTGTGTATGTGTGTGTGTTCATGTGGTATATGAAATCTCCTTTGCCTTCCCTTTTTGTGTCTTTTCTACCATCTTGTTACCCTTCAACTGTCTGTCCCCTATGTCTAAAAAGCTATTCCTCTTCAACTTTGTGTCTTAGAATTCATGGCTTCCTTCAAGATTCAGTCCAAAGTCTAACTTCTACAGGATGGGGCGGGGGGAGATGCAGTGGGATAGAAGGAAATAAGCATTTATTAAAAACCTACTATATGCCAGGAACTATGCTAAGTACGTTATAAATATTATCTCATTTGATCCTCATAACAACCCTATGAGGAAGGTGCTATTCTTTTCCTTATTTTACAGTTAAGGAAACTGAGGTTAGTAGAGGATAAGTGATTTAACATTTTATTAATAAACTAATAAGTGTCTGAGGTCAGATTTGACCTCAGATACTCCTGACTCTAGGACAAGCATGCTATCCACTGAACCACCTAATTGCCAACCTGCTAGATTCTTTCCCTCTTATCGATTCTGCATGTACCATATATATGACTATTTATTTACATGTCTCCCTCGTTAAAACATAAACTCCTTGAGGACAGGAGTTGTTAAGGCAGCTGTGTGGAACATAGTAACTGTTTAAATGATTATTGACTGGCTTACTGATTTACCATAGCATCCACCCTTTCTTCTCCCCTGCCCCCAAACACCCAGCATCCTCAATCTGTTTCCTGAAAAAAGATTATTATTAGTCAGTCATTCACCACTTATTATTCTTTAGATTGAGAGGCAGCTTAGCATAGAGAGCTAGCCTCTGAATTAGGAAGTCTTGGGCTCAAATCTGGCCTCTGACACATGTTGGCTTTATAGCTGCACAAGTTGCTTACCCCTTTAACCCAACAAGCAACTTTTTTTAAGACTCCAAGTTGTATTGTATTGTATCTGTATTGCCAGAAGGAGTCTGCTCAGTGGCCTGACATGTATTAAGGAAATCACAGATATAGTAAAAAAACAATTATTTAGTTTGATATGCCATCTCCTCCATTTATATGGTTCATTATGCTTGCAAAGAACTTTACAAAATATGTTATCTAATATAATCCTTAGACCAACTCCATGAAGTAGGTGGTATTATCATCTTTATTTTACAGATAAAGAAATTGAGACTAAGAGGTTAAGGGACCAGCTCAGGTGCCTGAGCTATTAAGTGTCAGAGGCAGAATTTGAAATCAGATCTTCTGATTTTAAGTCCAGTACCTAATCCACCAATTCCATTTTACATCTTATACCTAATTATGAAATGAAAACATTTGTCCCCTGTTTAAAAAATTTCAGTCATCAGACAAAATGTTAGATATAATTTTGGATAGGGAAAGGACCTGGAACTACACTGTGTAGGCAGCTGCCTATTCTATAAGATGTTAATGCAGAAAAATGTATTTCAGATGTATTTCAGATCAAAATGGAGGAAATGATTGAAAAGGGTCCTGCAGTGTAGAAATAGATTTAATTGTTCATTTTAAATATTATTGTGCTAGCATTTTATTTGCTGTGTATTAATTTATTTTTATTATTAGGCCTGTTTGAAAGGTAGATAGAATGCAACCACTATTTCATTCCTATTACTTGGACTATCTGAATTCAAGAAATTAAACAAAACTGTACTCTTGCACAATGTATGTCAGTCTCAATGTGACATTTGAAAGATTTTCTTTGAAATGGTAATACTATTGCAATTTCTTGTATTAAGAACAAACAAGTTTTGCTTTCAAGACAAGCAATATGTTCAAAGTTTCTTTAAACTTAATTATAAATGGTTTTCATTTGAACTCAGGTAGTTTGAGGTAGATGATTTATTACAGTAATGAGAGCATACTCTTTTCAATTGGTATAATAATGTTCCAGTTCACTGCTGCCATTTGAAAATGACATAAGAACTCAGTTCACTTAGGATATCTTCTTGTTTTTAATGATTTATTGTCATGGTTGCCAAATGTTTCAACTACTTAATGAAATTTCCCTTTTCTTAATGACTATGCTTTTAAAAAACTGATTTCATGATTTTCCATAAAATGGTATCAATTCCTTTTAAATTATTGCTTACTTCTCATTGTGATACTATTATGAGTGTACCTGTGTGTAGGATTGTTATGTATTTTGGCCAATTCCATGACCCTCACATACTGGAAGTATATGAGTTTCAAGGAAGTTCTTGGAAGAAAATGTGGTGATCAGATAGTTTACTCTTCCTCTTCTATAGTAACAGAAGAGTTTTGAATCACAGCATTTATGCTTTCTATAAGAACAGGTCCATAGTGTCTTTTATTGAATTCTACAAAGTGAGAAAAAAGTAGAATAGGATTAATATTTATATACTTGAGGGCAACTGGGTAGCATTGTAAAATAGGAGAGGCTTGTGTTTAGCCTTTTTTTTCCTTCATACAAAACTCTCCTCTTGACTTTCGATCCTGGGTACCTAGAGTTTTCATGTAGCCCTCTGCCATTCATGGCTTCCTACTATGTCAGCCTCATATAGACAGGTAGCAATCTTATACTCTTAATATTCCCTTTTATAATATTTTCCTATCCTTTATTCTATTTTTCTACTATTCTACTATTTTAATGCATCAATCAAAACATTTAAACTAATGATTTAATAGCTAATAATGATCCAATAGAATACCTTTCTTAGATATAATAGTATGCATTGTTATACCCAAATCATGTCTTGTTCAAGTTTACAATTTCATATTGATAACTGTATTCATTGACAGAACCCAGTGTTAGAACTGGAAATTTTAAGCAAAAGTGGGTGGTTATTTTTCATCAGGAAGCATTTCTTTGATGCCCCTCAAAGTCTTTAAAGTGTCCCAAGTAAGCAAAAAACATACTCAAAATATGTATAAACTTGATTCTAGTGGAAAATCTTCAATTCTCCCTAATTCTCAACCTTCTCATTTGAATTTTAAGTCTAAATTCTGGTATCTGGTAATGGAAAATATTTTAAAGTTAATTATATCTCATTATTGTTTGAATCAACAGTTTTGCTATTCACTTTTTTTAAGTCACCAAAACAATCTCAAACCTAATTACTTTTTACACTATGCCAAAGCTTATTTAAAAAAAAATTTTAAAGTTATTTTTCCTCTGGTTTACACACTTTTCAGATGACAGTTTAGATGACATTGAAATCTGGTAAACATGTTTTAAAATTCTGCACGATGTTTCAAAATAAATTTACTCTGACCCTAAGGTTCATAGTTTGAATGGATTGTGAGCTCAGTAGAAATAAACAATGTGATACAGCTGCCAAAAACGTTCATACAAACATAGATTGCTCCAAGAGAGTATGTCCAGGATGAGAAAAGGGACAATCCCAATGTACTCTTCCCTGGTCATATGTATCTGGAATTTTATTCGGTTCAGGCCTCCACATTTTAGAAAGAATACAAACTGGAGACTTTAGCCAAAGGCTACTAGGAAAGTGAAGGATTTTGAGATCCGCCCCTATGAAGATCATTTGCAGGACCTGGGCAGGTTTATCCTAAAGAAAAGGAGCCTTGAGGAACTGAGATGGCTGCCTTCCAGAATTTGAAGGGCTGTCATGTGGGAGAGGGTTTCAACTTGTTTGTTCGGGCCACAGAGGGCACAATGAGAATCAATGTTCAGAAGTTTCAGAGAAGCAGTCTTACGATGAATGAAAAGAAATAAATAAAATAATTCCTGGCAATGTGAGCTAGAAAGAGCTAACTTGAGAAGGATTGGGTTACTTCGCACCAAATGTTTTCACAAATAGTCTGGATGACCATTTATCAGGCATATTTCAGGAAGTCCATTTCTTCAAGTGTGGTTTTAGATGAGATTGCTTCAAAGGTCTCTCTTAATACTGAAATTCTGTTCTGATTCTGCTATCAGCATTAAAATTACAGATCTCTGCAAAGTCTATTTTTAGGTGATTCAATTGCTATTCTTGCTTAGAATCTAGGTATCTGAAAATGTCTTTTTTATACTTAGGAAAATTTTAATAGAATCAAGGTTTTTGTTGTCTTTTTTTTTTTTACATTATGGTTATCTCCTCAAATCCCACCCCCTCATTTAACTGCTTGTGACACAGAATAAGTGTCACAAGTTACAAAATGAGCACATCTGACAGCACATGCAATTTTCAGCTTCTGTAGCTCCCCACCTCTCTAACAAGAGGAGAGAAGCACATTTCATCATCTTTTCTATAAGACTAAAAAATCATATATTTTTAGAGCTGGCAGAGACTTTATAGCTCATGTAATCCAAACACCTCATTTTACAGATGAGGAAACGCAGGCTGAGAATGTGAATAAAAAAGTGATTATGTGATTCATGAAGCACTCCAGCAGCTTAGGAATAATTGCATTGTGCTAAATTGAATTTCTGACCTTGGTCTAGTCCCAATTTTTTTCTCAGTCTTATGTCCCAGTATTGGCCCACAAAGTCAGTTTCTCACTTCCTTCTCATTGGTCAGAAGGCATCAGAGGGCCCCATAATGATCTAAAGAAGGCAAGTTTTAATGATGTTAAAATATATAAAGTAGCTGAATTATTTTCTTCTGTTAATTCTAGACCTGGATAATTGTAGAAAGAACTTCAGAGAGCAACTCATCCAGTCTCTATCTATTGACTAAAGAAGATTGTATCTTATTCCTTTGTATCCCTCTTTGTCAACTATAATACCATAGGTTATAACATGACGTTAATAAGATATTGTTTAGGATTTCATTTAATTCACCAAACATTTATTAATTAATGATAATGTGTTGGGCAATGCAATTAGTCAATTAGTCAACAAACATTAATTAAATCCTTATTATGTGCCAATAGGTCAATAGTTAGAGTGAAGGAGTGAGAGTGTTCCAGGCATGCAGGACAGTCAGAGAAAATGGCCAGAACTAAGAGATTAATTAGTTATGGAATAGTTTTGTTTTTGTTTTTATTTTTTGTTCCCCCCCCCACATAGATAGGAAATGCTAAGCAATAGAGAATTATAGAATTAATACAATCAATTAAGAAGGCTCATTGGGACATTTCCAAAAAGGGATGTTCATTAATTACTTTACATGTCATTTCTATTGAGTACACATAGACAGATGAACACCAACTGGATTCTTCCTTTTAGTGGTTTCTCTGTGCAGGTGAATCTCTTCCTCTTAAACAGTCTACTTATATCCCTATATCCATCACCACCATGATTGCTCCAATAACCAATAACCTTATGGCTGATATTTAGGAGGGGGAAAGATTCTAGCTCCTTTTTGAGATCTCATAAAGCTCTGTAGAGAGAAGACACAAGGATGAGATCTCATATCATAACCTCAAAGTTTTTGGCTCACTTGTAGGTAAAAGACATTCCTTTCCAAAATTCAGAGGAAGATATTCAGTGGATCATTGGAACCACTTAGACAGTTTAGATAAGCTTGGCAAAATTGATTATTAAATTTTCAGTGTTAGCTTTTATATCCCTAAAATTAGCAAATGCTAGAAATCTTTTTTGATTTATTATTTTTCTGATTATTTAGACTTAAAATGCAGGTTGGAAAAAATGTTAATGCAGATTAAACAATTCAGATTAAATCTATACTAAATTTCAAAGTCTGTCAACAGTACATCAGATGATCTTGTCGTTAAACATATAATTTTCCAGCATTTCTTTGCAGTCTTTCTGATATCTAGAAACCAATAGGAAGAAATAGTCTGATGGGTTGGTATCATCCCTTTAGTGTATCCATTGATTTCTTGGTACAGATGACAATTAATAGTGGCAACATGGCCAATATGAAGCAGTCAGAAGATATGTGAGACTGCTCTCAAGTGTGTGGGTTTGGGAAGGGGAACATCACATTTTCCAAAGGGAATGCTACACTATCAAATAGTGGAATTAGAAGAAATCTAACAACAACAATAGTACCAAACATTTATTAAGTGGTTATTCGGTGCCAGGTACTGTATTAAGTATTAAGGATACAAATAAAGGCATAAACAGTCTCTGACCTTACAATCCATTTGTGGAGAAATCATACAGACAACTATGTTTGGACGAAATATAAAGGACAAATTGGGATATTTTCACAGAAGAAAGCATTAGCATAAAGTGTGACTAGAAAAAGCTTCTTGGAGAAACTGAAATTTTTAGCTGAGACTTGAAGGATGCCAGAAAAGTCGGGAGGTAGAGATAAGGAAGGAAAGAGTTCCAGGTTTGAGAGAGAGTCAATAAAATATAGTTTGGGGAATATGGAATATCCTGTTTGAGGAGCAGCAAGGAAAGTGCTACTGGATCTTTTACTAGAGTAGAATAAAGTATAAGAAGAATAGAAAGTATGGGAGAGACCAGATTATCAAGCACCATTAAAAGCTAAACAGTGGATTTATATTTGATCCTGGAGAGACACCGTGATTCATTGAGTTAGGGTTATATGATCATAAGTCCCCTTTAGGAAAATTTCTTTGGCAACTTAGGAGAGGATGTACTGGAGTGAGGAAGAGAGACAAGCTAGAAAGTAGAAGTTATTTTACCTAAGTCATAACAAAAATATTCCCCTGACATACTTTAGATGTACAAAGATTCAATGACTCTAAATTGTTAATATTTTCATTTTTCTTCATAAGTCCTAAATGAAACAATGCAATGTAGTAAATAATGAAGTATTTTTATTGTTTTTGTTGTTGTTGTTATTGGTGGTGGTGGTGGTGGTGGTGTGTGTGTGTATGCGTGTTTTAATAATTGCCCCAGATGGAGACCTGACTAATGTTAGAATTATCCCTTTGTGACATGCTGTAAGTTTGGTCATTATCATCTTTGTGATGCTTTAGAACAGGGGTGGGGAACCTGCAACCTCAAGGCCACATGTGACCCATTAAGTCCTCAAGTGAAACCTTTTGATTGAATCCAAACCTCATAGAACAAATCCCATTAATAAAAGGATTTGTTCTGTAAAACTTGGACTCAGTCAAAAAGCTTCACCCAAGGACCTAGAAGGCCACATGTTGCCTGGAAGTCATAGGTATCTCGCCCTTGCTCTAGAAGAATCAGCCTTTTTACCATGCAATTCCAGAGAATGTGTTAGCAATGACCTGAAGCTATGTTCCCATGTGTTCAAAGGAAAGCATCCCCAGAAGAGTAGGGAAGCCAAAAGGCATTCACCAGAGAATCACATAGAGGACTGGCTTCTGAATGCCCTCTGGTCTTCTCAGGATGTATTTAAATGAATTTGTTCCCTTCTCCCTCCTTCTCATTTCTCCAAATCATTATAGGATGAGGAGTGGAATAATCAAGCTTATTTGTAATAGTGTATATTCTGATGATCATCAGAAAGTGCTTTTACATTTGTAAACTCTGCATAGATTGTGCTACATAATCATAGCATTTTTATGTCACTCAAAATAGTTTATTGCTAGTAAATAAGCCATTAGAGAAGTTTTTTTTTCCCTTTCTATCTGCAATAATTTATTGATTGTGTTTTGATAATACACAATTGTAGAATTTGGGGAATTTTAGGATTTTAGTAAAGTGCCTCCCCCATAATTCTCACTTTAATTACCATAACAAGTTTTCTTCCAGTTTTTTTCTTGAAAGCCACCAGTGAAAGGGGATCCACTGCCTACTAAAGTAGCCCATTCTATGTTAGAACAACTTTAATAGTCACAAATTTTTTCATAACATTGAATTAATTTTTTTCTTTTTGTAGGTGCCACACATTGTTCCTAACTCTGCCCATATATGAACACATAATTGCAATCACAGAACTGTGACTACAGTTCTCCTTTTGTGGACTTCTGTTCAAGTGAATGCTAAATAAAATACTCTGAATGGAAAATGTTTAGAACTGTGTCAATTGAATTTTTATTATATATTATACACTATACATCAATAACAATGAAATGCAAAGTGATTTGAATAAATTGGAAATGCAGATTGTTTAGGTAATGCCTCATTGTGGTTTCAGCTGTAAGCCTTTTATAATTTGGTAAGAACATAGACAGCATGTGATTCTCCTACCTAAAATGAATATATATATATATATATTTTATGTATGAATGTATAAAAGATGAATTCTTCTTTGTGGGTACTCTCTTTAATAGTACAATTCACAACCTATCACTACTCCTCACACTGTGTAATACCTGTCCACATCTTCCATAAATCTTCCACGAGGTGTCAAACCATTTTGAGCCTTTTTTCTGTGTCTCTTGACAATGGATAGATGCCAGTGGAGTACAGATACCCTTATTTTACATATATGAATGGCCCACCTGCTTTACTAGTTATACAGTGCATCCCCTGATGTCACCCTTTATACAATTTACTCAGTGTAATTCTTCTTTGGTAATATGTTGCAGCCTACTCAAGCATATCCTGCTAACTTCATTTCCCTTTAGCTGACCCATGTCTTTAATTCATTACAAGATTATATTATCCATGAGCCAAGCATATAGTATCATCAGAGGCATACAGCATTAATATAGAGGAATATTAATGTTATTTTAGAGGAATATTAATTTTTTTTTAATTTTAAAAAGAGTCTTTATTTTATGGAAATGTTTGAGGTCATTAAAGCTTTGCTTTATTTCCCCAAATGAAATCTAACCTGATATCTCCGTCCTATTCTGTGTTTGCCTCATTGCCCATATATCATATCAATCCAAGTGCCTACAATGGTCTTTACCATAGGCATTCTTTAGAGAATTATTTCCCCTTCTTCCCAGCTAGATAGGCCAAATTCATTAGAATGATTTGAGATATCATTTGTGAAGTGCTACTGAGAGAAATGATTATTATTTCTCTTATATTAATAACCAATTGATATTGGGGAAATCCAAGGGTTTTTCTACTATCTATTTCCTCATTCAAAGTCCAGTTGTTGTGAAGGGCATTGTGGATCAATAAGATTGCCCAAGTCCTCTGGGCATGTTTCCTGTCCTACTCAACTATAAGACCTTACAAAGAAAATCTAATGTAGGTGAATTCTGGGACATTGTGTTCTACTCAGGCAGGACTGGGTGGATCCCTTTTGTCTAGATTGCCTGAGGCTGGGTAGTCTGGAGGTAGAGATAGACTGTTAGTTCAAGAGCGACATAATCAAAGTCAGTCTGCAGCCCCTCATTAGAATAAGTCTACTTCTCATTATAATATTCATCCTCTCATTAATTATTAACCAATCATATTGGAACACCCACTTTCAAAGAATATTTAAATGTTGAGCAGCCTCTATGATTCATCTTTGATTCCTGAGTACGCTATTGATCACTTTTATTAATTATTTGCTAGGCATAATTAATAAAATGAATGTTAATTAGTCAGAAGTTATGTTTTTCAGACTTTTCATATGTCACATTATAATGTTCCAGGTTTTCATTATATCAATCCAGTTATCAACAGATAGGATCATCTTGAGGGGTTTACTATCTAAGGGAAATGTATCTTTGACTTGGACTACACACTGGATCTCCTCCATGGCAATGACTGACAGGCAAACATACATCTCCTTATTTTATGTCTTTATTAACATTAATAATCAGAGTATTGTCAAACAAGCTCTCTGTTGTGACATCTTGAAAGAAATCTTGCATGATTCGGTGTAAGTACATAAGTACAACTTGTTAGAACACAGTGCTTAATGTGACATTTGTTTTACTTAAATTTATAAAAAAAATTAAATACTCAATAAACAAAATAGAGATTTTCAGACGTGATGGTGTACACTAGCAATCTCTACTGATACAGAGGATTACACTGGTAGATCCCCTGAGCTTCAGAGTTCTGAGCTTCAATTGGGCTAACACTCAATCTGCCTCAAACTTGAACTCTTCTCCTCCTTCTCACCTACTACATCATTTTGCCATACAGGTATCACATCTACTAATTCAGTTACCCCTTTTTCTGTTGTCTTCCTCATTACAATTTCATGTCCTTGAGAATCAGAGCTGGTCTGCTTGCTTGTGTTTGCATAACCAATAGTTATCACAGTGTTTGGTACAAAGTAAGTGTTTAAAAAATGCTTTATCTATTTTACCAAATACTTGGATAAATTAATAGATGGAGTACTTATCAAATTTATAGGACACAAACATTATATCACTTCTTATACCGATTCCCAAACAGAAAACTGTAAGCACTCTTTCAGTGAACATCTTTTGTTGTGCTCTCCAATGATATTAATACTATGTGTGCTAATATGTTGTGTTTTCACCTCATGGGGGTTAATGGATTTTATTTTCCCAATAAGAGCTAGCAGATCTTCATGTATACAGTTAGAAGATGTACTACGGTCCATGTGAAACTAGATTAAGGGACATATTTGGTCTATTAATCAGATATTTAAAAAGAAACAAAGGAATTATATTCACTAGGTGGTGAGAGTAGGAGTTTCCTGTGATAAGTCCCCAACACCAATCCTTATATCGTTATGGGTAAACTGACATATCTGAGTTCCCAAGCCTTAGTTCTTTCACATCTCTTATTCTTCTGCCTTCTTCCTAAAATTGCCATTTCCCTTCTCAAGGAGATTGAGGCCACAATGGCATTTAAGTTGGATTTGCAGAGGGATTATATCTTTAAGAGGGAAGCTAGGTGGCACAATGGATAGAGTATTGGGCCTGGAGTCAGGAAGACTCATGTTCCTAAGTTCAAATATGGCCTCAGATACTTATGAGCTGTGTGACCCTGGAAAAGTCACTTACCCCTGTTTGCCTCAGTTTCCTCATCTGTAAAATGATCTGGAGTAGGAAATGGCAAACCAATCTAGTATCTTTGCCAAGACAAATGTGGTCATGAAGAGTCAGACACAACTGAAATGACTGAATGTCTTTCAGGGGATCATTTGTATCCCACTTGTGGCCTATATTTAATTGGTTAAAGGTCATCTTCAGACTCTTGTGTAAGACCATACAGCTCAGTGAATACTGAGTGTCTTTGGAAGCAGCTAAGTAAGAAATGATTCAAGGCATAAGAAGTGGATACATTCAGGGGCTTAGGAAGCCTAAAGTGCCTTAAGTCCAAGCAAAACTGCATTTTTTTGTCCTATGGATATGTATAAAGACCCTCAAAAATACTCTTTAACATGCTACAAATACCCATAACTTTCATTAGTAGAAGTCAGAAATATAGCATTCATTCAATTACTCATTCAATAGCAAGCATTTTATAGAACTTTAAGACTTTACAAAACCTTTTTACATATGCTATTGCATTTTATTCTCACAACAACACTGGGGGGTGGATACAATAATTATTCTCATTTCACATATAAGGAAAGTGAGCTAGACAGAGGTTAAGTGACTTGTCCAGGGTCCCATCCTTAGTAAGCAGAATTTAAACTTAGGTCTTCCTGACTCCAGGTGCAGTGCTCTATCCACTCTGAACGTACTGGCCTATTTTTTTGCCATTGATAGTCATTTGATAAATTCAGATGGATTACAGATTTTTTAGTCATCAAATCATCAAATGTTAGAGTGGAAATACCACTCATTTTTGAAAATGAGGAAATTGAGACCCAGTAATGTTAAATAACTTGTTAAACTTACAGAACTTGAAGTGCTAGAGCTAGGATTAGAATGAGGTCTCCTAAATTTCAGACCAGTATTCTGTTCACTAAACCGTACTATAGGGATCACCAAGTTATTGGTTTCTGGTTTGGGTTTGACTGACAGAGTATGCATTTTTTTCTCCTCTTCATTCCATATACGAGAGAAGAACAAAATATTTTAAAATTATGTCTTTCTGGAGAATGGTTTGATTAATTGAAGTCTATCTTGGTGGCAGATCATTGCTTCTAGTAGATTAAATTTAATTTCTAACTGGGTTTCTAGTAACTTCAATAATCAACCCAAAATGTGATTTTGGGCCCTAGAGACTTTGGAGAATGTTTAATATAAGTAAAAGCTAAGTTCCTTAAGGGCAGAAGATATTTTGCTTTTTGGCTTTGTATCCTTAGTGTCTAACATACATCCTAACTACAGGTGGAACTTATTAAATGTTTGTTCAACTGAATTTAAGTGAATTTGTGGAAGGAAACAAAAATTGTTAAGCACCTACTGTGTGCCAGGTACTGTGCTAAGCATTTTACATGCATTATCTCCTTTGATCCTTACAATAAACCTGTGAAATAGGTGCTATTATTATTCCCAATTTACACTTGAGGGAACTGAGGCAGAAAGAGGTAAAGTGACTTGCCCAGAGTTGCACAACTTCTGAGTGTCTGAAGCTAGATTTGAACTCAGGTTTTTCTGTATCCAGGGTCTATCCAATGTATGAACTAGCTGCTTCTCTCTGAAAGTCATAATCACCTCATTTTCCACTCAGTTTAGACTTGAAGCAATTTCCATGCCCTCTAAGGACCAGCCAAACTGACTTTGCTGTTTCTCATATATGACATTTCAGCCTTTGCATAGGCTCTCTCAAAAAACTATAGTGCATCCCTCACCTCCACTTCTTTCTTTCAAGACTTAGCTCAAATACCACCTCCTACATGAGGTCATTGATAATCCCCACAGTTGCTCATGGCTCCCCCTATTAACCCAATTTACCTTGTGTATATTTTATAAATGATGTATTTACATATTGTTTTCCATGATCTAATGTAAGCTCACCAGGGTCAGGACTCCCTGAAGGCATTTTTGTCTTTTTATCTCCAACTCTTAGCACAGGGTTTGGCACATAGTAGGTGCTTAATAAATGCTTATTTAATGTAAAAAAAGACACGGGCTCCCCCAAATAATTATAATTATTAAGTAACTTTTTTCCTATGTAAGAAACAATGATATGTTCTCAATTTATTTTACTATAGAATTGAAACTCAGAGTTGGAAGGTATATTAGTGGGAACATATATCATATTTTTAAAGTAGGGGAAAATTTTTAAATAACATAAACAAATGCCAAACTTATCAAATTTGCTAATGTCACAGAGGTTGAGAACAACTGCAAACTGTTGGATGATGAAGTAAGTAAGGATCTAAAAAGATCTCAAAAGGATGGAATGAGTGGTCAAATCTCACAAGGTGTGATATAGTAGAGATAAATTTAAAGAAGATATGCTATATCTTGAAATATTTGAAGAACTAGCTTATAGAAGAGAGACACTTTTTTTTTGAATGGTGACAAAAAGTAGACCTAGTAGAAATAGGCAGAATTTGCAGAAAGAGAGGATGTTTTAAGCTTTATGTCAAGAAATTAGATCTGGGGCAGCTAGGTGGTATAGTGGAGAGAGCTCTGGCCTTGGAGTCAGGAGGACCTGAGTTCAAATCCGACCTCAGACACTTAACATTTACTAATTGTATGACCCTGGGCAAGTCACTTAACCCTGATTGCCTCACCAAAAATAAAAAAAAATGAAATAAAAATAAATAATTAGATCTCTTCAAAAGTAAAATGGGATATTTTGGGAGATCCTGCCCACTCCCTCATTGGAGGTCTTTGAGGAGTAGGGAATGGTCAAATTGGTGGCAATGTTGGAGAAAGAATTCTTGGTCAGGTACAATTTGGGATTGAATTAGATACCTCTGAGATAGAGTACAAATCAGATTTTGTGATTCTATGCTTCCACTGTTTAGAGACATGGCTTCCTCCTATCTCCCTTAAATCTAAAGCAAATAAAAATAGAAGTTAAATATAATAAAAATATCTAGAAACCAAGCAAATTTCTATAATCTAGGGTAAGAAGAGTGGGAGATTATGAAAAATATTTAAATTATCTGAGTAGGAGAATGGTGATTACAGTGGCTATTATATTAAGGAAGGGTATGGATCTTCAAATGAAGAATTTGATAATGGTTGGGTCAATCAATAAATACTGATCACAATTGCAGGTATATTTCAATCAATCTAAAACCATCTCTCAGTCTAAGGACAGTCATATCTGTATGAAATATAATAACTGCAGTGATTAATTTTAGCACTCACTATAGCAGATTAAGTGATCCTTGTGTAATGGAATGCTTCAATTTTTGCAAAAAAAAATGGATATGGTTCAAGTCAGAGATTTTATTTAGAATATTTTTTTTCTCCTATATCTCATGGTAATTAGCATGAAGTAGTAGACAGAGGACCAGGTTTGGAGTCAAGAAGACATGGTTTCAAGTCCTTCCCATAACACATACTGGCTGTATGACTGTAAGCAAATAACTTACAAGCTCAGTGTTCCAGTCAAATCTATATGTTGACCTGAATCAGTGGTGACAGTTCCCATGCCTAACATGCCCTATTGCAGTGAAATCACAAATCTGCACAAAAACAAACAAAAAATATCTACTCAATTTTAGGATGGAAGAAAGCATATTTCCATATGGCTGTACCATTCACTGATATAGATGGTGTGTAAATGACTAAAGATGGCCTTGGGAACCACCTTGTAAATAACATAACAGCACCTAATAGAGAACTGTGATATTCATATATGCTTCTCAAGTGCATAGAAATCATCTCTGTCATGAAGGTAGAGGATAGTTAGAGAGGAGTTTTCTGACTGATCCAGAAATATTGTTTAGGTTGAGCAGAGAATCTCTGGAAGAGTCACTAGGTTTCTCTTCTCCCCTGCACAAACAGAACCTATCTGTTACCTGGCATATGTGGCAAAAATGATCTTATTATTACTCCACTGTAAATCTTCTTATAAAGCCATTAAACTTTTGTAAGCATAACTAAATTTTAGACACCTTTTAATCTACTGTTCCAAAAATAAGGCTAGTTATTATTTTTTCACATTTTCTTTCTCTGTCTCTTAAAAAAAAACTTGCAGGGGAAAAAAAGAAAGAAATGACATTTGTTTCCCATAATAATAAAGAAGAAAATGTGCTTGTTTAGAATTTTAAATGTAAGCATTTATGTTGTCACATTTAATAATAAACAAGAGAAAATGAGCAATGTTACCAGCAAATAGAAAAGCTGTCATTTCTGTATACCCCTTACTGTTCAAATATGCAGTTGACTAAAACTCAGTTTCAAAAATTCTATTTACATAACATTTTTGCAAATTATTTTCCATCTTCCAAAATCATATGCTCTATGTGTCTGAAATGATATAATACTACCATGAGATTTAGACACACTAAATTTTGATAAATGGTTGCATTTCATATCACAAAGGTTTCAATGCAAATGTTCATTACAATTTAGACACATAGATGCCTCCTGAGTTAATTGTTTGAATTTCACTGTCTTCATGGAGATGATACGAGAGTCTAGGTTAGAAGTAAACTTGTACAGAAAGACCTCTTGTAATTGACTTCCCACTTGCCCTGTTGGATATCTTAGAAGTATAGAGATGACAGCTGCCATGATGATGAAACAAACAAATGAAATATCAAGTTACAGTATAACAAATGAAATTAAAATATCTGAAGGAATGACTAGAAAATGCAAGATAGGTGATTTATGTGGAAAAAAAGCACTTATCTTTACTCACAACATGCCAGTATAATAAACGAATTATCTTGCAATTAGAAAATAGACAAAATATACAATGTTAATATGCTATACAGATATGCTATTTATGTGTACTTTGTTTATAAATATATGCATGTATATACATATACATATATATATATATATTTCTAAAATTATACAGTTTCAAAGGTAAAGGTTCCTGGGTTGTAGCATGGAAATTTTGTCAGCATGTAACCACTGGAGGATAATCAGTATTATATTTCTTAAAACAAAACAAATATTTTTGTTAGAAGTTACTTGACAGACAGAAATAAAATCAATAGCATTAATTATATTCTCCTTGATTTGACCTGTTTTCACTTGGAATTTTTAATAGGAAAATCCCACCCAATTCATGAATTCCCTAATTGAATTCAGAAGATTTTTTTAAATTGTATTGGAGAATCAAATGTTCATTAGCTGACATCTTTCCTGGATAATAAAGTCTAGTAAGCTGGCCTCAGGAATCCTGGACCTACTTAGGAGCACCCCAAGGAGAAATTCCATCTGTACATATTCTTTGGGAACTTGCTAAGCAGTAAAGGAATTTTGTGACTACCTTTGCCTTCTGGTTTTGAAGTATACAGCAAAGATAATGAGATTTTGCTGGTAAGGCTGAATCTTTCAAGATCCTCCTGGGATGACTTCTAAGATTCTTTAGAGGACTGTTATTAAATGGTCAAGTTCTGGTCAGATCTAAAGCAGACTCACCATTCCACCCAAAACCTGACAACTTTTCTTTTCATGCTGTGGCAAATTTTCCATTTGAATCCATTTTCTTGGGAGAAGCAATGTGTTTTAAACTCTAATCTACATAAGGTGAGATACCATATTATTGTTATTTCATACTAACTTTGTAAAATCCTCAAGTTCTAGAAAAATGAATGAATCCATTCTGAACTCTTTGAATGTCTTAATTAACCATTTATCTTACTTTCGAATGGACTGCAATTCAGTAGAGAGATTATCATGCAGCATAGAAATATTCTGAAGGTAAAGTAAACACTTAATGGTTCACCCTTGACTACAGAATTGCTCACAAGGTGCAACAGCATCTTGTTCCAACCAGTTTTTTCCAGCCTTATTTTACAGTACTTCCTTTCATTTATTTTACATTCCTGACAAGTCCAACTACTCACCATCTTACAAACACTTCTTGCACATATGTTCTAAAGCCATCTATTCCATGAAGATCAACCAATCACAGTTACATAGGACTTCAAAGTTTACAAACAACCACTCTCATAACAACCCTTTAACTGATGGAGCTTCTCAATATCATTACACACATTATGAAGAAGAAGAAATTCAGAGAAAGATTAATCGATTTGTCTATGGTCACACAACTGAAAAAGGTTAAGATTTGAACCATGTCTCCTGACACCAAGTCCAATATTCTTTCCATTAAAGCACCTTTATATTCTCCTCTGCACCTATTATAATACTTTGAAAATAGTGTATACTCAAAAAATATTTATCTAAGAGTGAATGAATAAGTAAATGAATAAATGAATAAATGAACTCAGTCAAACTGAGTCTGAGGGACTCAGTCAAACTGAATAATATATGCTACTTGCAATTATAATAAAGAATTCCAGACAAACTATTTTAATGAATTAGAAAGTGAGTTTAAGGCAATAGAAAGTAAAGTGTTTGCTAATGCATACTGTCGAGATGATAAGACATCTAATTTTACGTGACTTAGTTCCTTAAGATGAACATTTGAGTATTTGTCTTGAAGTTAAAATATTTATATTTTGTACTTTAATTTCAAAACCCTATTAAACACATTCTGTGAGCATCCAAGAAGATTTCTTTTGGTATACACAGGAAATCTATCAATTACTGTATCTCATTTGTAGTAAATGAAAGTAGAAGAAAGGCCTAATTAATGCATATTCTACAAAACCCTTCAAAATGACAGCTCTACCCTCCCAATGATTCACACACACACACACACACACAAAACTTGAATAACAAACCAACTATACTCATCTAGCACTTTTAAAGCTTCTTATTGTATGCACAGCACATGTCTCCATGTATAATTTACACACACATTTGTGAGTTACTGGGAACATCATTAATATGAAGTTCTTATCTACAAATGGTGCTATTACCAACTGAAAATTATATTGACTTAATCATGTGCATCTATGAGTTCATAATGTGAAAGAGAGTATAATGTCATATAAAGATATTTAAAGCAGTAGTTCTCAAACTTTTTTTTGGTCTAAGGAACACTTTAAACTCTTAAAAATTATTGGATACCCCAAAGAATTTTTGTTTATATGGGTTATAGCTATCAATATTTACCATATTAGAAATTAAAATACCTTCTTATTGTTACAAAAATAGACTCCCTGAAAGAATCTCAGGCATTCCCAGGGGCCTCAGGACCACACTTAGAGAATTACTGCTTTAAAGGAATTCCAATGGATCTCATCAGTATAAACAATCTTAACCCCAGCATATTTTAGAACTCATTCACATGTTATTATTCTATATAATTATTATCCCTAATCCTCCATAATTTTCTCATAATACAGGACTAAAGCTCTGTGCAATAGTCTTTTTTCTATTTCTATTTAAAATGGTGTAGATAAGAGAGAAATACTCAGGCTGTGCATGATTTAGCTCTTGCTAAATACCTGATTGGCTCATTTTCTTTTCTGAAAATACTTCTGATAGGTAGAGTTAATTTAGTTGTTGTTATTGTTTTTAGCTTATTGCATGAAAGGCACCATTGGTAATCAGCTGTGTCCTACTTTCACCTACCATGCATCTTCCCTTTTGGGGATTTGCAATCTGGAATCTTCTGAGAGCTGGTGTTCCATGTATTGGGAGCATACTGGCATTAAAACATTTGGCTTCTGTGTCAGAGAGCAGCTTGGAATCATTGACAGCACTGCATGATTTCTCTAATGCCATCTTACCCTTTCTCCTCCTCCTATTCAATTCCAGTCCCAACATATTGTCTTTCTGCCATGCCTTTCCAAGATATGTGAACTGATGGAGTAATTCAATGGGCTGCTTATCCAACTGAATGTCAGAATTTAGGCAATGAATGCTTCATTCATTTTTTTTTCTCCCTTTGTGTAGCTTGTTAGACCAATCTCTTGTGAATGGCTATGGATCTCATTAAGAAGTCCCTATAGTGTCCTATAATCAACATGTCATCTACAAAGCAACAGCTGGAGAATCTTTCCTTTACTAGGGAATCTATTTTCTGTTTGGATTTTGAGTATACCATCCGCCATGGTTCTGGCAAAGACCTTTGTTTAGCATATGTCTCTCTGTGAATGAAGAATGAATATTGCCCAGATTATGACCTTCAGTTGAATGGGCAGCTGACTTTCTTGGACCATCAGAACTTACATCTCAGATAGGCACTGCACATGGACAATAAGCTGCATCCAGATTTGATGCCTGAGGGAGAGGACAAGATTTCATTTGGAAAATTGCACTGTGCTTTTAATAGTCCTAAACTGCTTTCTAGCACAGAAGCCCATCTTTTTTTTTTTTTTAACTTTGATATCTTCCTGGTGTTCTATGATGTGGATATGAATCACAGAACATTAGGTCTCAAAAGAATCTAAATTACAGGCACCCTAAAGGGCAGTGGTAAAATGAATGGTGAGTGTTATTGGGTTACTGCTTATTTCCAGTGATAACACAAAGAAAAAATGGTATAATAAACATCTTTTAGAATTCATAGTCCTGGAAAAAGAGGTGGTCTAGTCATAGGAAAAGAGCAAGGGATAGCAGATAAGCACAAGTGTTGCACTGATAGCCATAAGTCAAACATTCATTAAGTGCTTATTGTTAAAAGTTAGAGGAAAGCCTATGGTTTGTTGGCTACATCATCTATGGTAGGTGTTCTTAACATGGGATCAGTAAACTTAGTTTTAAAATTATATTGATAGCTATGTTTTGATATGGTTGGTTTCTTTTTAATCCAATATATATATATATATATATATATATATAATTTTATGCATTTAAAAACATTATCTGAGGAGGAGTCCATTTGGCCACACCGGTGCACCAAAGGGGTTTGTGATACACAAAAAGATTAAGAACTGCTGGGCTATTGAATATCTGTGGATGGTCAGGGGGAAAAAACTGCACAGTATGAAAAACCATGGATGGCTTGAAATGTAAACCTATCGATAGAGTACCCAAATGAGATCCTAGATCTATCAAAGCAATACGAGTATTTATAGATACTGGAGACTCACTACAAAATTGTTCTCAGAATCTCCATGCGTGAAAAGGTCCCCTCCCACAATTCCATTTAACAAAATGTTTCCCTTTATTCTTGGGCTATATCTGACATTAAATTCGTTATGAAACATTCTTTGTGAAATAAGCTTTATGAAACATTCCCTGATTCCTTTATTTGAATGTCACTAGTAACTTATACCTGTTCCTTAAACTTACTAGATAGATAGAACGATAGATACACACACATATATGATAACTATATTGTATATAATTATATAATGATTATATAGTAACTATAGCTATATTGTAGTTATTTGTGTATGGGTTTTTCATCCTATTAGATTGTATTAAATTGTATGTTCTTTGAGGATAGTTTTTCCTCACTTCCTTTATTTCACTTCAATTCAAATTAAGAGGCCTTTATTAAGCAGCTACCATGAGTGTAACACTGTGATAAGTGCTGAGGGATACACAAAGTTTAGCAAGGAGCAACTAGGTGGTACAGTGCAAAGAGGGTAAAACCTGAAGTCAGGAAGATCTCACTTCAAATCTGGCCTCAGACAGTTATTAACTGCATGATTCCAGGCAAGTCACTTATCGTATCTGTTTTTGTTTCCTTGTCTACATAATAGGGACAGAAATAGTACCTACCTCTCAGTGTTGTCACAAGCATAAAATGAGGCAATATGCATTAAGCACTTTATAAACAATAAAGTGTTATACAAATGTTAGTAATTATTATTGGTATTACTATAATTATTATTACATATGATGCATAATTCTTGCCTCATCTAACAAAGAGATAATGGATAGGTGAACAACTCTGATATGCAATAACAGATGATATGTACATTAGAAAGGTTCAAACAAAAGTGCCAGTGAGGTCTGAGAGAAAGAAAAAGTAAAATATGTTTAAAAGGATAATTATTAACTAGGGTCACAGAGGAGGTTTCCTGGAGAAATAACATTTCTACTGGAATCAAGAGAAAAGATTGAAATTCAAAAATCAGAAAAGAATAGAGGGCAAACTGTGAGCAAGGCTATGGAATCAGAAAAGTGAAGAACATATTCAGAATATAGCTATTCAGTTTTCCTGGAGTATAGAATAAGTTGTATTGAATAGTCCAAGATAAGATTGGCAAGGTACATTGGCCTCAGATGGTAAAGCCTTTGTGTCATCCCTCCTAAAATATTGCCTTATCCTAAGTGATTGGGATTATGAAATCAGGGAATCTTAAATAGAGTTAGAAGGAATCTTGAAGAAAATTTACTTCCCATTTTACAGATAAGAATATTGAAGCCAGAAAAGTGAGGTAATTTATTTACTAGTTAGTGGAAGAACAGTAACTAGATTCAGGTCTCCTGACTTAATGTCTGTACTTACACAATCTTCCACTTGGACAACCCTGAAAAGATATAGGTCATCTCAAGGTCGAAACAGGAGGAATATTCTGCAGCATATTAGTAATTTTTTTAGTTGCACAGTGACACAGTGTCAAGTCCAATGGAAGTTTCTTTCAGCTGTTTCTAATCTAGGACAGGAAGCTCTTTTTTTATACCAGTCCTATCTTTAATTTTAACTTCTGTTTACCTCAATATAACTTAAAAAATATTTTTGGTTGCCCTTACAATTGTCATAAGGCTCCATTCACTCTGATTTTTAGCACTTCAGGTCCTATTTTAACATTTTTCTATTTCAATCAAGTAATCAATGAACATTTGTGCTTCCCTTGTGCCCAATATTGTGCTAGTAGGCACTGGAAATGCAAATCAAAGAATAAAAAAACAAGTTCCTCAAGGAGTTTAAGTTCTAATAAAGGAGACAACATGTAAAAGTATATTCAGAATAAACATAAAGAAAAATGCAAAGTAGTCAAATTTGAATAGAGGAACAGTGTTAGCAGTTGGAAAAGGAGAGGGTGTTAGGGAAAGTTTTAAGTAGAGAATGGTGCTTAAGCTGTGTCTTGAAGGAAGAGAGGGATTCTGTGAAGAGAAGTTCTTTTTAGATCTGCAGCATTCTAAGTTCTGTAAGTATTTGATCTTCATTAAGTATATTCCACCCCTCTTAAGAACACAGTATTTCTGTATTTTAAACTGTAGTTTAGAAATCCAAATCTCTTTCTCACATAAAATATTGTTAGTTACCCATTCAGTTCCCAAATATGCCTTTTTCTTCTGAATCCCCTAGATTTTATTAAAAAAAAACAGAACCTGTGTCTTTAAGGTCAACATTTACATTTCTCTGATTTCAAAATCTAGCTGTGCTTTTTACAATTCTTGTAGGATCAATTCTCTCAACATGAATCAATAAGGAATGTTAGCAGCTGTCAAGTTTGACAAGTCCTGGAATGATCCATTAGGTCTAAGATATATGTAGTGGGAGGACAGCAGACATCTCTATCATTCATTACAAGTTGGAAAACGACAGCCTTGGTAGCACTGGCTGGATGTTACCAGCGACCACTACCCATATTCTCTTCCTCTGACCATTATTGCATGACCTCTCTCCAGGAGGCACCTGTGACTTTTTGACATCTTTTATTTGAGCAAAAGAAATGTTTTGTTCCTCAGAAGGTCCCTCTATCTCTGTCCTTTATAAAAAAAAAGTCTTCTACCATTTTTAGAACTCCAAATATTTACTGTTCCTTCTCAGTGTTTCATTCTTTCACCTTCCAAACTCTGACATAGAAGACCTTAGAGACTTTTCCTCCATTCTTTCCAGGAACAACTCTTTGATAAACCAGGGAATGAATAAAAACCATTCATCTAATCCCTCCCTATATCAGGGAAATGAGTATGTCCTTTCTTGCATATAGATTTAATCCAAGGTTATTTTGTGTTCCTTTGCTGATATGTGGGAGGAGATGAGATTGTGGAATGGTGAGAGAATACTGAGGCTACATTAAATAGCTGTTTAAGGAATAGACTTGGTACCAGTGCTTCTTGGTAGAGAGACTTACTTAGTTTCAGATACTTCAAAAAAGAGAAATGGAAGAAAGAAAGATTTTGAAATGTCTAAATGAAACATTTAGAGAAATATGACTTCTCAACATATTCTTGATATTTAGCTTGACTCCTTAAAGACTTTGGGAAAAAAAAGGACTTCTTGTGTGAGATCAGGTCCTGTTTTTTTATCTGAACTGAGATTTTAGCTTGTTCATTCATTTCTATATTTTCTAGTATATTCTAATTTGTAAAATTCTCATTTCTCTTTGCTGTTTAATTGGATAAATATATTTCCTAGGTATTTGCTATTTTTCGTGGTCTTTGTGTAACCACAAAGGTATAAATTTGGAGCTACCCTCCCCCTTAAGAGTGACCATGAAAGCACCTTTTATTCTGAACCCATTGTAGCAGTATGCCAACAAAATTGAGAAAGGGCAGATAGCTATAAATCTAGTCTTGTACTCCTCATAAGTAGGTGAGAGATTCAACTAAAGATAAGCCCATAGCCCTTCTTCTGTTCCCCTCAAGGTAGAAATAATAGTCTCCCTTAGAGGCATATTAGAGATATTACATTTTGCTCCCTATACCGGCTAACTATGATTCCTTTACTCTTGTCATTTCTCTTGGTAATTATCTTGATAAATTACTCACCATGCATGGGGGTTCAGTCACTAGAGTTCCTAATAAGGTTTTGCTTAGTTATGGTTGTCTCCTTTTTTTAGGGGAGATGGGGGGTCAAGATAGAGTTCATTCATGACACAAAGCATAGAATAGAGGACAGAAAGTTGGCCTCAGAGCCAGAAACACAAAAAATAAAGACTGGATAAAAACTTGTTCAGTTGTTTTTTAATTGATAATTAGCAGATTCCTGCCAAAGCTATTTTCAAGCAGAAGGTGCCCCAATTATGTGTGATGTTCTCAAACAGAATTAAAACACAAGACTCTTATGACCTCTTCCTACCTTTTTTCTCTTTTCCTGTTGAAAGAATTTTGACATTTCCTGTTTTGAAATTTTTTGCCATATTATCTTCTACCATCCAGAGTCCCTATCATCTCTAAGATTCTATAACATAAGTCCATGGCCACTCAAATGTCTGTTACACTGTAAATTTGTCTACATATAGATTTATTAAGAATTTTTATGAAAAGAAGAAATTTCTAAAAACCTACAGAAAAACATATATTCCATTTGTTTGCAACAACTGAGTAATACTAGGAAGCAGATTTTGGTGCCTCCTACTCATGAGGTAGTGTTCATTTTGTTGCAAAGATGTGAAATATGTGCTAATCCTCATGCAGCAAGGAGGAGTATATTTAACGTGGCTGATAAAACAAATGTACTGAATCTGTGCCCATTTTCATTGATGGGTCCTACATTATCTCTTGTTGGAAAAGACCCTGATGTTGGGAAATATTAAAATCAAAGGAAAAGGTGATGGTAGAGGATGGGATGGCTAGATAGTGCCATGGAAGCAAGGAATAGGACCTTGGACAAATTTCATGAGATCCTGTAGGATAGAAGGGCCTGGTATGCTGTGGTCCACTGGGATCACAAAGAGACAGACACAACCGAATGACTGAACAACTCTGTCTAGGTCTACAACTGTAGAGTCTATAGGACCTAATGAAGTGCAAAAATCTATGAAAACTATTAGAGGGAAAATATAGTCTATTCATCCGATCACTTAGCTATTTCTTCCAAGTAGCTCTCAGAGTTAAAAAAGTTTATAAAATACTCAAAATTATTAAAAATCTTTGAGCTAAATTCTGTCTGCAGATAAATACTTGCAAATTTATCCAATTTTTAAAGTATATTGTGGGAGAAAGTTTGTCTCCTGGATTTGCCCAGAAGGAGCCTTCTTTCTGAGTACATAAACAGGGCCCTGAAGTCAATTGGAATTTTTCATGGGTAGGGGCACACATTTGGAAGATAGGACTCATTTTTCATGTACCTCCATATCTGTGCTGCTAATCCATGCTCCTTTGAAGTTAATGCTCCATGCATAGACCAACTCCATAGGACACAGAGCCTGTTTTGAAAGGCTTTTTTGCTTACAGTAAAGTTTAGCCCAAGTTTCAGAAGACCAACTGGGAAATTTTCCAGCTTAGTAAAACTTGCAATGAACTAGAAGAGATCAGGCAACTGAAACCCTTAAGCAACTATCAGAGATAGAGGCTGGAGAGATATAAAGCTGCTCATGAAACAACAAAGTCATAAAGTGTCATAAGCCTTCAGACAAAGGAAGAAAAGCTTCAACTTACTTTGAAAAACATTAGCACACATTGATTAATTATTGGTTACTGACTATTCACAGAACAGGATAAACAAAAAAGGACAGTAGAATTGTTATTGGGGAGGGTGGGGCATGAGAAGAAAGAAGGACAGTGGCTTATGTTGACTAAGAAGCTTACTTAAGGAGCAGGTGGCAGCAGACAGAGCACTGGCACTGTAGTCAGGAGGACCTGAGTTCATATCTCGGCCTCAGATAAATAACACTCACTAGCTGTGTGACTCTGGGCAAGTCATTTAACCCCAACTGCCTCACCAAAAAGAAAAAAAAAAGCTTGCTTAATAGAGGAACATCACACCTTACACAACAGCATATATTTAGAACTAGAAAAGACTATGTCAACACTTTAATTGTGCAGATGAACCAATGATGAGACCAATATGTAACTTGTTTAAGGAAACATAGCAAGTTACAAAGCAAGAATTTGAACCCAGGTACTCTGTCGCTATTATCTTGCATATTTCTCAATACAGAAGATCCTTGATCCCAGCTCCAATTTTTACTAGTTGTGTTGGATCCTCAGTTTCCTTAATTGCAAAGTGGCCACAGTAATACTAGCACTACCTACCTATCTTGGAAAATTGTTGTTTAGAGAGTGTTCTTTAATTTTTAAAGAACTATATAAAGATGGGCCATTGTCATTATTATTGATAATACTTCCATTCTAGATAGATGATAGATAAATGGAAAGACAGAGAGACAGAGATGGAGAAAGCACTTCTTAAGTGCTTATTATTTTACATGCTAAGGATAAGCAATACAAAACAAGAAAACAAGACAGTACCTGCCTTCAAGGAGCTTACATTCTAATAGGGGAAGACAAGTTACAAAGAGGATCTTCGCATAAGCCTGAGGTCACCTTGGTGGTGGACCTTAGCTCAGATTGCACTTGATCCTCACCTTGAGGAACATTCCACTGGGGAAGGAGACAAGGTATATATATATATATATATATATATATATTCATTCTGAACCTTACAGAGTTCATACAATAAAATCTCTTTGTAAAGTGTGTGTGTGTGTGTGTGTGTGTGTGTGTGTGTGCGCACATGCATGTGCATGCATCCCTGGCATACAGTAAGCACTATATAAATGTTAGCTATGTTAGCTATTCCCTTTCCTCCTCTAGCTACCTAGTTGAAAAATCTACATTCCTGCCACCTCTAGGAGCTAACTCCTGATTCTTGTTCTTTTAATAGCCCAGTGACTCCAACCTGCGGAAACCTGAGAAATGTATCCCCATCACTGAGACAACTACTTATCCTCAATGAGGTGTAAATGGGTCAATCATAACCCAGAACCAGGAGAGAGGCTCAGTCATATTAAGGAGGTCCTTATCTACATGTCCCTATAAGAAGATATAATCAAAATTTAAAGCACTACTCAAAAAGATAGTTAATTTCTTCTGATCAATTCCTCACAATTTTATGAATCTAAGCTGTTATTTCTAGAGGAAATAAGAGTTACTTGCAAAGACAGATTTATAATACGTAATAATCACGAAAAGTGCGTGAGTTTAAAAATGTGCTGTTGGGGTTCTGTTGAAAGAAACAACAATTGTAAGATGTCTTATATCCCCTACTAATAACACTTCATATTCTTATAACCATAATTTGTTGATTAAAATATTTTATATTGCAATATTAAAAACACACACTTTTAATTCAAGTTAATTGTGAAGTAAACACAGTTATAGCACTGTTCCCAGGTTCCACAGCAGTCCTGGGCATTTCAAGTTACGTGTAAAGTGAAAAGATTCTCTGCTTCACATATCCTGCTCCATTTAGCCTATTTCCAGACCTATTTAAATTCTAGTATAGCAGTTACTTGAAATTTTTTCTGCTAAAATTATCATCATTATTGTTTATTGTATAACCCTGACAGTGTAATTGGCACTTCACAGAACATATGGTGTCACTGACTGGGTGCCAACTAACAAAATATTAATTAAGACAGAAAACTCAAAAAGGAGAAATTAAAGTAGGGTAGGAATTTGAAGTGTTTGGATTTAAGAAAAAGAAATCATTGTAAGAGAAAAATAAATAATGACAATTTTTCATCATATGCAAAGTATAGACTTGGTTAGAGTTAAAGTATAGTAGAAGTAAAATATTTTCCTCTCAGTGAAGTGGAGGACTGAGGCAAAATGTCCAGCTATTGCAAGAAATGAGAAAACACTTTTGCCCAGCTATAAAGAAAGCTGGCTTTCCCAGGATAGCACCTTAACCTTTAAATCAAGCAATGATAGAAAACTTCTGCAGTTCCAAGAGAAAAAATGTGATAAGTGAAATCTGAAATAACTGAGGACACAAAGGTTCAAGTTTCTGAGTGTCTTGATTTATCAAGCAATGCATGCCAATTGCATAACAAATCAGGGCCAGGTCTCCTTAACTGGAGATATGGATGGATGGATATTCATATGCGTGTGTGTGTGTGTTTTCCAGTTCTTTGTTTTACCCCACTATTGTTTGTTCCAAGAGTGTTTAAAAACAACAACAACAACAAAATAAAACAAAACTAACAAACAAAACCTTGGATCCTGCTTTCTAATCTACTGTTATCCTTTTCTATTTTATAAGTGATTTCATCCCCATTCCATTTCATGGTTGTGGCTGTTAAGAATAACATCATACCACCTTATTAGTTCCCCAGTCTCTTTTCAAAAAGAAAGTAGTGAACAAGGACTGTGATCAGAACTAGTGAACTATAATTGAAGCAACATGCTTTGGTTCCACTCATGTTTCCTCTGTTCCTTCTGCTCATCACTTTCTCTCACTCATACTTCAATTACAGTTTTTATACTTTCTTTCTTCTTTTCTAATATTGGCCTTTAGAATATATCCTCCAATGCAGAAATTTGTTTTGCTTCTGTTTCTTCCTCAATTCTACCCTCCTAATTAGTCTTTTCTCCCCACTTTGACTCCCCAAATTTTCCATGTTAAATTTAATGCTATACCAAACACTTTGTGTTTATGTATTTTCTACCTTCCTTTGTCCAGCTCAGAAAAGAATAAAATTCAGGTGATGCCACTTCCACTCCACCACTTCTTTCATGTTTCTATATTCTTCTTCTTCACATGCACTCTTATTACAAGAAAGAGTATTCTTTATCCCTTTCTTTCCCATTTATTCTCTTACATATTTTCTTTCTTCTTTAATTTTTCTCTCTTAAGACCATCAAAATAGTCTAGTCAAGAAGTCAATAAACCATGCACTTTATTAAGTACGTACTATATATTAGGCACTCTGCTAAGTGCACAAGAATGAAAACACTCCCTGATCCTCAATTTTTCTTATTTAATTCCCTCTCTGACCTTTGAATACTTCAAGATTCTAAAGGGATATTTGGTCCTTCTTCCCATATTACAAAATACATGTCTTAACATCACTTCACCTCTTCCCATTGCTCAAATTGACTTACTTTCTAAGTTTTTTTTGACTCCTATGTTTGCCTTTCAAGATTTCTAATCAGTGGGGTAGCTAGGTGGTACAGTGGATAGAGCACCGGCCCTGAAGTCAGGAGGATCTGCATTCAAATCCAGCCTGAGACCAAACACTTGACACTTACTAGCTGTGTAACCCTGGGCAAGTCACTTAACCCCAATTGCCTATTTAAAAAAAAGATTTCTAACCAGCTCTGGTCTTTTCATCAAGAATTCTATAAAGTAGGGTAGAGTCAAATGGTGGAGTGAAGGTGGGGACTTGGCTGAGCTCTCACCCAAAACCCTGTAAATACCTTTAAAAAGTGACTCTGACCACATTCTAGACAGGCAGAACCCACAAAGAGACAGAGTGAGGCAGATTTTCAGCCTAAGACAAACTGGAAGGTCAACAGGAAGAGTCTATTACACTGGGCTGAGAGAGGAGGGTAGTCTAGAGCAAGCCTCACCAAAATAGCCCTGGCCCCAGTGAATGAGGAACAGGCCTTGGGAGTGACTGAATCAGCAACAGCAGAAATGGCAGCAGTGGCAGCAGCTACTCCTAGAGATATCAGCCCCATACAAAGAATGTTTGAAAGTCACCTATTTCGAGTTCCTGGAGCCAACATGGCAGAATAAGCAGTAAGTTGCTCTCACCCTCCCTTACTGACCTCAAAAAACCCAGAGAATATTGCCCCAGGAAAAATCCTGAAATATTGGAGCCAGCAGACAGACAAGGTGTAGAAGTCTTTTAGCTCAGGAGGCTGGGGGATTAACGGGAAAGATGTCTATTACTGTGACTGAAGGGGACCAGTACAAGACAAGAGGTGTCCCAGCAATCCCCAATTCAGCAAACCAGCAGGAGATCCTGAGCCTCAGGGTGGTGGAGCAGGTAAACACCAACATCAGGTACACACCAGCCACCACCATCACCTTCAGCTCAATACCAGGTAAGCTACCAGCCTCCAGGGTCCAGCATCTGAGACCCCATAACACAAAACCAGTAACCAGGCCCCTAGCCCCAGCACAAGAGGCATGGGACAGTGCACCATGTGCCCCAGAAGGAGAGATCAAATTTAAAAGCCAGAAAAAAGACAAACACCTTGAGAAAATAAACAAAGAAAGAAAGAAAAAGAAAAACAGTGACCATAGAGAAGTATTTTGGTGTCAGGGAATATCAAAACACAAATTCAGGAGAGGACAACATTGTCAACATACCACATCCAAAACCTCAAAGAGAAATTTAACTGGTCTCAAACCCAAAAAGCCTTCCTGAAAGAGCTCAACCATTAGGCTGGACGCCTTAAAGCTTGTTCACAGATGGTGCATGAGGTGATAGTTGTGGAGGTGGGCTGTGGTGGGAGATGCTGCCTTAAGAAAGTCTAAGGGGGGACTTCTGGTATCCCAGATGGCAGAGTAAGCAGTAAGTCACTCTCACTCTCCATTATTGACTCTGAAAAAAATATAAAATACTACCTCAGGAAAGTCCTGGAACAGTGTAGCCAATAGAAAAATGGAGTGCGGCAGTCTTCTAGCTTGTGAGGCTAGGGAAATTAATGAGAAAGGTCCCTCTTGCTGTGGCTGAAGTAGATCAATATAGGACGGGAGGAATCCTGGCAAGTCCCACCTCAGCAAACAAGCAGGAGATACTGAGCCCTATGTTGGTGAAGCAGGAAAGCAGCAACACCAGGACCCCTAGCATGCCTAGGCATAGTCAGGGGAACTGGAAGATACCAGCACACAGAACCACCACATGTGCCAGTGGACTGGCATCCACCAGCAGCAAAAACTAACCATGCTTTAGCATAACACTGGGAGAGGATATGCCCTCCAGCAGCCAGATCACCCCCTCACCCAACTCTCACCCCACAAGCATCAATGTAACCCTGGGGAAATGCAAAAAAATCCCACCTAGCCTCAGCACACACCAGCCACCACTACCAGCTCCAGCTCAGCACCAGATAAGCTACCAGATCCCTACAGCTTCCAGCTGCCAACACCTGAAACTCCAGCACCTAAAGTCAGTAACCAGGCCACTAGCCCCCAGCACAAGGAGCATGGAACAGTGCATCCTTTGCCCCAGAAGCAGAAATAAACTTTAAAATCCAGAAAAAAATAAAAAACACCATGAGCTAAAAGCAGCAAGGAAAAACAAAGACCATAGATTCTTACTATGTGGACAGGCAAGGTAAAAACACAAATTTGGAAGAGAACAACATTGTTAATATATCCACACCCAAAACCTTAAAAGGGAATGTGAGCTAGTCTCAAGCCCAAAAAGCCTTCTTGGAAGAGTTCAAAAAGAATTTTAAAAGTGAAATAAGAGAGATAGAAGAAAAAGTTAATAATTTCTTTAAAAATATAATTGTGGGGGGAGAGGAAATAAATTGAAGAAAACAACTCCTTAAAAAGTAGAATTGGTCAAATGGAAAAAGAAGTACAAAAGCTAACCAAAGAAAACAATTTATTAAATATTAGAACAAGGCAAGTGGAAACTAATGACTCTATGAGACATCAAGAATCAGTCAAACAAAATCAAAAGAGTGAAAAAAATAGAAGAAAACATAAAATACCTCATTTGAAAAACAACTGACCTGGGAAATAGATCCAAGTGAGCTAATTTAAGAATTATTGGTCTACCTGAAAGCCATGACCAAAAAAAAAAAGAGCCTGGACAACATCTTTCAGGAAATTATCAAGGAAATCTACCCTGAGGTCCTAGAACCAGAGGATAAAATAGTCATTAAAAAAAAATCCACCAATCACCTCCTTAAAGGGATCTCAAATTGAAATCATGAAGGAATATTGTAGCCAAATTACAGAATTATCAAGTCAAGGACAAAATGCTGCATGCAGCCTGAAAGAAACAATTCAAATATTATGGAAACACAGTCAGGATTATGTAGGACATTTCAGCTTCTACATTAAAAGTTCAGAGGGCTTTGAATATGATATTCTGTAAGGCAAAGGAGCTTGGATTACAACCAAGGATCAACTACCCAGTGAAATTGAGCATAATCTTTCAGGGGAAGAGATGGACATTCAATCAAGTAAGGGACTTCCAGACTTTCCTGATGAAAAGATGAGAGCTCAATGGAAAATTTGATCTTCAAATATAAGACTCAAGAGAGACATAAAAAGGTAAATAAGGAAGAAAAAAAGACAACAACGTGTTATTCACTAAGGGCAAACTGTTTGCATCCCTACATGTGAAGATGATACTTATATCTCTTGAGAACTTTTTATTATGACATTTAGAAGGGATATATGTAGACAGAGGGAGTGGGTTTAAGTTGAAGTTGATGTGATGATAAAAATCCTAATTAAGTGGTGAAAAGGGATTGTAATGAGAATAGAGGAAAGGAGGAGGCAGAAAAGCATAAACTACATCACATGAAAAGGAACAAAGACGTATTACAGTACAGAGAAAGAAGGAAGAGAGATGAGCATTGTTTGGACTTTACAATCATCAGATTTGGATTAAGGAGAGGCATACTCAGTTAGGTATAGAAATTTAACTTGCCATATAGGCAGTAGGAGGGAAAAGAGGAAAGAAAAAAAAGGGGAATAGAAGGGATGGAAGAAGTAGTAAGGGAAAAGGGAAAGAAAAGAGAGGGAGCTGATAGAAAGGAGGGCAGATTGCAGGAGGTGGTGGACAAAAGTAAAACTGTAGTGAGGAGGGAAAGAGGGAATGGAAGAAAGGAAAAAGAAAAGTATAAATGGGGGATAGGATGGAAAGAAAAACACAGATAATAATCATACCTGCTAATGTGAATGGGGTGAACTCTCCCATAAAATGGAAGCAGATAGCACAATGGATTAAAAACCATGATCCTACAATATATTGTTAATAAAAAACATATTTGAAACAGAGGTATACACACAGGGTAAAGGTAAAAGGCTGGAGTAGAATATGTTATGCTTTAGCTGAAGTAAAAAAAAAAAGCAAAGATAGTGATCCTGATATCAGACAAAGCAAAAGAAAAAAATAGATCTAATTAAAAGAAATAAGGAAGGAAATTACATTCTTCTAAAAGGCATCAGAGACAATGAAATAATATCATTAATAAACATATATACACCAAGTGGTATAGCACCCACATTCTTAGATGAGAAGTTAAGGGAGTTACAGGAAGAAATAGACAGCAAAACTATACTAGTGGGGGACCTCAAACTCCCCCTCTCTAAACTAGATAAATCTAAACACAAAATAAACAAGAAAGAAGTTAAAAAGGTGAATAGAATTTTAGAAAAGTTAGATATGGTAAACCTCTGGAGAAAATTAAATGGGGATGGAAAGGCATATTTTTCAGTGGTAGATGGCACCTACACAAAAGTTGACCATGTTCTAGGGCATTAAAAATCTCACAATCCAATGCAGAAAGGCAGAAATATTAAATGCATCTTTTTCAGATCATGATACAATAAAAAGTATATGTAATAAAGGGGCATGGAAAGATAGACTAAAAATTCATTTGAAATCAAATAATCTAATCCTAAAGAATGAGTGGGTCAAACAACAAATCATAGAAACAATCAATAACTTCATTCAAGAGAATGACAATAATGAGACAACATACCAAAACATATGGGATGAAGTAAAAGCAGTTCTTTGGGAAAGTTTTATACCTTTAAATGCTTACATGGATAAAATAAAGAAAGAGGAGATCAATAAATTGGTCACGCAATTAAAAAAGCTAGAAAAAAAGCAAATTGAAAATCCCCAATTAAATACTAATTTAAAAATACTGAAAACCAAAGGAGAAGTTAATAAAATTGAAATTAAGAAAACTATTGAACTAATAAATAAAATCAAGAGCTGGTTTTAAGAAAAAAAAACAATAAAATAGATAAACCTTTGGTTAATTTGATAAAAAAAAAAAGAAAGAAGAAAATGAAATTACCAGTGTGGTGAATTCACCATCAATGAAGAGGAAATTAAAATAATAATTTCAAACTGTTTATCCCAACCGTATGCCAATGAATTTGCCAATCTTAGTGAAATACATGAATATTTACAAAAATATAAATTGCCCAGATTAACAGAAGAGGAAATAAAACGCTTAAATAACCTCATTTCAGAAAAAGAAATTAAACAAGCCATCAATGAACTTCCTAGGAAAAAATCTCCAGGGCTAGATAGATTTACAAGTGAATTCTATCAAACATTTAAAGAACAATTAGTACCAATACTATATAGACTATTTAGGAAAAGAGGCAAAGACAGAGTCCTACCAAATTTTTTTTATGATACAAATATGGTACTGATACCTAAATTGAGAAGAGTCAAAATAGAGAAAGAAAATTATAGACCAATTTCCCTAATGAATATAGATGCAAAAATTTTAAATAATTAATTAGCAAAAAAGATTACAGCAACTTATCATAAGAATAATACACTATGACCAGGTAGGCTTAATTGTGGTTAGAAATGAATCCATCTGTAAACTCAAAAACTGCAAAACTGTTAACAGAGAGAACAAACAAATAATAAAAGAATGCCATGTAATTATAATGACCACATTTGTCCCCATAGAGGAGTTGATAAAAGCATACCTCCCTCCTTTCTTTGAAGAGATGGGGGACTACAGATGTGGAATGTATATACCAGATATGGTTGAAATTTTGGTTAGTTGTACTGAACTGCTTTCCACCCCATATTATACTTTTAAGTTAAATTTGCATTCTTAACATTTTCTCCATCACTTTCTTACATCAAGAAAACAAAACAAAACAATATGTTGAGCCCTGATTTATAAATTTTTACTGTTTTCTAGGGTTTAAGTGTTCAACTGAAAAGTTAACCACTGGCTCTCTTGAGCTGGCTTTGAGCTGGCTCCAGCACAACCCTAACAAAATGTCTGCTACTTGAGTGAGAGGTAATGTTGTGGGCAGTATTTCCTGCTCAGAAATGAAGTTTACATAAAAAAGTATCAATAAAAAAGTGAAAAACAAGAAAAAATTATGATAATGATGAATAATAAACTTGGAAAAGTAACCAGATGCAATTGAACCAGAAGTTGTAAATAGAATATACATGACTTCATGAAACACTATGCAAGTGATTTTTCAGTTGAATTTGAGCTTTAAGGTAAAATGAGACATCAATCAAATTGTATATGAAAATTACTTCTATGGAATAGCTAGCTTGAAACTTGCATGAATAAAATGTGCTCTGTACCTAAAAGAAAGAGCTACATGAAGTGCCTATATCCATTGTAGAAAGCTCCTTCATTTCCCCTTGTAAAGAGGTCTCTGAAATAAGGGTTGATGTTAATCCATTATAAGATAGAGAAAGCAGTATGCTTTGTAGAAGGCTCGTTCATTTCTCATTGCAAAGACTTGGGACAGAAGATAATAAAATATTTGGGTTGGGAGGCATGGGATGTTCATTGCTTATATTTATTCCCAAACCTCCCATACATACAAGGTTTGAACAGAAGACCCATAAAGATTCTTAACATTTTTTTTTCTCTTAAAACTTTTGCCCTTAAACTAAGCTTAATCAGCTTACTGAAAAGACATGGAATTGAGCTAGAACCAGTTCTTCATGCTGTCCTCACATACTCACAGGAACACATACACACTGACCTAGAATACATTTGCATGTCCCATTCCCCAATACAATGTGGAAGTGCAGAAGGCATTGATGCCAGACTGTAACAGAGTCAACTACCAGGAGACTCCCAAGGGAAGAGCCAAGATGGTGGAGTAAAGGAAGCATCCATGAGAGATCTTCCAACATTCCCCTACAAACAACTTTAAAATAACACCTCAAATTGAATTCTGGAGGGCAGAGCTAACAAAAAGTCACAGTGAGACATATTTCTAACCTAAGACAACTGAAAATATTGGAAGGAGAAATCTGTGACATGGGGGTAGAGTTGCTCCTGAAGCTCACTTGGATGAATCACCACTGGTTTGACTAGGTGGTAGTGACAGAAGAAGCAGCTTTAGGAGCTCTCAAGCCAAAGATGGTAAGAGGATATGGCAACTGGTCAGAAAGAGATCATAGGGGTTCCCATGCTAACACTGGATAGAGAACTGAATGATGTTTAACAACTCCTTTGCCTATAACCACTTTGGGGTCATAGTACAAGGATAGAAAGGAGTACTTTCAAATAAAATGAAATGAGATCTCTGAAAAGCAGTATCACTTTTGTTCACAAGGAATCAGGTACCTTAAGAAACAGTATCATTTCTAGTCTCAAAGGAGCAGTGGCCCTGAGAAGTAATATCAATCCCAATCTTGGAGGATCAAAGGCCCTTTCTGGGTAAGAACTAGAGTGCAGGCCAGGAAAGCAATGACTACTATTTAGATCATACCACCTTGGAAGTACCAAAAACTTCCAAACTCCCAGGATTAGCTCTGAATATAGCAATAGAAAGAAATGCCTGAAGCTTAAAACATTACTTCTCCTACCCTGACATTGTGATTTGAGGCTAACTTTAACACACATTTCAAAATCAAGAAAAAGAGCAGAAAAAAATGAGCAAACACCAAAAAAAAAAAAAGAATCTGACCATAATAACCTATTATGGTGACAGAAAAAATCAAATCCATATCCAGAAGACAATGATGTCAAAATAGCTACAAACAAAGCCTAAAAGGGGAAAAACGTGAATTGGACACAAGTCTAACAAGAATTACTGGAAAAACCTAAAAAATTATTTTCAAAATCAAATAAAAGTGATTGATAGAGGAAAAATTAGATAAAGAAATTAGAACAATGGAGGAAAGTTATTAACAGACAATTAACAGTCTGGTAAAAGATTCACAAAAAAATACTGAAAAAAGTAACAACTTAAAAAAACAGAATTGGGCAAATGCAAAAAGAGATACAAAAGTTCACTGAAGAAAATAATTCCTTAAAAATTAGAATTGGGCAAGAGGAAGATAATGACTCCATGAGATATCAAGAAACAATAAAACAAAATCAAAAGATAGAAAAAAGTAAAATAAAATGTGAAATACATCATTAGAGAAAGAACTGAACTGAAAAATAATTAATAATAGATAATTTTAGAATTAATGGATTACCTGAAAGCCATGATCAAAAAAAAAGAGCCTAGACATCATATTTTAATGAATTATCAAGGAAAACTGCCCTGATATCCTAGAACCAGAGGGTAAAATAGAAATTGAAAGAATCCACCAATCAACACCTATAAGAGATTCCAAAATGAAAATTCCCAGGAATAGTAGAGTCAAATTTGAAAGCTCCCACTTCAAAGAGAAAATACTAAAACCAGTCAGAAAGAAACTATTCGTATACTATGGAGCCACACTCAGGATCACACAGCATCTCACAACTACCATGTCAAAGAAGCAAAGGGCTTGGAATATGATGATCTAGAAGGCAAAAGATCTAGGATTACAAGCAAGAATAATTTACTCAGCAAAACTGAGTAATATTCTTCAAAGGAAAAAGAGTGCATTTAGTGAAATAGAAGACTTTCAAAAAGTCCTGATGAAGAGAGCAAAGCTAAAGCAAAAATATGACTTTCAAAAACAAGACCCAAGAGAAGCATTAAAAGGTAAAAACAGAAAGAAATCATAAGGCATTCAATGAGCTTGAACTACATTTCTCTATGGGAAGATGATACATGTAACTTCTAAGAACATTATCATTATTGTGCTAGTAAGAATTCTACATAAAAAGAGGATGCAGGAGTGATTTGATTATGTTGGGATGATGTAAAAATAACTAATAGGAAAGAAAGAGTCATGCCATGGAAGAAGAGAGAAGGGTGAGGAAGAATGGGGGAAATTATCTTACATAACAAATGTACACAAAGAACTTTTGCAGTGGAGGGGAAATGGGGATGGAGTTAGGCAATCCTTAAAATTCACTCATATCCAAATTGGTTCAAAGAGGAAAATATGTGTGTATATTCAATTAGTAATAAAAATCTATATTACCCAACAGTGAAGTAGAGGGAAAGGGGGATTAAAAAGGGGATATTAAAAAGAAAATGGATAAAAGAAGGCAGTGATCAGGAGCAAAACTGACATTAGAGGAGGGACAAAGGGAAAAGGAGTGAGAGAGAGGGAGAGGGAGAGAGACAGAGAGACAGACAAAGAGAGAGAAATACATGGAGAGATATGTACACTTAGTAATCATAGCTATGAATGTAAATGGGATGAACTCATCCATAAAATGAATGCTGATAGCAGAATGGTTTAGAAAACAGAATCCAAAAATATTTTTTTCAGAAGAACACATTTGAAACTGAGAGACACGCATTGAATTAACATAAGCAGCTGGAGCAAAATCTATTATGCTTCAGCTGATGTAAAAAAGGTAGAGGTGGCAATCATAATTGTAGACAAAACAAAAGCAAAACTAGAACTAATTAAAAGGAATAGGCAGAGAAACTACATCTTTCCAAAAAAAAAAAAAACAGAGACAATGAAATAATATCGATATTGAACATGCATAGCATCCAAATTTTTAAAGGAAACATTAAGTGAGTTATAGAAGGAAATAGAAAATAAAACCATAATAGTGTGAGGCCTCAATTTCCCTTTCTCAGAGTTAGATAAATCACACAATAAAATAAATGAGAAAGAATTCAAGGAGATGAATAGGATTTAGAAAAGTTAGATGTGATAAACCATTGGAGAAAACAATGAGAATAGAATGTAATATACCTTTTTCTCAACTGAATATGGCACCTTCACAAAAACTGACCATGTATAAGGGCATAAGAACCTCAGGAAAGAATGTAAAAAAGCACAAATATTAAATTCATCCCTTTCAGACCATAAAGCAATAAAAATTATATTTTATAAAGGATCATAGAAGCACATGTAAAACTAATTCAAAACTAAATAATAAAATCCTAAAGAATGAGTGGGTCAAAGAACAAACCATAGGAGCAATCAATAATTTCATTAAAGAGAATGACAATAATGAGAAAATATTCCAACATTTGTGAGATTCAGTTAAAACAGCACTTAGGGGAAACTTTATGTCTCTAAATTCTTACATCAATAAAAGATAGAAAGAACAGATGAATGAATTGAGTGTGCAGTTAAAAAAATGAGAAAAAAGAATAAATTTAAAATCCCCAATTAAACACCAAAATGGAAATCCTGAAAATCAAGGTAGAGATTAATAAAATTAAAAATAAAAAAATTGAATTAACAGATAAAATTAAGAGCTCTTTTATGAATAAACCCTATAAAATAGATAAACCACTGGTTAATTTTTTTAAGTGAAAGGAGAAATCCAAATTACCACTCTCAAAAATAAATAGGGTAAATTAATTATCAATGAAGATGAAATTAAAGCAATTATTAGAAGCTGTTTTGCCCAATTATATATAGCAAAACTGACAATCTAAGCAAATTTATTATTACATAAATATATAATATATATAAAAATAATAAATATAAACTGCCCAAATTAACAGAAGAGGAAATAGAATACTTAAACTCAGGGGGAAAAAATAAACACGCCATTCCTATTAAAAATGCTAGAAAGCATAGAAATTAATAGAACCTTTCTTAAAACGGTAAGTTGCTGTTGCATACTCATTTCAGTCATGTCCAACTCAGGGGGGAAATTTTATAGCAAATTTATCTAATAAAGGCCTCATTTCTCAAATATATAGGGAACTGAGCCAAATTTATAAAAATAAGAGGCATTCCCCAGTCAATAAATTGTCTAGGGATAGGAACAGTCATTTTTCAGAAGAAGAAATCATAGCTACCAATAGTCACCTGAAAAAAAATGCTTTAAATCACTGCTGATTAGAGAAATGTGAATTAGAACAACTCTGAAGAACCACTTCACACTTATCAGACTGGCTAATGTGACAGAAAAAGGAACATGACAAATGCTGGCTGAGATGTAGGGAAAATTGTGACACATGCACTGTCGGTGGAAATATGAACTAGTCCAACCATTCTGGAGAACAATTCAGAATTATGCCCAAAGGGCTCTAAAGTTGCTCATACCCCTTGATTCATCAATACTAGTACTTAGTCTATATACTAAACAGATAAGGAAAAGGACCTATATAAACAAAAAATATTTGTAGCGGCTCTTTCAGCGGTGGCAAAGAAGTGGAAATTGAGAGGATGCCCATCAGTTGGAGAATTTCTAGACAAGTTGTGGTATATGACTGTGAGGGAATACTATAAAAAATGACAAGCAGGGTGGTTTCAGAAAAACCTGGGAAGCATTATATGAACTCATCCAAAGTAAAGAGAGCAGAATCAGGAGATCATTATACATAGTAACAGCAATATTATAAAAACATTCAATTGTGAAAGACAGCTACTCTGATCAAGACAATGATCTGTGTTTTATTTTGCAATATGACTAATATAGAAATGAATTTGTAAGACTTCATATGCATAATCAATATCAGATTGCCTGCCTTCTCAATGAAGGGGGAAGGACAGGAGGGAGGGAGAGAATTTGGAACTCAAGGTTTGTTTGTTTGTTTTTAATGAATGTTAACTTTTTAAAATGTAATTAGTAAATATTTAACAAAATAAATGAAAAATGTGTTAAGAAAGCCCACTACCAAGAATTTCCTCATATCAACCAAATCAGTTGAGGATATGGAGATAGTCTCATAGCAGACTCACAGAGATTTCACTTTTTTGAAGAGAATCTAAAAAAGGTGGCTATTATGAATAACTTTATGTGAATCATTTACTATGACATTTCTTTCTTTCTCTGCCTTTTCCCTATATACTATTATATGTATATGTATATATATATATATATTTCAGAATCACATATTTTACAATTGAAAATGACTGTCTAAAAAGGAATCCCCACTATATCAATCCTGACAAGTGAAAATGCAACTTTTGTTTGAAGTTTTCTCCAGTGAGAAGAAATGTAGTATGTGTAGAAGTAGTCCATTCCACTTTGATAAACATAATTGTTAGGAAGTTTTTCCTTATATCTTGGCTAAATTTACTTATTTAAACTTTTAACCTATTTTTCCTAGTTCTGTCCTCTGAGCTAAGGAGAATAAGTTTAATACCTGTTCTATCACAAGACCTTCAAATATTTGCAGATAACAGCTATCACTGTCCCAATAAGCCTTCTCTTTTACAGTTTAAATACCTGTAGTACCTTCAACTAATTCTTATATGGTACTATCAAATTGAAAAATAAAAGATAGGAGAGACAAAAAATTAAAATCTCTGTGTTTTAGTGGACCACAAACTGAATATGAATAAATAGTGGTCTTATCAAGGCAGGACAAAGTAGGACTATTGCTTTTTTTTTATTGCCAATATACCCTAATTGTATTAGTGTTCTTGGCTGCCATTCCAAACTATTGATTCATATTCATTTTGTGGTACAATAAAAGACAGAGATTTTAATTTTTTGCCTCTCTTATCTTTTATTTGTCAGATTGATTGTTTTAAATTCAAATCTGACTCCCCAAATGTTATAGAAATCAAATCTCAGAACAACAGGAAAAATCAAACTAGAAGAATACCTTAGAGATCACCTACAATAACTCCACCATTTTACATAGGTGATAACTAGGGCACAAGAGGTAGAATGGATTTAGGATCATTGAATATTAGTTAAAAAGAAACCAAAGGTAGAAACTGAGGACCAAAGAGGCAACTAGATCTTAGAGGTCTTTATTCCAGCCTTGTAATTCTACAGAGAAGGAAAATCTTATTGGATTTCTATTAAAATTAGATTCTGATTAGTACAGACATTCCTCTTGAAGGCAAGAGGTTCAGTTTTTTCCCATGCTTGTAAACATTTCCCCTAAATCAGCCCAGGAGCAACTTGAGGGACTGCTAAGAGTAAGCTCACCTTCATTTATGCTCAGCATAGGAGTGGGCAGGAAGGCAAGAGAGACTGCTGCTGGATTGGAGACATAACCTTCCATGTTACTCTTAGAAAAGTCTGAATGATGGCTCAAGGGGATCTCAAGAAAAAACATAATAGCCACCATGCTCTCTTCATGATTCACTGAAGCAAAAGGTGTGGTTATACTTTGAACAGTAAGCATGGAGTCTATCTCAGCTCTAGTCTTAACTGTATTTATTTGTATTTGCACAATTTGAAGTCATAAATCTGTACACTTTAGTAACTGGTTCCAGCACAATGGAAATAATGTAATGCAAATTTCAATAATGTGACCATTTCACAAGATTTGTTATTTACACTATTCATGACTTGTCTTATTTGCTATTCATTTTTTCATCTTTCTTGTGAATTCCAGTTAACTTTCCCAGATGTTAATATATTTTTGTTTCATTCCATGTAACCCAGAAAGTCAGTTGCACTGATTTTTATAGCTATCAATAACAGCAGTTTTAAAAACAGATATATGTGAATGGAACAGAAGTTACATAATTGATTCTGTGATTTATGATGGATTGAGATGGTAAAAATAGCAGGCGGCAAACAGAAGTGTAATACAGAAAACTCAAAAAGAAAGATAGCAGCACCAACTTGAATTCTGTCCTGGGAAATGTCAGGAAGGTGAGAGGTTTGTATGAGTCTATAAGAAATCACATAAAGAAATATAGTAGGTAGGTAAGCGAAAAGCCTTATCCACTTGAACCATTGAATTGGAGAGATATGTTTTACACTTTCAATTACACAACCATACCGCCACTGCAGAGTCAACAACATCAAAATGATTACTGACGAGGAACAAAATTTGCACAAGTTTGTCCCAGACCAGATCTTCATGTTGTTAATACATTATAACTAAACCTTGCTGAAAAGTTATGTGAGCAAGAACAGGTATTGATTGAGTGCCCACCACATGCACAGTACTGGTGCAGTACCTGCTCATGAGAGCTCACAGTCCCAATGCAGAGATAATTAAGCAAACAATTAGAGAACATAAGGACTACATGGCATTGAAGTCCAAACAATAAGCAGAAGTGCATAGAAGACACAAACTAATTAAGAGTTCATTTTAAAAGTATAGCATTAGTCATGAAAGGCTGCTTAGAGATGATATGGCATTAACCAGGTCTTCAAGGGAAAAAAAATAAACATGTACTAATGGAGAAAAGATACAGGAACATGGATGGGTATAAGGGATTAAACTGATTGAGAAAGTTCAAGAGAGCACAAGTAAACATTTGGAAGGGAATATGTTCCCTTCCATCCAGTTGTAACTGGAGATATACATTAGAGGGTACCGACATTCCAGGACGCAGTATCCATTAAAGGGGGAATAAAAAAAAAAAGAAAGAAATATTTCAAAACCAGAGGAAAATGCTACACAAGACATCACTTTGCAAAGTATCTGACAAGAAAAAAGGTTTATAGCATAAGATATAGATTTGTAAAATATTTATATGTGCTTTGATTTTTTTTCTTTCTGTCTAGAAAAATAGTAGGCAGAAGTCAATACCCTCTGAAAGAAGAGCCTGTGGGCCTGAGAACCAGTGATTTCAAATATTTTCAAGCAAACACTTGCTCATCTCTCTTGAAATCTACCTCAGTAATTGACAGTAATTTCCTTCCTTGTTGGCAAGGCTAGAGAAAGACTAAAGGTTAAAATTGCATAGAGACTGTGTTTGTTCATTACTCTTATAATACACCCCTAGGAATAGTACTGAAGTGAATTAACAAGAAAAAGTGAAGAAGGTTGCATTCACCATTGTCTTGGCTAGGCTATCTGCTTAGTAGAAAAAGGAGAATTATTTTCTCCCCTTGGGCTTCACTTCCAGCATAGGTACAAAGCATTTACAAAAGAACTGAGAGGTTCATATGGGAGTAGCTTACCAAATATGCCTTCTTAAATATGTAAATTCAACCTGCTGGAAATGATGATGTCATTCTCATGGTGGGAATAGAAACAGCCCCTGTTTTAGTGGTATCTTGGGAGGACCAAATGAGATAAAATATGTAAAACTCTTCACAAAACTTAAATTAATATGGATATTGGCTCCATAACAATATTATTATTCTTTTCATATATATGTATGTATATATATAGCTATATCTGTCATATATTAAATCATTAGAATATAAGCTTCATTATAATGTAAGTACTTTCCAAGTAGGGATTATTCATTGTATTTGTATTTCCAATGTCTAGCACAGTCTCTGGCACATAATAGGTGCTTAATAATTTGTTATTAATTTATTGGTTGATTATCTCTATTAAGCTTCCTAAGGACAGAGACTATTTTTTGGCCCTTTTTGTATCCCTAGCACTTAGCAAAGTGACTGGCATATGTTAAGCACTTAATGAATGTTTTCTGATTGAGTCAGTGAATTTCAGAAAGAAATAGTCCTGAGAATAATGCTGCTCTTATTCTCTTATATGTAATATCATGTGTACTACTGTATAGCAGGATTAAAATAACTTTTATAATTGAATAAAATGTTGTCATGTATACTCATTTTCTGTAGTTTCACTAAAGATATATTCAGGACAATTTTAATAGCAGAGAGAATAAAAAGAATGTTAGTTACTTCACCTCATTCTCATGATTTTTATCTTGTTTTATTTCTTCTGCTAAGTCTTTATATTTTGAAAGCTTTTCATTCCACATAATTTGGATAGAATGAAAATTTAGTGTGTTCTATTTCATTCCATGTACCTTGGAAATTATGACTATTTTTTATAGTCTATCCAAAAAGTGTTCTAAGATTTTTATGACTCAATACTATGAGCAACACAGTTTTGTCAAGAATAATATTCTGGTTCTAGTACTGTTTGTGTAATTTTCAAGGATATTTTGAGGTCTCTGTTTATAGTGCTAGGATTTGGTGTCAGTCACCTTATGGAAGATAGTGAATTTCTGATGTGTATTTCTAGATACTTGGTCAAGTCTTGCTACTTGTCCAGCAGGTACTAAATGTTTGCAAGTTTCTGGGATATGGTGCGCAATTTAAATTACATTGTCATTGATTTATTTATTGCCGAGTTTTGATTTTGTTTTTGTTTTTTTTTTGTTATTCCTGGTTCCTACATAGCTTTTTTTCCATGTCTAACACCAGCTCTAGTCTTCTAGTAATTCAAGAACTTTCAAGAAGAACTTTCAAGAACTTCATTGTCAGAAACTTGCTTTTATCTCCTGCTTTTCCTAGTATGAACTTAGTGGGTATATCTCTACTCACATTGGCACAAATATTTTATGAAATGTGGCCATTTTTCTCAAAATTATGCTTGAGAAACATATGAATTAGGTTAAAATTAATATATGAGTGAAGGCTGTTATACCGTAATGTTACAAAATTTTATTGGTGTGAGTTCTTGGTCAACCAACACAGACCACACAATATGTTATTGGTAGTTGGTCTCAATGAATTGTTGCTGCCTCTCCACAAAATATATGACTATACCATGACTGACCTTCTTATTGATAAGACTCTCTGAAGGTAGTTGCGCTGGTGTGTGGACAATAGACATACTAGCCCTCTCAAGTTCATAGGACCTGCCAGAGATTACACTCCATTGTTATAGCATTAGAGAATATAAGATCCATGTCATAATGTAAAATTCAATGTCAAAATGGCTGTTTAGTGAATAAAGAATAATGTATAAATGAATAATACATATAAATACATGTGTATATATATGTATGTGTGTGTATAATTGCATATATCAAAGATGTCAAACACATTTTGAAATCCGTATTAGGCCCATAATGATCCCAAGTGCATCCCAAAGCAGATTAAAATCTAGTTCCTATCTGATTTTAATACATTAAAATGTGTATGTATATGTGTAAACACACACATACATATGCACACATAGGGTTTCTAAAGTGATATGTGGTCCACAGGGATCATTATGTATAGTTTAGTGCCATAAATATAGATGATAGATAGATAAATAGAAAGATAGGTAGATAGATCCATGTGGACCACATATCACCCTAGGTCACACACACACACACACACACACACATTTTCATGGTGGCATCCTTGCACAGATTCTAGAAAACAAATGATCTTGTGCTTTCCCAGTCATCAATGCAATGAAGCAAGAGTGTATGCTTGCTCTCATGCTTTTTTAGCACGATGTTTTCATCAATGTTGTGAAATATTTTCAAAAGGACAAAAACAGCATCAAGGTCAGCTACCACACAGATGGTAAATTATTTAACTTGAAAAGGTTACAAGCCAAAACTAAAGTGAAGGGAGAGGTGATACCTGATTTTTTTGTTCACAGATGATGGTGCAACCAATGCATCCTCTGAGGCTAAGATACAACAAAGTATGCATCAATTTTCTTCTGCTTGTGCTAATTTTGGCCTAACAACTAACATCAAGAAAACAGAGGTTCTCCACCAGGCAGCACCACACCATCCATATGTGGAACCATTGGTTACAGCAAATGGAGAAATTTTGAATGCTGTGGATATATTCACTTACTTTGGCAGTATACTTTCCAGGGATGTACACACAAATGATGAGGTTGACCCACGCATTGTTGGGTCAACTTCATATTGTCACGTCAACCTCACACTATCAGAGCTAGATCAGTGTTTGAGAGGCTCTGAAGGAAAGTGTGGGAGAGAAGATTAGACTGCCTACCAAACTGAAGATCTACAGAACTGTTCTTCTGACCTCATTATTGTTTGCCTATGATGCCTATGAAACCAATATCCAGTGCTATGCAAGGAAATTGAATTGCTTCCATTTGAATTATTTTAGAAAGATTTTGAAGAGCATATAAGATACCAGACGATAGATCAATAGATATCACACAAAATAATGTACCAGACAATGAGGTCCTTTCTTGAGCTGAACTGCCAAGCATTCGATCTCTGCTTCAAAGTGTGCAACTCCAATGGACTGGCCACATTGTACACATGCCAAACATACATTTTCCTAAAAGACTACTTCATGGAGAACTTACACAAAGAAAATATTCACCTGGAAGTCAGAAGAAGTGATACTAGGACACTCTCAAGGTCTCTCTGAAAAATTTTGGTATCAATTGTGAAACATGGGAGACAATAGCACAAGACCACCCTGAATGGTATGCCAGCATCAAAGAAGGCACTATGCTCTATGAGCAAAGCAGAACTGCAGTAGCTCAAAAGAAATGTGAGATGTGCAAACTGAAAGACATCTCCACTTCAAATATTCATAAGGACTATTTGTTACTGACCTGTGATAGAGCCTTCTGACTTTATATTGGTCTACTCAGGCACAGTCCAACACATTCTACCTTGATTTCAACATAGTGATGTCATTTTGATCCTCTTTGAGCATGAAGGACAACAACCAATCAATATCTCCACCCACACACATATACATACACACTGTATATAGTATTCAAATCTGACCTCAGATAATTCATAGCTATGTAACCCTGGTCAAGTCACTTAACCTCTGTTTGCCTTAATACACTGGGAAAGGAAATGTCAAACCACCCTAGTATCTTTGCCAAGAAAACCCCATGAACAATATGGTCCAAGGGGTCACAAAAAGTCAGACATGACTGAATAACTAAACAATAGCAACAAATTTTGCTTAAGGATCCCTGTAGATTGAAAATCATCTTAGAGAAACTTAGAGAAATAGATATAGATAAATACATATACATATACATATACATGCATTACTATTATTAATATTATTGTAAAGTCAATAAAATTATCATGAGAAGAACAGTCTGGAGGATAGTGAGCTAGTCTCTTACTTAGAAAGACTGAGTTCAATCCCTGCCTCTGACAAATATTGTCTATATGGCCCCGAACATCATTGAAATTCATAGTATCATAGGCAGCTTTCTAAGACTTTTACAGAGAAGGTACAGATATGTGCAGAAGTTCCAAGATTTTTCAAACAACAAAATTAAAGATTAAAATAAAATAATTAATAATCTATTTTGCCATATCAACATGTGATTTTTAAATATCCTTTTTTCTTCATTTTTGAGAGATAGTATGTATTCAAATAAAGGAAAATCAATAATACTGGCCATAAAGAAGCTCTGTACTTTCTTGTCTGTCGAAGTGTTCATTTTTGTTATCTTCCATGCACCACATGAAGCACAATTGGAAATGTTTCATAGGAAAACATTGGCTGCAGGTATACCTTGAGCCCTGAAATTCATGATTAGATTCAAACAACTATAAAATCTAGCCTACATCATATATCCTACCAGGTCATATTTGAGAGTGTGATTCAGGGACACCCTATAACCTGGCACAAATCTGCATTTTTATCTGCCAAGCTATGAATGAGCTACTTAAAGAATTCTCAGCATGTTGGAGCTTTCACAGCTCACATGTATATGTGAGTTGTTTTTTTCAATATGATCACTGACAATACATCCAGTTTTGTAGCTCATCATATTTAAATGCATATTGGTTCTCTGAATTTTTTCTTTTTTTCTCTCTCACAGTCATCTTAGTATATGAACTACAGATACATTTTCATAATATAACATATATTGTGGAAGCTGGTAACATGATATGGATTTTTTGATTGGCATAAATTATGAAAGTAAATAACATAAAATTGTTGAAAGTATATGTGTGTTTCTTGTGTGTAATAAGATATTGGGTTCTCTTTTTAATATTTTTGTTACTATATTCCCATTTATGGAAGATTTTAATCCATCAATATTAAAGGTCATAATTATGAAGTTTATTTCCCCTTTATCAACTTGTGTTACTTTAACTTTTTTTAATTAAATTAGCTCTAAGTCTGTGTGTGTGTGTGTGTCTTTCTTTCTCTCTTTCTTCTTCAAATAATCTCTTCCCATAGAGACCCCTCTTTCACAATACACATATAATTCTTACAATGTCTAACCTAAGGTTATGTTTCCTGATTCTATTTTTACTATTATTCTCTCCTTTTTTATACTTCCCTAGTCAGGATAAAAAATGTAGTTCACTGTCTTCTATATTCACTGTCCCCATCAATCCCACATTTCTTTTCATTTTTTTTTTGAATGACTATCATTCATGGTGCCCCATTCTAAGAAATATTAACTCATTTTCCCTCCCTGCTCCTCCCCTCCTCTTGGATCCTGGAATGTCCATTTCTATTTAGTAAGATTTATCCACAAATACTATATCTTTCTTCTATAAATGATCTTTAGACAAAATATTAAATCAATATTCTCTAGTCTTTTTTTTTCCTCCTTGCAACTTGTAAACAGTGATTTATAGCCCTGGTTGTTTCATGATATTTAGATTTTATTTGTTTTACTTAAGTTTCTATTGCTTGATAAATTTGAATATAAAAGGCCCTGATTGTCTAGGGTTTCTTCAGTAGGAATGATTCAAGTTCCTCCCTCTCATTAAAATTCATCCTTTTTTCATTGACAATTAAGCATATCATTTAATGTTGTGTTATTTTATGATATAACCTGATCTCTTTTGATATTCTCTGTTTCTTTTAGAGGTCAATACATAGGCTTGTGTTTTAGACTTATTCCTCAATAATTGATCAATCAAAGTGACTCATTAAATACCTATTATATGCCAAACAATATGGTAGACACAGGGGATATAAGTAAAAAGAATAAGACAACTATTAATAATAAAGGGCTTATATTTTAGTGGTGGAAGAGTAGGGGAGGAGACAGGCAGCAAGGCGATGCAATATATAGAACACAGTCTTGGAATTAGGAAAACTTGAGTTCACATCTCACTTCAGAAACTTAGTTATGTGACACTGGACCAGTCATTTATCTTCTATCCACCTGAGTCTCCTCAAATGTAAAATTGGGATAATAATAGCACCTATCTCTCAGAGTTGTGAGGTTCAAACAAAATAGCATCTACAAAGCACTTAGCACATTGTTTGACATATGGCAGACAGTTAATAAATGCTTACTCCTTCCCCCATTCCCTTTTGCATTGTTGGGTAATATAGTCTGTCAACAGACATTCATTGAACCCTTACAATGTGCCAAACACTGTGCAAAGCTCTGGTGACACAAAACCAAAAGCTATCTGTATTGCCAATGAGTTCCCAGGCTCCTGGGGGACAGAACATGCAAACAACTACATATAACCAAAATAGATACTGAACAAATTGGAGACAATCACAGAGGTAAAACATGAGTATTAATGGATATTGAGAAAGGCTTCTTGCAGAAGGGGGGATGTTAGTTAAATCTTGAAAGAATCCAGGGAAGCCAGGAGACAAAGATGAGGGAGAGAATTCTAGGCATGAGGGACAGCCAGTGGAAAGGCTCAGAGAATAGAGAGACGGAGTGTCTTGGGCAAGAACAGCAAAAAGACCATTGTCACTGGAATTTAGAATGCACGGAAAGAAGTTGTTAGAAGACTGAAAAAAGTAGAAAGGAGCCAGGTTATAAAGGGTTTCAAACATCATTTTTTAAAAATTTCATCCTGTAGGTGAGAGGGAGTCACTGGAGTTTATTGAATAGTTATGTGCATTTCTTCAGGGGGTCTTTGGAATTTATCGATTTATATCTTATCCTCCACTTAATGTAACCAGACATTTTTGTTGCTGAATGATATCATGAGGTATGATATTCAAGCATTCAGACTTTTGACTTTTCCACATTTTTTGTTTGTTTTCTGGCAGATCAATAATTTTCAGATTGTCTGGTTGCACTAAAACTTCAAGGTCAATTTTTTTTGCTCATAGAGTACTAAAGAGTTTTGATTTTGCTATTTTTGCCTTTGATCTAATATTTTTGTTGCATCTTTGAATGTTTAAATTGTGCCTCTGTAAGTCTCTTTTTCAGAGTGTCTACTATTTTATAAAAATTCTTTCTTCTCATTTAAACCATTTATTCTCCCTCAAACTTACTTTAAGAGCTCAGCAATTGCTTCTGGAATTATTTTACTGTAGAGTGTTTCTTTATTGTGTTAGAAAGTGTTTTTATACACATTTGTTTAGTGTGGCTTAGTTATTGCTGTTTTCCCCCCAAGAGGATATTTTTGTGGGGCTTTATTTAGATTCCTTTCTTTTTTTGTTGTTGTCGTTTTACTCTATTTGACATATATCTTTCTGTTTGGGGACAAAGAGTAAGTGGGTTTAGCATTACTGCTTAGTCATCATGCCAGAATTCTACATATTTAAACCTTATATATTCAAGTATACCTCAAAGTATATGAAAATAAAATATTGGGAAATTAAATTAAAGAAAAAATGATATTAAACACTTACAATCTATGTTCCTTCTGTGGTAACAATGATTATATATAAAATATTATTTTCCCCAAGTGTTGATGCATTTATCAAAGAAATGGATAAACATTAAAATAGTTTTGACAATCAAGGCAGGTACTATATTCGGTTTGGTTCCTAGGGTCTTTAAAATTTTAAAAGGGTAGGTCAGCAGGAAAACAAAAACAACTATGCACATACTAGATATTGAACAAACCTGAAGAAGTGAGGGGAATGGATGTGAAGAAATATTTATTGTGTCTAACTATTTTTTAGGCATTGTAATAAGTGATTTACAGTCTTATTTGATCCTTATAACAACCCTGAGAAGTAGGTGCTAATATGAAACCCATTTTATAGTTGAGAAAACTGAGGCAGAGAAATGTTAAATGACTTACATGGAGTCAAATAGCTAGTAACTGTCTGTGGTCAGATTTGATGTCAGGTCTTCCTGACTCCAGGCCCAACACTTTATTGTCTGTGCTACCTCACAGCCTCAAAAACTCTAATAAATTTTAACAAAGATGTACTATTATACCTAAGAACAAAAATAAGCAAAGTAAAAAATTATATATATATATATATATATACACACATATATATATATATTCAGTCTGGTAGAATTTATCAATGACTCTTGAACTACCTGAGTTAATAGCTATTTTATGGACTAGGTCTACATAAAGAGACTGTATTCTTAAAAACAAAGTGAATAAAATAATTTAGATAATTATCTAGATGATTCTAACAAGTCAATGAAATAACTAATTTCCTTGAAATATCTAGATAATTGGAATAAATGATTTTTAGGTTTGAATTTCTATATAATATCCTCATTCCCTGTTTCACTTTGCCTGTGTTTATCAACCTAAGGTGAATTTAATTGCTAAAAATAGCTAATCTTGATATTTCTTCCCTGAAACACTATTTTTTTTCTCTAATATGCTGAATTAACATTTCACTTTGATAGCCAAGTATAGAGTATGTAACCCTGGAACAGGAATCAAGAAGATCTGCATTCAAATCCTGTCTCAAACACTTATTAATTGTATGAACTTGGACAAGTATGTTAAACTTTCAGAGACTCCGTTTCTTCATCTTGAAAAAGAATAATAATTCCCTGTACTTACAGCTTCACAAGGTAGGTATTAAGAATCATTATGCAAACTTTTAATCAATATATGAACTAGTTATTGCTACTATTATTTCAATATGTGTGTATATACACCTGTATGCATAACTGCTTCAATTGTTATGATGGCTAAATGAATAAAAATTGTACTTGGCTGATTCTAAGATTAAGTTAAACATTATAATACTCAAGCTGTGTATATATGTAATACCAGCCTGTGTTACTACATTTATAAAAACTCCAAATTGGTCAGTCATTTATCATTTATTAAGGATTTCCTATGTGCCAGACCCCCTCTTGCATCACTATCCTGTCATGGTAGAGGGGCTTATATAACTCAATAGAACTAGGAGCCATGTATGCTATGCAGGGTTACCCAAAAATGGTCAGCTCATTGTGGAGAGTTCTAATAAAATGTGATCCACTGGAGAAGGAAATGATAAACCATTCTAGTGTCTTTGAAAAAAAATCTCCGTTGACTATTATTAAAAGTATAAAAGATACAACCCTGGAAGATAAGCCCATCAGGTTAGATGGTATCCAACAAGTTACTGAGGAAGGGTGGAGGACAACTACAAATAACTCCAGAAAGACTGAAGCAGCTAGGCCAAAGCCTAATGGATGTGTCTGGTGACAGAAGAAAAGTCTGTGGCTGTAAAGATCAATATTGCATAGGAATCTGGAGTGTAAGATCTATGAATCAAGGTAAACTGGATGTGGTCAGATGCGAGATGAATAGATTAAACATTGACATCTTGGGTGTCAGTGAACTTAAATGGATGCGAGTGGTTGAATTTAATTCAGATGACCATTATTTATAATGTGGACAAGAATCCTTTAGAGGGTGGAGCCAAGATGGTGGAGGGAAAGCAGTGACTTGCTTGAGCTCTCCCCCAAACCCCTCCAAATACCTTTAAAAAAAATGGCTCTAAACAAATTCTAAAGCAGCAGAACCCACAAAAAAGATGAAGTGAAACAAATTTCCACCCCAAGACAACCTGGATGGTTGATTGGAAAGGTATATAGCGCCGGGCGGGGAGAGGAGTGCAGTTCACAGCGACCCTGGAGCAGTCCTCAGAGGACTGAATCATAGGCAGCTGTGGCGGTTTCCAGACTTCTCAACCCATGAAGGCCAAAGACAACTTAGAAGGTCAGTGGGAAAAGTCTATGTCTGTGGTGAAAGAGAAGCTAGGTCTCAGTTACAAGTTCCGAGCACTGCCTTTGGGGTAGTGATAGCCTCCTGAGCTTCAGGCCCACAGACTGAGGGGGAATTGAAGTGGCTGATCAGAAGGGATTGCAGAGATTTCTCTGCCAGTGCTGAGGCAGAAATCTCTTGCTTTGCCCATGCTTGGATCTGGGTCACAGTTCTGAGAGACAGTCTTAGGCCGAGGAGGAGTGTTGGTGCAGTGGAGTGTTGTGGCTGTGGAGAGGAAACACCTCGCCCCTTATCATACCACCTTGGAAGAACTGAAAATTTACAGGTCCCTAGAAGTATCTCTGGAAACAGCTGTACAAACCCCCGAAGCTTGGGACAGAACATTCTCCACATTGGAAGCAGATTCTTACCTAACAAAGAGTTTAAAACTCAAGTAACTGGCTGAGATCATGAGTAAGTAGCACAAAAAGAGTCAGACTATATTATCTTACTTTGGTGACAAAGAAGATCAAAACACAACCAGAAGAAGACAACGAAGTCAAAGCTCCTACATCCAAAGCCTCCAAGAAAAATATGAATCAGTCACAGGCATTGGAAGAGCTCAAAAGGGATTTGGAGAAGCAAGTAAGAGAAGTAGAGGAAAAACTGGGAAGAGAAATGAGAGTGATGCAAGAAAATCATGAAAAATAAGTCAACAGCTTGCTAAAGGAGACCCAAAAAAATACTGAAGAAAATAACACCTTAAAAAATAGCCTAACCAAAATGGCAAAAGAGGTTCAAAAAGCCAATGAGGAGAAGAATGTCCTAAAAGGCAAAATTGGTCAAATGGAAAAGGAAGTCCAAAAGATTACTGAAGAAAATACTTCCTTAAAAATTAGAATAGAGCAATAAGAAGCTAGTGACTTTATGAGAAATCACTACACTGTAAAACAAATCCAAAAGAATGAAAAATTAGGAAACAATATGAAATATCTCATTGGAAAAACAACTGACCTGGAAAATAGATCCAGGAGAGAGAATTTAAAAATTATTGGACTATCTGAAAGCCACAATCAAAAAAAGAGCCTAGACATCATCTTTCAAGAAATTATCGGGGGCAGCTAGGTTGCACAGTGGATAGAGCACCGGCCCTGGAATCAGAAGGACCTGAGTTCAAATCTGGCCTCAGATACATAACACTTACTAGCTGTGTGACCCTGGGCAAGTCACTTAACCCCATTGCCTAGCCAAAAAGAAAAAAAAAGAAAAAAAAAAGAAATTATCAAGGAAAACTGCCCTGATATTTTAGAACCAGAGGGCAAAATAGAAATGGAAAGAATTCACCAATCTCCTCCTGAAAGAGATCCCCAAAGGAAAACTCCTAGGGATATTGTAGTCAAATTCCAGAGTTCCCAGGTCAAGGAGAAAATATTAGAAGCAACCCAAAAGAAACAATTTAAGTATTGTGGAAACACAATCAGGATAACACAAGATTTAGCAGCTTCTACATTAAGGGCCAGCAGGGCATGGAATATAATATTCTGGAGGGCAAAGGAGATAGAATTACAACCAAGAATCACCTACCCAGCAAAACTGAGTATAATCCTGCAGAAGAAAAAATGGTCATTCAGTGAAATAGAGGACTTTCAAGCATTCCTGATGAAAAGACCAGAGCTGAATAGAAAATTTAACTTTCAAATACAAGACTCAAGTGGAACCTGAAGAGGTAAACAGGAAAGAGAAATCATAAGACACCTATTAAGGTTGAACTGTTTACATTCCTGCATGGAAAGATGATATTTGTAACTCATGAGACCTTTGTCAATATCAGGGTAGTTGGAGGGAAAAAATTTATGTATGTATGCATATAGATAGATAGATAGATAGATAGATAGAGGGCACAGGGTGAGTTGAAGATGAAGGGGTCATATCTGGAGAATAAAATTAAGGGTTGAGAGAGGATTATACTGGGAGAAGGAGAAAGGGAGAGGTAGAACAGGGTAAATTATCTCACAAAAAATAGAAAAGGCTCTTACAGTGGAGGGGAAACGGGGGAAGGTGAGAGGGAATGAGTGAATCTTATTCTCATAGGATTTGACTTAAGGAGGGAATAACATACATACTCAATTGGGTATGGAAATCTGTCTTACCCTACAAGCAAAAAGGTGGAGAAGGGGACAAGAGAGTAGGGGGATGATACACAGCAGGGCAGATTGGGAAAAGGGATAATCAGAAGCAAATACTTCTGAGGAGGGACAGGGTCAAAAGAAAGAATAGAATAAGTGAGGGGGGCGGGATAGGATTAAGGGAAATAGAGTTAGTTTTTCACAGCATGTCTACTATGGAAGTGTTTTGCATAACTGCACATGCATAACCTATATTGCTTGCCTTTTCAATGAGGGTGAGTGGGGAGGGAGGAAGGGAGGAAATTTGGAACCCAAAGTTTTAAAAACACATGTTTAAACAAATGTTTTCACATGCAACTGGGAAATAAGAAATCCAGGAAATGGGGTACAGAAATCTATCCTGCCCTACAGGAAAATATAAGGGGAAGTGGATAAGAGAAGAAGGGGAGAGATAGAAGGGAAAGCAGACTAGGGGAAGGGGTATTTAGAATGCATGCCATCTTGGGGTGGGGGGAGGGCGAGATGGGGTGAAAATTTGGAACTCAAAATGTTGTGGAAGTAAATGTTGAAAACTGAAAATAAATAAATTTATTACCAAAAAAAAGAATCCTTTAGAAGAAATGGAGTAGCTCTTGTAGTTAATAAAAGAGTGAGAAAAACAGTACTGGGGTATAATCTTAAAAATGGCAATGATATCTGTTCAAATCCAAGGCAAACCATTCAACATCACAGTAACGCAAGCCCATACTCCAACCACAGATGCTGCAGAGGCCAAAATTCTCAGTTCTATGAAAACTGACAATGTCTTCTAAAAATAACATATACACATACAAAAAAAAAAAGATACCACATTCATCATAGGGAATTGGAATGCTAACATTGGAAGTCAAAAGATAATTGGAATAACAGGCAAGTTTGACTTGGAAGCACAAAATGAAAAATGAAAAACAATGTAGGGTTTTGTTAAGATAACTCAATGGTTATCAAAAACTCAGAAGGTGACTCTACACAAGAACATCATCAAATGGCCAATACTAAAATCAGATTGATTATATACTTTGCAACCACAGGTGGATAAGCTCTATACAGTCAATTAAAACAAGACCTGGAACTGGCTCTGGCTCAGATCATGAGCTTTTTATTACAAAGTTCAGACTTAAATTGAAGAAAGTAAGGAAAACCATCAGACTGTGTAAGTGTGACTTAAATAACATCATTTATAAAGAAGTAGTGGAAGTGATGAATAGATTTAAGGGAATGGCACTGATACATAGACTGCTTGAAGAACTGAAGGTTAACAATATTGTATAGGAGGTAGCAACAAAAACCTTCCTAAAGAAAAAGAAAAGCAAGAAAGCAAAATGTCTGTCTGATGAGGCCTTACAAATAGCTAAGGAAAGAAGGAAAGTAAAAGTTAAAGGAGAAGGGGAAAGTTATACCTGAATGAATACAAAATTCTAGAGAACAACAAGGAGGGAGAAGATTTTCTTTCAGCAGAAAATAATAGAATGAGAAAGACAAGAAATGTCTCCAAGAAAATTAGAGGTATCAAGGAAACATTTCAGGCAAAAAATAAAGTACAAAAAAAAAATGGTAAGGCTATAGCAGAAGTGGAAAGAGACTAAGAAGAGGTGGCAAGAATATACAGAAGAATTATATAAGAAAGATCTTAACATCACCAGTAACTATGATGGTGTGGTTCCCGATCTAGAGTCAGATATCCTGGAAAATTAGGTCAAATGGGGCTTAGGAAGGTTTGCTAACAATTTAGCTAGTGGAGGTAATAGAATTTCAGCTGAGCTATCTAAAATATTAAAAGATGATGCTGGTAAAGTGCTTCAGTCAATATGCTAGCAAATTTGGAAAGCTCAACAATGGAAATGGATTAGAAAAGATCAATTTATGCCCAAATCCTAAAGAAAGGCAATGCCAAAGAGTGTTTGAATAACTGAACAATTGTACTCATTTCAAATGACAGCAAGGTTATGCTTAAGATTCTGCAATCTAGGCTTCAGCAATAAGTAAACCAAGAATTAATAAAAATTCAGGTTGGTTTTTAAAGTGGCAGAGGAACTAGAGCCCAAATTGCTGGATTATGAAGAAAGCAAGGGAGTTCCACAAAAAAAGAATATATGTGTGTATGTATGTATGTATATGTATGTATGTATATATGTGTATATATATTTATATATATATACAAACACATATGTGTATATAGATACAATGTGTGTATGTATGTATATGTGTCTGTGTGTGTATATTTCTGCTTCACTGAGTACACTAAAGCCTTTGTGTGGATCACAACAAAATGTGGCAATTTCTCAAAGATATGGGAGTACCATATCATCTTACTTATCTCCCAAGGAACCCGAATGCTAGTCAAAAAACAATATCTAGAACCAAACATGGAACAACTGATTAGTTTAAGATTAGAAAAGGAGTATATCAAGGCTGTATATCATCACCTTATTTATTTAACTTATATGGAAGTACATCATGAAAAATGCCAGGCTGGAAGAAACAAAAGCTTAAATTAAGGTTGCCTGGAGAAATATCAACAATCTTAGATGTGCAGACAATACAACTCTGATAGCAAAAAAAGAAGAATAAAGAATCCTCTTAATGAGTGTGAAAGAGGAGAGCTGACTTGAAGTTTGGCATAAAAAAACAAAACAAACAAAAAAAAAAACTAAGATCATGGCAACCGTTCCAATCACTCCCTGGCGAATAGAGGGGAAGAAATGGAAGCAATGTCAGATTTTCTATTTTTGGGCTGAAAGATTACTGCAGATAGCAACTGTAGCCATGAAATTAAAAGATGCTTGTTCCTTGGAAGGAAAGCTACGACAAATCTGGTCAGCATACTCAAAAACAAAAACATTGTCTTGCCAACAAAGGTTCATATAGTTAAAATTATGTTTTTTCTTTCCCACTAGCAATTTATGTCTTTGAGAGTTAGACTACGAGGAAAGCTGAGTGGTGCATAACTGACACTTTCAAATTGTGGTGCTGGAGAAGATTTTTGAGAGTCCCTTGGACAACAAGAAGATCAAATCAATCAATACTTAAAGAAATTAATTCAGACAAGGAAAGCCAAGATGGTAGAGAAAAGTCAGCAACTCATCCGAGATCTCCCCAAAATTCCTCTCAATACTTTTAAAACATGAAACAATAAAAACATGCCATAAAACAATTATTCAAGAGGAAGAACCCACAAAAGTACAGAATGAAATAATTTTCCAGTCAGAGACAATTTAGAAGGTCAGCAGGAAAAGTGTGTCACACCTAGGTGAGAGTGGATCACAGTCCACCACAGATGTCACAAGCACAGACCAGGCTCCAGCAAACCAGGAGCATGCCTTGGGAGCCACGGAATCAGCAATGATAGTAGCTGGTTCCACAGCTGTCAGCCCACAGATGGTAAGGGGACCAAACAACTGGTCAGAAGGGGATTACACTAGCACTGAGGCTGGACTCTGTTACTTTGTCCACACAATGGAGCAGGGACCCTCATCACAGTTCCAGGGCAGAAAAGAGTGTTTGTGCTTTCTCACAGACCAGAGCACAAGCTAAGAAAGTAGTAAATGCATCTCTCCTTAGATCATACCACCTTGGAAGAAAACTTACAGGTCTCTAGAAGAATCTCTGAAAACAGCAGCACAAAACCACTAAAGCTTGGAACAGGGTGCCCTCCACCCTGGAATCAAAGCTCCACCTTAATAAAGAATTAAAAGTCAAGGAAAAAAAACTGGGAAAATGAGCAAACAACAGAAAAAAATTCTGACCATAGAATTACTACAGTGACAAGGAAGATCAAAACACACACTCAGAAGGACATAACAAAGTCAAAATTCCAACATCCAAAGCTTCCAAGACAAATATGAATTGATCTCAGGCCATGGAAGAGCTCAAATAGGATTTTAAAAATCAAGTAAGAGAGGTAGAAGAAAAAATAGGTAGAGAAAACAGAGTGATGCAAGAAAACAATGAAAAAAAAAGAGTCAACATCTCAGTAAGGGAAACAGAAAAAATACTGAAGAAAAAAAAACACCTTAAAAAACAAATTAGGCCAAATGGTAAAAGAGGTACAAAAACCCAATGAGGTAAAGGATGCCTTGAAAAGCAGAACTGGCCAAATAAGAAGACAGGCATAAAAATTTGCTGAAAAAAAAAAAAACTCCTTAAAAAGTAGACTATGACAAATAGAAAAGAAGGTACAAAAGTTCAGTGAAGACAATAATTCCTTAAAATTTAGCATTGGGGGACAGCTAGTTGGCGCAGTAGATAGAGCACTGGCCTCAATCTGGCCTCAAACACATAACACTTACTAGCTGTGTGACCCTGGGCATGTCACTTAACCCCATTGCCTAGCCAAAAAAAGTTAGAATTGAACAAATGGAAGCTAATGAATTTATGAGAAATCAAGAAATAATAAAACAAAACCAAAAGGATGGAAAAGTAGAAAACAATGTGAAATCTCTCATTGAAAAAACAACTGATGATCAAAAAGCCATGATCAAAAAAAGAGCCTAAATATTATCTTTCAAGAAATTATCAAAGAAAATTGCCCTGATGTTCTAGTACCAGAGGGTAAAATAGAAATTGAAAGAATCCACCTATGACCTTCTCAAAGAGATCCTAAAATTAAAACTCCCAGGTTTTTAATTTTATAGGCAAATTTCAGAGCACCCAGGTCAAGGAGAGAATATTGCAAGCAGCCAGAAATAAACAATTCAAGTGTTGTGGAGCCACAGTCAAGATAACACATCTGAAAACTGTTTATATCTCTTGACCATTTATAAATTGGGGAATCACTTCAGATGAAGTGATCAACACTATCTATATCCCTATGACAAGGTGCTCTAAATTGCTATGGATTGGAGTAATGCAAATTGAAACAATTCTGATGTGCTGCCTCATATCTATTAGACTGTCTAATAGGTTAGAAAAGGAGAAAACAAATGTTGGAGGGGATGTGGGAAAAATGAGACATTAATGCATTGTTGGTGGAGTTATGGAGTGATTCAACAATTCTTTTTTTTTTCTCTCTCTTTTTTGTGAGGCAGTCAGAGTTAAGTGTCAAGTGTCTGAGGATGGATTTGAATTCAGGTCTTTTTGACTCCAAGGCCAGAGCTCTACCTGCTGCACCACGTAGCTGCCCCTCAACCATTCTTTATAGAAATTTGGAACTGTGCCTAAAAGGCTATAATACCATGCATACCCTTTAAACTAGCAGTGCTACTAGAAGCTCTGTATCCAAAAAGAGATTCAAAAAGAAAGAGAGAAAAGGACCTATATGTATGGAAATATTTATAGCAGCTGTTTTCTGGTGGCAGGGAGTTGGAAACTGGAGGGATGCCCACCGACTGGGGAAAGACTGAACAAGTTGTACTATGTGATTGTGATGGAATACTATTGTGCTATAAGAAATGATAAGCAGGATGCTCTCAGAAAAACCTGGAAAGACTTACATGAGCTAATGCAAAGTGAAACTCTACAAAGTAACAGCAATATTGCAAGATGATCAGCTCTGAATGACTTAGCTATTCTCAGCTATACAAAGATCCAAGATAACTCTGAATGACTTAAGATGAAAAATGCTATCTATCCCCAGACAAAGAACTGATGGTGTCTGAATACAGAATGAAGCATATGTGTTTTTTACTTTCTTTATTTTTTAGTTTTTGGGGTTTTTTTCTATGCTTTTTTTTACAACATTACTAATGTGGAAATGTGTTTTGCATGACTCCACAAGTATAACCTTTATCAAATTTCTTGCCTTCTCAAGGGGGCGGCTGAGATGGAATTTGAAACCCAAAGTTTTAAAAATGAATGTTAAAAATTATTTTTATATATAATTGGGGGAAATAAAATACTAAATAAATTTTTAAAAATTAATTCAGACTACTCATTAGACAGAAAAATTCTCAACCTGAAACCTAAACACTTTGGCCACAAAATGAGAAGGCTGAACTCTTTGGAAAAGCCCCTGATGTTGAGAAAGATGGAAGGCAAAAGGAGAAAGGGGTGGCACAGGATGAGATGAATAGATAATGTAATAGAAGCAATGAACATGAGCTTGGATGGTCTTCAGAAGATAGTGGAGAATAGAAGGCCTGGCAGGCTATGGTCAATGGGGTCACAAAGAGTCAGACATGACTGAATGAATGAATAACAACATGATCCAGGCACTGCGTACGAAGCCCTGGGGGAAAAAGAGAATCTTTTGCTGTCATTTAAAGATTGGTTCCAATTATTCATAAAATATTGCTGATTTAAAGACAAGTTAAAGGCATGAAAGTAATTTTTCAGGTAATTGTTATATAAGACATTTTCCTGATCCTAATTTTCCCATTGCCTACAGTGAGTAGATTACATAGAATATACTATGTTTTTCTTGGTACTTATTTTCCATGTAATTTTCTGCCCTTAATATACCATTTATGCAGTTTGAATTAAAAGAAAAGCAAGCTTTGGGGAAAGATGTGATATTTTGATTTTTTTAAATTATAAGGTGGCTTCTCTTAAACATGTTAAATGTTAGTTAGCTCTTTATAATAGCCAGTCTCATTTTTAAAAAATAATGTCCCTTTCCACAGACCAATGGATATAATTTTTTGTAGGTTGGCATAAAACCAGCCCACCTCAATGAGTGTTCAACAAAGAGAGGTTGTTTTCCTTTTTATGATTCTATTGGGCATATTGTATTAGAAAGGGGAAATTGAGCTGATTTCTTCTCTTAACAAATCCACTGATAATATAATCATATTTTCAATGATGTTAATACAAAAAATTAAATGTATATAGCTTTAATTTGATGCTGGATAAAGCTTAACTCTATTCCCACAATTGTTTTTCTCTTTGTTTTTAGTCAAATGCATCTAATCTGATTTTTACCTCTATTAAAAAGATAATCTTCTTATTTTCTTTTCTAAAACTCAAATTGAAACAATAATTATAACCAATAGCATACTAGAGATTTAATATAAATTATTCAAAATCATCTCTAAGCAAAAATTAAGGCATTTGCCCATTTAATTGAAGGGGAGTATATTTGACCTATTTATACACAAAGAATTGTACATCATTCTTCATAAATGTATGAATGCAGTGGGAATTCAAAAACATCTTTGGGAGTGTTTCTATCTAAACACCATTTTCTGGGTTAAGTTTTCATGATTGATAGAACTGACTTAACCTTGACTTTCTCACAGATGCTACACAACATTAGAAAAACATAAATGAAGTTCATCATAGTTTACTCATCTCAGATGTAAGGTTATACTATTGAATTCACCTCTGCCAGTTAAATGATTATCTCAACTGGAGACTGCCTTGGAAGAAAAAGAAGGTAAGTAACAGCAAAAATGAATGGTACTGAGATTCAGTTTCCTCCTTTATAAAGGAGTGAAAAAATACACGTAGAATATGACTCTGAAAGTTGTTCCAAGACTTGATCATGTATAAAGGACTTTTTGAACTTTGAAGTGACATAATAAGCAATTATTTATTTCTTCCTTTTAATATGGACCTAAAATGAATCAATTAGCTTAGAGCTCATACATTCTTAGAGTTAGAAAGTACTTCAGAAATCATCTAGTCCAAGCCACTCCTGAACTAGGATATCCCATCCATCATCCTTGACAAGTGAACAGTTTTTGCTTGGACACTTTGGAACTTTCAAAAAAGCATTTTTTTGATTTAAAAAAAAAGTATGCCCAACCTATTTCTTGCCCTATTTCTTTGAAATACTCAGCAAGAATCCCACTTATTATTTTAAATATATGGCTACTAAGAAAATATTGTGTTCTTCCTTCTGGGAGACATTAAGGTACATTTAGTTAGAAAGTTACTATTATAGATGGGAGACACCTATTGAAGCCTTCAGATATATTTAGACTAGAGAAGAGAGAAACAAGGAGAAAAAGAAGGCTAGACATTGTCCATGTCTTCTAAATATTTAAAGAATTTTCATGTGGAAGAGGGATTCGATTTATTCCGATTGACTTTTGAGGTAAAAACTAGGACCAATGGTTAAAAGTTAAATAGGGGCAATTGAGAGTTCAGTATCAAAAACACCTTTTTAATCATTGGGGCTGTCTAAAAGTGGAATGTATTGTTTTGGAAGATAGTGAGTACCTGTCCATGGAGGTGTTCACCATAAAAGTGTTGATACTATCTCTGCTTAATGGAGTAGAGTGCATAATTCAGGCAGAAGACAGACTTAATGACCTTTAGGCTTCTTCCAAGACTGAAATTCTATGACATACCATTGCAAAACATTCTCCATAAGGATTTATTAGGATAGAAAAGTTTAACTCTTTACTATATCCTAAATTAATTTTAACAATAGCTAATAACAATAACTAACATTTATATTGCACTCATTATGATGTCCCAGACATTGTGCTAAATGCTTTACACTCATCATGTCATTTGATCCCTCAATAACTCTGGGACATGGGTGCTATTATCCTCATTTTACAGTTAAGGAAACTTAGGTAGATAGGTCCTGGCAGAGTGTTGGCAAGATGATCTCATTGGGCAAGGCCTGGTTTCCTAGTGGAAGGATTGAAGGGATATGAAGCGTGGTCTGAGGTCAGCTAAAAGTAGATTAGGTGAGTTTTTACTTACTCAGGACAAAATGAAACTGAGATTCAGAAGTTATAACCAACATATCTATATTTACAAAGCTAATTAGTTGACGCATTAGACCATGACTCCACGTGGATTTCCAGGCCTTTGTTATTTCTACTATACTCTATACTGGTATAGTAGAATCTCTTTGCTCTTGCTCTTCTATAACTTATGGCCTGAAATAAGACTACACTTTAGGAAATTAAGAGGTAGATAACATGAAGAAATAACCTCAGAAAGGTTTCAAATCTTTAGAACTACTGGACTTATGAGGCATCCTCCCTTCTTCAATAAATACACAAAGGATATAAATGAGCTCAGAATCATCCCTCATCTCTTTTCATTTTTTTTCTGTCTCAGAAAATAAGAAACCCACAGTGATGGAAGGAGAAAAATGTTGTGTGGTAGTAAATTTCCAGTTGTTAATTATGGCTTCAGCAATGAACACTAGGGTTTTGGGGTTTTTTGGGAGGGGTGCAGGGAATCTAATCATTTTATCATTTGCATTCAGTAATCTAATCAATTTTATCTAGGCACTTAGTAATTACATTTATTTAAACATAATATCTTGATTTTTTTCTTAATTTTTAAAAATGCACAAAGATATTTTTCTGCTTCCCTTTCCTTACAGTGCTTAGGAAACATTAAAAGACAGCTGAGCTCCTTTCCTTCCAATTATGAATAAGGACATCGAAGAGATCCATTACCTAACAATTTTCAGTAAAGTTGAAAAGACTGAAAGATCCCCAGGAGCAAACCTTTTAATTATGAAGTTGATGTTTCTAAATTCTAGAAAACTTTTCCACCTTTTCTCTTTCATGTTTTGTTTCCTGGCTTGACATAGACTGAAATAGCAATACAATAGAACTTATTTAGAAATACATACCCAACTGCTAGAAAGTCACTAGTAATTATTCCGACTCCTGCATATGTTTCCTGCCAACATTTGATGTCTTCTCACAAGAGGCTCAGAAGTTACTCCACTTGGTTTAAAAAAGAGGTGGGGTGAAGCAGATGGAGGGAATCTTTGTTAATTTCATCTTAGGTCTATAACTGAGCATACAGCTGAATTAGCAAGAAATCTGAAAGTCTTAACTCTTATTATTCAAATCAAAATGTTCCCCTTTCTCCTCTCAGAGATATGAATATCTTACAATATCATTACTCACCTTATTTTATGTTACCAGATCATTGTCCTTCATACTGGAAGACATTGTCAATGACAGTGAGTTTACTATCCATGTGAGGTGTATTCTTCATTATTAGCCCCACCCATACCAACCAGGCTGCCCACCACTCTCAATGGAGCATTATGCCTATTACTTCTCTCTGGCCTTCATTATTCTCTATGTGTTGTCTTCACTAATTAGAATATAAGCTCTTTGAGGGCAAGGACTGTCTTTTTTATTTTGTTTTACTTCATTTTTGTTTTGGAATTTGTATTCCATTGCTTAGCACAATTCCTGGAAAATAGTAAGGCTCTTAATAAATATGCATTAATTAGTTGATTACCTAGTGAAATCCCTGATACAAAACCCTGAGGGTATTCCATTCCCAGATTAATTTTTTTTGACTAGGTAAAAGAGGCTATACTTTGCCTCATTTCTTATCTAACCTTAATCACTGAATGAGCATTGAGTCAAACTGAGACCTGGGAAAGACCTTAGCTTAAAAAGGCCAAGGTCTCCCACTGCATCTGGAGCCATCTCCAGTTGTCCTGATCTACATCTTGCCACTTAACCCAGATGGCTCTGGTGGAGAAAGAGAGGTTAGTGACTTTGCACAGCTCTCCCTCACTTAAATCCAATTCACTTGCAAGTCACGACACCTCTTTTCTGATGTCATGGTCCTCTTTGAGAACCAAGGACAAACAACCATAGCCTGGTGCATAGTAAATACTTAATAAATGTTTTTTTTTCATTCATTCATTCATTCATATTCATTCATGTGTTAAAGGTTGAAATTGAACCTAGATCTCTCTGACTCTGAGGTCATGGCTATATACGGACTATCCCATGCAGACTCTCCAAATACAAAATACCTATAATAGTAACACAATGGCCCTGACAATTGAAGGAAAATCTTATGGAATAGAAAGTACTTGAGTGGAACCTTAAAGAAAGCTTGGGATTCTAAGAGGCAGAAATGACTGCATTGTAGACATTATAGATGACCTGTGCAAAGAAAGCAACTGGAGAGGAAGTGTAGTCCTTTGGAGTTCACAAAGCTGTTATATAAATTATGCTATTCTGTCTCACAATGAGAGGGAGGGAGGGAGTGAGAAAGGGAGGGGAGAAGAGAGAGAGGAGAAAGAGAGAGAGAGAGAGAGACTTTTTCTCACTTTAAAATGGAAACTTAAGGCTTGAAGTGAGTAACCTTTATCTGTAGTTTGTCTAGAATTAGGATCCCATGTGTATAAAGAGCTCTCAGTAATGAAACTCATTCTAACATTGAATATCATTCATTACTTTTATTGTTCAGTTTATAGCTTAGAGAGCTTCTTGGTACACTAAGTGACTTGTTCAAAGTTATAGTCAGTATGGCTTTAAAACAAGGCTTCTTGCCTCCCAGAACTGCCTTATCCATTATGCCACACACTGACATTCATAATTATTAGTATATACTAATAGTATATTAGCGATACATGTCTCCCTTCCTAATGGGAGAATACTGAGCATTATTTATTCTTTTCTTACCAATTCAGAATCATTTTTATAAATATCTATTATTTTGCTATGGTGCAATACGTAGTTTTATGTTTGCTTTTTATTTTTTCTAGTATCAGTTTTTCAGGGGTTACTTCTCATTGTTAAAACTGTATAAGCTTCTAACACTGACCCTGTTTCCTCTTTAATTTTGGTATTTGAAACTGCTCTGGATTAAGAAATCAGAACATAAAACATGATATATTATTATTTGCTTAAATTAATTTTTAAAAAATTAATTTTTAATTTTAATGCCTTATACACAGTAACTTAACAAATGTTAGTGAATATAATTGAATTGAGTGGAAATGACTGCATCCTGGGGCAGAGTGACCAAATGATTTTAAAATTTGTGATAGCCAAGGGAATGCTAAATATAATTAGATATTTAGCCACTAGACACAATTAGACACTATAATTAAATATTTAGATAGATAGCCTATCTTTTGGGAGAGTTGCCTTCAAAAAGAACAATGAAAAGGTAGATATGACCCAATGGTCTGAAACTTTAAAAGTAGAATGTGTTCAAAAACATTTATAATAATGATTGAACCCTTTGATCACACTGACTCACAATACTGAAATTTGGAGGGGGTTTGTCAAAGGGAGCATCCCAACCCTCATGAAGAGTGCTCCTCAGATCCCATAGTCCTCTAAGCAGCTCTACTGTGGAACATAGCACACTGAACTCCACACTAATCTGTTCTGATGAAAAAAATGGAATATGCAGTCTAAAGTGAACATCAGCACCAGTATTTTTGTAGCTTCTGGATTTTTATCTTAGTTGACTTTGAGACATAACAAGGATGGGAAGTTTCAGCTGAACCTATCTTAGCAGTAGGACCACAGAGGTTTCTCTTTTCCTCTGTATTTGCTTTTCCTCCATCTAAACTCCAAAGTGACTTTGTGTGAAAGTTCTATCTTTCCCTGAATTTTCAAAGCTATATTATATTCAAAGCTATATTATATTTCAAAAACTATATTATATTAACTGGCTCTGCTGTACATCTTTTCACAAGGTTTTTTCCTGAACTCCTGTGGTATTGCTGGGACATCCATCTCCTTATTTTTCATGAATATAGATGCAGATTGTGTTTCTCTGCTGTCAAATGTTCTGGCAGATGGAATATTTTGAGATAGGATTGGGAGGGGAATGGTTGGGGACATGTAAAGGGCAGCTGTGTATTTTGACATAGATGGCCACAAGAGTGTCTTTTAATCAGAGATTCTAGTATAACCTTCTAAATAAGGTTAAATAGTCTCACAGTAAGTGTCCAAACAAAAGACCAGAAACTAAGGGAAATACTTTAAAATGGAAAACTAACAGAGGATGGGGGTGGACAAAGAGGGAAGTGTCCAGGGAATAAAAGGAACAGATCTTTTCTACTGTTAATGTAGTTACCCATAGGGCAGGCAAATTATTCTAGATAAAAAAGCAAGGCATTCTGCAGGCAGAGGAGGCAGAATGTGTTAGGCAAATCAAATCACCACCACCACTTTGACCCCTATCTTCCCTCAGAGACAGTCCTGAATAATGAGTCCAAGATCTTTGGGAATAGCAGTGTTTCCCAAAACACCAGACTTCTTTCTAGCCCAGCACCCACAGTGATCATTGTGGGGAGAAATCCTTATGGAGAAAGGGTCTTCTTTCCTTATCATCAGCAGCAACAACTGCTAATCTATTACCATCAATGGGCATATAGGCAAATAATTCTTGGGAGGGGCAACCTTCCCCATACCACCAGTCTTGCTTCCAAACTAACCCTCACAGCCATCATCCTGGGAAACAATTCCTATAAAGAAGTGGCCAGCTATCCCCACCAAGTGCCAACAACCTGTCACATACAGGGCAGGTAAGCCAGCCTATCTAAAGCAGCAAGGCACCCTGGAGGAGAGAGGAGAAATAAGAGAAACCCTGTTTCAAGAATGTCAGAGCAGCACCATCATCTTAACCACCAACTTCCCTCACACTTGGATGGGGACAGCTCAGGACTTCAATGCAAAAGGGATTCAGTAATCCTTCCAGTCCATGGCTTCTAGCCATAATCCTGAGAAGCAATGCCTATGGAGATACAGCCTTGTAAGAACACTTGCAGGTGTTCCATTCATATCTATTTTAAACCTAGAAAAAAAAAGTTGTGATCAAAGTCATTGGGAGTATCACCTGGTTTAACATCAGAAACTTAGATGATTTTTGTCAGTGGAAATGACATAAAAGAAAAAGCATTACCATCTTCTTTGTCATTGTACTCTAGGTACCATGGAACCTTACCATCTGACTTGTAGCTTAAATCTTTCATTTTTATTATTTTCCCTCATTAGAATATGAGCTCCTTGAGAATGATAAATAGTTTACTTTTCTACTTATATCCTCAACACTTAGGACAGTGCTTTGCACTTACTGTGTAATAAATGCTTCATTCATTCATTCATTCATTCATATATTCATTCATTCATTTATTCAGAAGAAGAAAGGTCAGGGGTTATGGAGATCAAATACAGTTCAGGTGTTTAGCAATAGATCAGGTAAAGACTCTGTGAAAGTGTCTCTGTCATTCACATTATAGAGAAGAGTCAGAGTAAGGAAGGAGAGGAGAATAAAAATTGGCCTCACATAGAGGAAAATACCTCACCAAGCCATGTTGTGTGACATGGCTACCAAACTGTACTGTCTTTCCTAGGCCCAATGGTTGTTTATCTTTATACTTCTACCCAGAGTGCATCTATTATGAAGACAGAGTCATAAAGTACTGATGGCATCACATTGTGGGAGACCAACCATACTATTCTGTGAGCAGCAGCAAAATTTGTTGGAGATAGCCCAGAAGGTTTTGTAGGAACAGTCAGGCAGCAGCACATCTACAACAGTAAAGGCCCCTAAGTATTTTCCTCTCATGGATTTTTTTGGGGGGAGGGGTTCTTTTTCTTTCTCTAAATTTTCTCTTAGGGCCAGGAGCCAAGAGAGATATGTCTCCCAGATGCTTTGTATGTGCATTATTTCTGACCATGTTTCCTGCTGACCAAGAGCAAGTTTCTAAACCTAGGCAAAAGAGCTATGGTAATAAAATGAGGCTTCATCTTAAGGGTTCAAATGTCTGGGTGTCTGATTTCTGGATAAATGGACTGTTACTTTGCTTGCTGAATTCACTTCACCCTGACTAAACTACAGACCTTTCCAAATTGCAACAACCCTGTAAATCTTATTTGTTGCCACTTAGACAGCAGTATTAATTTGCCATAATAAATATATTCAACTAAATCTGCTTGGTCCATTTCTGTTGTAGAGTCATGATTTCCAAGAAAAATTTGCTCTAAAAGAGACACCTGATTCCAGTTACAGAATATCACAAAATGTCAAACTCTCAGAGTTGGAATTGAAGTCCAACTCACCCTTCACTGAGAGGAAACCCATTGCCTTCTGACACAACTGTTACATATTTTGATAGGTTAAATAGTAAAAAAAAATAATGTTTTCAATCAAACCTGAATTTTCCTCTTTGAAACTTTCACCTGCTGCTCCTACTTCTGCTTTCTAGAGCCAAATAGAATTATCTTTCTTCCAGAAATACCAGACAATAGCTACCATGCCTATTCCCCAAATTTCTCTTATTGAAGACTACATTTCTTTTACCTATTATTACTAATTTCTTTTACCTATTATCATAAAGTATGATCCAGAGTAATCCAATCCCTTCATGCCAAAGGTACCTCTAATATAGACATCACATGTTTATCATGTATTGAATATTGGATCAGCCAGTTGTTGAAGAAAATGAAAATCTGCATTTAATAAAAATCATTTCAGTTTTTTGCTGAAAATTAAAATCTGCATTGTTTTACCTTACATAATTAGAATTTGAGAGCTGAAAGAGACCAGAGACCTGGACATCCAGTATCCTAACTTTTTTTTTCTGACGTCCTCCATGAAAGAAAGGTAGATGTGTTACTACGATATGCTGAAATGAATTTCTTTTAACCTATAGAAAAGCTAGTTGAAGTCCATCTTAGGATTCTGTAGAGTATGACCATGTTTAATTTGACATAAAATGCTTTTTGAGAGAATAAAAAAAAGTCTTGACATTGAAAAAATAGTTATCAGGCCTAATAAGCAATCTGCCATAAAGAACAAGTGCTGACAGCTCCAGAAAGGATGGCTATTGAAAAGATCTGAAATTCAGCTATAACGAAGCAGCATAAACTTCTGATAGATCTCAGAAGAATGAGCAGGGGTAAAGGGAAGGGGGATAAACTGTCTAAAGTGATAAGTTGGCTGGAAATCACACTCTATTGGCTGAAAACTCCAAGAATGATTAGGACAATTTTATTCTCACAAAAAATAAGTGAAGAAAGATTTATGGCCATAAAGTTAACCAAAACAGCACACACATCAGGATAATGTAAAGATATATTAGATGGAGATTTCAAGGATAAAAAAAACTCATTATAATATGAACTTTGAAGTGAAAAGTAAACATGGTACTAGAATAGGGCCTCTAAGACTTTTTTTCCCATCCCAAAGTGGGGAAATCTAGCTAGAAATTTCCTACTTTCTCTCTTTTATTCTTATCTCCTTTTCTCTATATATTTCTTGTTTCTTCTCACCTAAAGTTTCACAGTTGTGAATATTGTACTTAGAGTCAGGAAGACCAGAGTTCAAATTGTTCTTCAGGCACTTAACTCTTATTGTGGCCCAGGTAAATCACTGATTCTCTCTTTACTTTAATTTCTTTTTGCAAATTGGGTATATAAAATAGGGATAATAGTATCACTCACTTTACAGAGTTGTTGTGAGACTCTAATGTGTTACTATACACAAAACATTTTCTAAACCTTAAAGCATTATAAATGATTATTATTATTATTATTATCCCCTCTACAACAGGGACTCTTACCCACATATATATATATATATATGTGTGTGTGTGTGTGTCTGTATGTGTGTTTGTGTGTGTATGTATATGGGGTTGGGGGTATGTATATATAGATGTATAGATGTATTTGATAACTATGTTAATATTATTGGTTTCCTTTGTAATTCCTTATATTTTAGTTTATTTATTCAAATAGATTATTCTGAAAAGGGGTTCAAAGGCTTCCACATAACTGCCAAAAGGGTCCATGACACAAAAATGTTTAAGAAACTCTAGTTTACAAGGCCTTTCTTGGAAATATCATTCAGTACCCTAAGCACCCCCAGCAATTACTGTCTGAAATCCCACTTGTACCGTTAGGATTTCTGGGCTTTTTCATCTGTACTGCAACTGACCTCTTTTATATATAATGGTGAGCTTTTTGAGAGCAAGGATTTTCTTTTTGTTTTGTTTTATTCCCCACACTTTTCACAATCTTTAGCACATAGTAAGCACTTAATATGTAATTCATTCATTCATTTATTCCTTCCTTGCTTCTATGTTAATGGCTTCTAAGTATTGATCTCTAGCCCTGACTTATTTGCTCATCAATTAGTCCTGTTTTCCCACTTAGGATTAAAACATAAGAGCCACTGAAATAAGACAAGAAAAGTGAAAATGGCAGATAAGCTTCTATGATCAGTATGGCAATGTGAGAATTATCCATTGTGCCTACCCAGACTGACCAGTCATACACTGTATTGTAAACAAGAAATACAATCAGGGTAAGGTTACCTCAGACTAATGAAGCATTTGCTCAGTGGTCTGTAGGCTACCCTGTGCATCTTTAACTACATGCTAGATATTCAAACTAAGACATCCAAACTAAGACATCTCACTGCCAACCTTATCTAATTTTCTCTAAACCTAACATCACTGTACAGAAACATTGTATTGTACTGGAAAGAACGTTTGAATCCAAAACCTAGGCTTTAGTCTTAGTTCTATCATTAACTGTGTGACTTAGACAAATTGCAGTCTTTATATACCTCATTTTTCTTATTTATAAAATAAGAATGTTGGATTGGGTGATCTTCAGTGTCACTCCTGCCACACCCATAGGACATGTGTCTTGGTGATAGAAAAAGGACTCTCCTGGCAGATGTCACTTTAAGTAGAACCTGGGGAGGGCAAGTCTCATTGATAAAATCTATGTCTTACCCCTGAAAGTAGTATAATAGTCATATATCCACAAAACAATCGAAGAAACACAGACCAAACTTGTATTACAGGCTACCTCTTCTGGAGATCTGGCAATCTGTCACCAAGTCAATATATTAGCAAAGGCTGACAGAAACACAGAGACAAAATGAAAATACATAAACAGATGTGTTAACTCTGGTACCTGGGACACATAAAACAAAACATATCCAAATATTCCCTCAATTAACATTTTAAGAAGTATTCAGTTGTATGTAATATATGGAAAGTAATCAAAGGGGAGAGTCTCAGGACACAAGAAACTACAGAGGTAATGACTCCTGGACACAGTTCTATGGAGAAAAAAATAGAGACTCTTGTAGGAATGGCTCCACTTGGGGAGAGGAATGATCCAGGGAGAATCTCACCTGGGTTGCAACCACTGGGGAAAGAGAAAAGCATCTGTTAGATTGCTATTTTAAGTAATTGCTCTTGGCAACCAGTTACTAAGCTGTTTCTACCTGCTAAAGAAGTACAGTGAGACCAGCAAAGATAGAGTAGTTGGAAGAAGCTGTGATCCTTAAAGAACATAGTACTTAATGCCCAGAAAACATATGGCAGGACCCCAGATAAGATAGGACCAAACAGGGCCACCCAATACCTCTAGAAGCATGGCCCTAACATAAAGTTCCAATCTGGGAAGTGAAGTTGGAAGAAAAATTATTTTTAATAAAGCAATTTTTAAAAAAGATAAAGAGTTCTTTTGATCCCAGGGATGCCCAAGACACAAACCTGAAAGAGAAGAATAATCTAAAGACATCTAAAAGCTTGACTACAAGATAAATTATAATTCTGATAAGAAACAAAGCAAATATTTAAAAATACATTTAAAATACATATTTTTTAAATGTAGTGCTACAGGAATGAATTGAGAAAAAATGAAAGTTTTTGAGGAAGAAGAATGAATAACAGAACAAGAAGTACAAAACCTTAACCCAGCAACTAACTGGAACTAACTGAAGGAGTACAAGTGTTGTCAGCACTCTAAGTTTTCACATCCTAAGGGACACTGTCCTAATACAAAGGAGCATTAGTCCAAACACACCACCACACTGCCAATGCAACTTCTTCTACCTGATGTTCTACATCTCCTACCTTCTTCCCAGATACCTTTCTGGAATGAAAATAGCATAGCTCTGACTACTTTGAGCTGACCAATCATGATGGATCAGCTTCTACTATCTGTTCTGGGGTGGAGGGTCAGGCATAAAAATAGAGACTGCAGATCAAAGGACATGAACAGCAGTTTTCAGAGGAAGAAATTAAAACTATCTATAGTCATATAAAATGCTCGAAATCATTATTGATTAGAGAAATGCCAATTAAAACAACTCTGAAGTATCACCTCATATTTATCAGATTTGCTAATGTGACACAACAGGAAAATGATAAATGTTGGAGAAGATGTGGGAAAATTGGAACACTAGCGCACTGTTGGTGGAGTTTTGAACTGATCCATACATTCTGGGAAGCATTTTGGAACTATGTCCAAAGGGCTATAAAACTGTGCATACCCTTCGATTCATCAATACCCCTACTAGGTTTGTATCCCAAAGAGATCATAAAAAGGAGGAAAGGACCCACATGTACAAAAATATTTATAGCAGCTCTTTTTGTGGTGGTAAAGTATTGGAAATTGAGGGAATGCCCATCAGTTAGGGAATAGCTGAACAAGTTGGGGAAAATGAACGTAATGGGATACTATCGCGCTATAAGAAATGATGAGCAAGCAGACTTCAGAAAAACATGGAAAGACTTGTATGAACTGATGCTGAGTGAAGTGAGCAGAACCAGGAGAACATTATATGTAATAACAGTCAAGTTGTGCAATGATTAACTTTGATAGACTTAGTTTCTCTCAGCAATGCAAGGATCCAAGACATCTCCAAAAGTCTCATGATGGAAAATGTTATTCACATCCAGAGAAAGCATGATGGTGTCTGAATGCAGATCAAAGCATACTATTTGCTCTTTTTTTCTGTTTTGTTTTGTTTCTTCTGTCTTGTGGTTCCTCCTATTGGTTCTAATTCTTCTTTACAATATGACTAATATGAAAATATGTTTAATAGGAATGTATATGTAGAGCCTATATCAGATTTCATGTCATCTTGGGGAGGGAGGAAGGGAGGGAAGGGGAGAAAAATTAAAACTCAAAAGCTTATGGAAGTGATTGTTGAAAACTAAAAATTAATTATTTTTTTAAAATTAAAAAAGAAAGAGGGGCTGCAGGAAATCCTAATGTAGAAGTCAAAAGCAATTTTCTGATTTACTGAACTAAGCCACTGCTTTCCTGCTCCTTCAGCCCAGACCTGATTAATTCTATGGTTCACCTTCATTTTTCTCAAAATTTATTACTTCTCTTCAATTTTCCATTTTATGCTAATAGTACCACCCAGTGATATACTGGAGCCAGCTCCTGACTATTTGAGAGATCCAATTGTTAAATTTTCACTGTGATTATTTACACCTCATAAATTGTCAAATACTACAAACCAGGGCTTGATTTATTATTTTATTGATTGTCTAGACTTCAGAAAATGATAGAAAAAATTATTAAAAATATAGATTAAATTTAGAAGTGTGTTGTACATATTTTTTTGGAGAGCCTATTGTTAAGCATATATCAGCACACTACTGGCTACCACCATTATTCAAGTCACCCAGTCTAAAAACTTTATTTTATCTTTCTCAATATGGTATACATCTATCTACTTCTTCCCACCTCAACATTTAATCAGTTACCAGGTGCATATGATTCTGAGGCAATTGACTTAGCTCTTTGATTCTCAGTTTTTTACTTCATCTACAAAATGTGCAGCTATGTGGTGCAGTGGATAGAGGTCAGCCTGGAGTCAGTTCAAATCTGATTAAAAATTCTGGCTCCTGATATTTACAAGCTATGTGACCCTGGGGAAGTCACTTGCCTTTGTTTCCTTCAGTTTCCTCATCTGTAACATGAGTGAGAGAAGGATATGGCAAATCACTCCAGTATGTTTGCCAAGAAAATCCCTAATGGGGTCATAAATAATCAGGCACAACTGAAAAAAGGCAACAATAACAACAGCAACAAACAAACAAACAAACAAAATGAGAGTGGTAAACTTGATTCTCTCTAAGATTCATTTCAATTCTGAAATCTATGATCCTGAAATTTTAAGCTCCCTGAGGACAAGGGCTATGTCATATTTCATCTCTGAATTCTCAGATGCTTACACGGTATTTGCCCATGGTAGACATTTTGAATTAAATTGATAGAAAATAACTATTTTAATTACTTCATAAGGAAGATCCAACATGTGATTGTCATGTATACAGTAGAACATACCAAATAGAATTCTACATTTTATTTATCATTGGCATTCTCTGGGAAATTAAATATCCATGTTAACATTCAACAAAAATATTAAGAGACATCAAACCACAAAACCTTTTTAAGGAGAAATTTTTGTCCAGTCACAGATAATTTTCTAATGGAAATATATTTGTTATTTTGATTATAACAAATGTTTTGAGGGAAGGATGATAACTAGTTCTGATTCTTTTTTTATGTATGTTTTTTTTTAAAAAAAAACTTCTTGGTAGAAATGTGTGAAATGTGCTAATATACATTTTGGTTACTAGAAAAATACTAACATTTTAATACATCTGCCCTTTAAACACACTTATTTTAGGATATGTTACTGAGAAGATTGTCATAATTCTTTGAAAACTTTTGGGCTAATCTAAATGGGACAAGTGTTTCCCAAGATTCTGTATTATTCATTGGAATTGACCTTGTCCCCATCCAAATATGATAGCAAACACGGGGAGGGCTTAACATCATCAATTACTTGTCTTACTGTTCATATAGTTTCAATTCAATGAACATAAATATCTCTTTTAATCATAGCTAATAATACCTAGCATTTATATAATGCTTTAAATTTTGCAAAGTGTTTAACAAATATTATTTCATTTTTTCCTCACAACAACACTGGAAGATAGGTGCTATTTGTATAACCATTTTACAGAATTTGCAAGAAAATGAGGTAGAAAGATGTTAAGTAACTTTCATAAAGCTAGTTAAGTGCCTGAGTTTGAATCTGACCTAAGGTCTTCCATTGTGTCACTTAGTTGTATCTCTTCCCCTCTGGAGTATACCTTTTAGTAGGCATACTATAGGGGTAATTAGGTTTCGGTTCAGGGATTTTGTAACCAATAAAAGGAAGAAATAGAGCTAGGAAAGAGAGCAGGTAGGGTTGAAAGGAGAAAAAAGGGACACCATTGTCAGATTGAAAAAAAGATTAGAACTCAAACATGTTGAAGGAACTGGGTCTGGTTTGATGCATACCAGCAAATTACTTTTTAGGGATCCCTATCCCCCTTATATTGATCTTGACTCTCTTCAGACCTAGAAAAATCCTATGAGCATGAACCCTGACCCATATATACACACATGTATGTATATATGCACATTTGTTGAGTTATTTTTCTGTCATGTCTGATTCTCTGTGACCACATTTGAGGTTTTCTTGGCAAAGATTTTGCAGTGGTTTGCTATTTTCTTCTCCAGCATTTTACAGATGAGGAACTGAGGAAAACAAAGTTAAGTGACTTGACTAGGTCACACAGCTCACAAGTGTCGAGGTCAGATTTGAACTCTATCCACTGCACCACCCATCTGCTCATGTCATATTAATTTTTTAGATTGTTATGGAGGAAACTAGGGCTGGATTATTAAAAAAAAAAATGAGCTTCCCTTACATACCATACTCTCAATCACCACTTGGCAGTTTTTCCTTCAGAATATCTATTACACAGTGTTCTTTGCTTAGAACAGCTCCATGAGAGGGCAGATAGCCTTTCCATATTTTATTTGGAAATGTGAAGACCTACAGAGCTTCTTGAGAGATTTAATCAGTTACCTTGCCAAGAACAGAGCTAAAATAGCTGCCTGGCTTTGCTACCTCTTATCAGACTCTACCCATATTCCATAAGGGAAAAAGGAAAGAAGACAAAGAAAGAAGTGAATTGTGACTGATTAAGATCATTTTAATTTGTTTGCATGGAATGCAGTGTACTTAACTATAAGCCTGGAGGCCTGGTCAGTAGGCCCAGATGTATTCCTCACTAATAAAGGGGCTAAGAACAAAGTATTTCACTTCTCCAGGATCTAGTTTCCTCATTTGTCAAATAAGAAGGTTGGAATAGAATGGTCTTCATGGTTCCCTACAACTCTGAGATGCTATAATTCTAATCTGCAACAAAAGGAATAAAGAGGTTCTTTGTTAGCAAGCTAGATTTTTTTAAAAAATTCATTTTGCTATTGAGTTACTCTATTGGTAAAAATCAGTGAAATGCTCAGACATAATATGACTGGATTTCAACAAAGTTTTTGTGTAATGAACAATAGGCTCAGATTAAGAGAAACTGGGTTCAAATATTGACTCTTTCCTGTCTACATGTGATCATAGGCAAATTATTCCATTTCAGAATTCCTACTTGAAAAATAAGTACTTGAACTACCTCCTTCACATAACAGTTGTTGAAAGCAATTTGTAAAGTTTACAATCCCATGTAAATGTGAGCTGTTATTATTTCTTACTAACAGTGTTGTATGCTGATTCATTGTTCCCCAGCCTCTATCACCATTTTTGCACAAATTTAGCCCCTTATAAAATGAAACCCTTTGATATGACTAGAGTGACTATTTGTGTCTTTCTCATTCCTGCCCTCATAACAATAAAGAAGTGGAATCAAAAAAACCCTCACAGACTTTCTTTTCTAGTTCCCTCTCTTCACTCCTTCTCCCTTCATTATTCCTTTCTCATGAGACTAGGAAGAGGAGCAATATTTAGCCAGCCTGAAACACTAGATATTCATATACAGGCTCAATCTAAGAAGAAAAGGAACTCTCAGATTCCATTTTAAGATTCTCTGACTTTTTTCCTAATGACGTCTATGAAGTTGTAAGTATTTTTTTTAATCAATGAAAGTTGCCTCAGTGTCGCCCCAAGTAAATTTTACAAATTACCAAAGACAGAGAAAGAGGATTTAAGTCCAAGTTACTATATTATCTAACACTGCTAAGATCTTTATATTCCAGCACCACTCTCCCATTCTCTACCTCCTTATCTCCTCTTCTCCGATTTTTCTGAGGAGTTTCAACTTCTCACCAGACTGAGCTAACCTTTCACAGTCTCAAGGTTTTCACTAAGAAGATCAGTGAAAACTCCCAAGTCCCCAAGAGCTTAATTAAGGAGCTTTCTAATTCTTCAGGTCTCAGGGTAGGATACAAGGTAGGGGGATGGACCAAGGCAGAGGACAGACATATTACATAAATATTTGTTGAATAAGGATTTGATTATTTTTTTGGCATCTTTTTGTATTTTAGCATTTGATCTCTCTACAAGTCTATAATCATGATGACCAACTTACCTAGAGCTGACTAGTTCCTAGGTAAGTTAAGATGTCCTACACTGCAGTTATGGGCACCAGGAAGCAAAGAAGTCATATAAGATTGCTAAATGGAAATGTCAAAGTAAGTGATGTTGGCCTTTGGTAATCCCTTTCTTTCTTGCCAGTGGCTTTGTATCATTCATAAGGGATAGGAGAGAGACTGAAACTATGATTTCATTGATATAGGGAACTTTTGGATGAAGAAATTCACTTCACTAATGCAAATTTGTTTCTTCTCTGAAATTTATAGAGAATTGCCTAGAACACGGAGACTTTTGGTTACTTGCCATGTGTCACACAGCTAGTATTGATTGGAGGCAAAATTCAAACTGGGATCTTCTTGCCTTCATGGCCACCTTTGTATCTATTATATTATGATGTTTGTTGGCCTTGTATTACATATTAGATTTTAGATTTTTTCAATTCCATCTCTGCCCTTTGTATATTGGAATAAATGTACTGCTTTTCAATAAAAGCAATACTTTTGGTAACCATTATGAATCAAAATGCATTAACTTAGCTAGGCATTTTGAGATTACCTTACTACTGAAACTGTTCTCCACAGTCCTATATTTTCCTTGGACATTTCAATCTTATATGAAGAATAAAAAGAATGTGATAGGTTTTGTTTGTATTTGTTTCTTTTTTTTTAATGGAAGTTTTCTGCCCATTTCAATAGATTCCATGCTTCCCTACAAAAAGAGTTCTTGGGAGAAAAACAAACAAACATCAAAAGAGCAGTAGTAATCCCTTATCTTAAAACCCTAAACCAGATTTTTTTCCCTCATTACCTGCTTCATGAAAGCAAGTTGGATACAACTTGATTTTGATAACAAAGAAAACTTCTCAAAGATCACAAAGAAAAAGTTGGGTTCATTTTTTTCATGCAGTAAAAAGGTAGAAAATGATAGTAGGCAACTGTATGGAATACACAGAATTAAGTTAGATTTAAAGGGCTTTCCTACTCAAATATTTCAATATTATCTGTGATTTCATTGATGTAAGTATTCCCTCCAATTACATAGGTAATAAATCCACCAATATTAGATGCTCATCAACATCTTTCCACAAATTTGTCAAATAGAGTCCACAAAACACACTGGGAGCTTTCCTCACATTCTCATAAAAAGATTGCCAATGGACCTCACTCTCACTGATCTGTTTTGTTCATATACTTCTTTGATAACATCCATTCTGTTGTTTCATGTTCTCAATCCCATGTTTGTAATCTATTGCAAACTCAAGCTCACCTCCTCAGGCCCTCCATTGCCCTTAGGTAAATTTTTAAAAAGCTCCAGAAACAAAAAAAGTTCTTTTTAAGAAAAGAAATGAAATAAGAGAAAGAAAATATGGGAAAATTTATATATAATAAATAGACCCTTTTGCCCAATACATAATGACTACAATAATGTAAATGAAGAGATCATTTTAAGAGACATCTGTTTAACTGAAAAAACTGATAATGGTACCAGAGAATAGACAATGAAGCATATATCCTTATTTGCACTGGAAAAATAGGAGAATTATTAAAATAAAATGTTATGTATAATATCAGATGCTATTTGATGATTGTTTTTGCTTAGCTATTTTTTCCTTGTTGTTATTGGTGGTGGTGATGGTGGTTATGTGGAAGGTTCAATTTTGATGAGAGAGGGGCACTTTGAGAAATAACTGAGATAGCAAACAAAAAGCATCAATAAAACTTTTTGGAAAGAAAAATAAATGAATGTTAATTTTCAAGATTAAAGACTTGAATTTACCCTCATATTTCTTCATTAAACTTTTCTTCCTTTTGCCTCTCCTTCTCCTTTTCATATTAAAGCAATTCAATGACTGTCTATATTTACATGCCAATCTATATTTAAAGGAGCAGCTGGACTATATTTTGTGTCAGTATCTCCCATGAAATAGCTATAAGACTGTCAGAAAACCTTAGCCTCTCAATGTGTGCACCAGGTGGCCACTGTTCTATTAAACAAACGGGATTTTGAAAATAGTGTGAATTAAGATTTGGGGGTGAACAGCTTCCTTGAGAATTAATAATGGCAGTCACATAAGCAGTGAGACACATCCCCAGATTTAATACGTTGTTTGTAGCAGTTATTCTATAAAAGTTTACACTCTATGAAATCATGAGCCTCATGCTAGAACATACACATTTCCAAAGATTATGGAGTTGTTTCTGCATTGTGTCTAATTCATCATTCTACCATCTGTTTAAACATGGGATTTATCACTGGTTGCTGGCTTGGAGTAAGTAATATTTAAAAGCTCTATTCAGTTTGAACATTGATCTGCAAAGTCCAGAGAGTCTCTGCAGGGCTTCCATGACTCAGCCAGCACCAAGCCTAATACCCATTCAAAAGCCAAATGACATTCTACCCAGCTGTGGTCCAATTATATTTGGTGCTTTGGGGCACCCTTCTTCCAAATGAAATATTGCAGAAAGAACAAAGACCTATCTAGTGTCATATTCATTACAGACATTCTCAAAGAGTGTCCTAAAAATATGCAAAGGTTACCTTTTGAAGGGATTCTTGAGTAGACCCTTGAAGCTAATTTTCTTTCATTGCAAACCAAGGTTTATCCGGCATATATTCTGATCATAATCTTTGAATTATGGTTAGTAATGATTGCTTTTATACCTTCCCACTATTTTAGTGGAAATAATTAATTTTACACTTTCTTATACTGTCCTGTAATTTCTTTTAATATGCAGATAATTTATATAGTGCTTTTTACCTTCTAGTATGGTTATCTAATAAGAGAGTTTTCTATTTGAGCTGCAACTTCCTATGGAAGTCTCTTGCTTTGTCATTTCTCATTTGTCTTTGTCATTTCTAAAGAAAATATCCTCAAAGTCTAAGTTATCCCTGAAGTCACCATCATCACAATGAACTTCCATGTTAGGTGGGTTAGTTAAGAGACAAAATGGTAGACATCTTCAGGAAGGATAGAGGGAATTAAACAGATGTAGCCTGGGTTCATAAGTAAAGAGTTAGTGAAAAATCATAGAGGGGAGATAATAATTTCCTTGCCATATTTAAGCAGTTTTCAGTGAGATATAGTATTCAAGATGGCTTGTGAATAGTATGTTATGTCAGGGTGAACTGAGCAGAAAAATTTGTAGTCAGAAAGAGCTTCTGGGCACCAACAGGAATTCAGTACGTAAGAGGAGACAGATATACAAAGGAAAGAGAATAAGATGACTATATTATCTTATCTATACCAAGTAATAGCACATAAGATAACTTGTTTTCCATAATTTATTTCAAATGACTGAATTATTTTCTGCTTTCTGAGTGTGTGAAGGTCCATCCTGGATTGAAAGAATGAGGACAGCCTAAGGGCTTAGAATGTACATTTGTATGACAAAAATTTAATGGCATTCATTAACTGGTGTAATATCATTTATGTAGGCCATTCATAATTAGAGGTTTAGTCTACTGCTTCCTCTAACATGATCAAACTGTTTTTTCTTATTTTTCATGCAAAGATTATGCTCATATATTTTCATGCAAAGATTATGCTCATACATTGCCTATAAATATATAAAATATGCATGTCGTCGTAAAAGAGGGTGCCATATGAAAGCCCTTGTCTACTTGCTGCTATTAAAAAGCTCTTACTCTATTGTTTTCAAGACATTGTTATTCTTGTTTTTCAACATTGTTTAAATGGAGTAGGAGCTTTTTAGATATAAGGCTATAAGTATAAATGGAACAAGGATGATACTAGCAGTGACCTTTTTTTCTTCATCAGGGTAGTGATCTTACAAAATCTTTCGGGAAGTATTTCTGGACTATTTAATTCTAGGAAAGAGCATTGCTGCAACTTACTGAAGGTGATCATTTTAGTTTCACTATGTGGGTTATTGTTGTTCAGTCATTTCAGTTGTATCCAACTCTTTGTGATCCCCTTTGGGGTTTTCTTGGAAAAGATAATGGTGTGGTTTGCCATTTCCTTCTCTAGCTCATTTTATAGATGAAGAACAGAAGCAAATAAGGTTAAGTGACTTGCCGAGGGTCACACAGCTAGTAAGTGTTTGAGGCCAGATTTTAACTCAGGAAAATGAGTCTTGACTTCAGGCCTGGTACTCTATCCACTACCACCTAGATGCCCCATATGAGTTATTAGAATCTATCTATCTATCAATCTATAGACATACACACATCTGTACATATACATATATGTGCATATATATATATGCACATACACATATACATATATAATATGTAAATGCCAGAGACATTCCATTATGAAATAAGAAAAATGAAGTTTTTGAAAAACAAAATTATTCTCCCTTTTTAATGCCTATGAAATGTAGAAGTTGAAATTGATGGCAGCCGATATGAAAAAGAACAGTAAATAAAAGCAGTTTATTCCCCCTGAAATAATCCGGTATGTTTCATTTTTCCCCCACATGATGATGTTTATATCTATTTTGACTCAAAGAAAAAAAATGTATGACAACAAAGACTTAATATGCTGCTATGATCTTCACATTTAACTGAAATAATATGGCCTGAGGAATTCTCTTTCCTTTAAATATACATAAGAAATAGTCACACAGCATTCTGAAAAGACTCACAAAATTATTTATAGCTCCTTTTGTTCTATAGGAAAGAATTTATTTCTAACTGTGAAGTTATGCAGTTTTCTACCATACCAAAATACAAAGTCAATTACACATGAGACCCATTGGAAAAACTACAGTTAGCTAAAAAGTAGGAAGAAGAAATCTCTCAAATATAGTTAAGTAGGAAAATGGGTAACAGCATGACTCCAGAATATCATGTGATTCTAACTTCCCCTTTTTTATATCGGCAATTTAGACAAAAAGATAAGAATGGTAGTAGGGAAAATAGCTATTAATAATACCAACATGGTTGGTGTATACCTATTCTGACATTGGAGTTTTGTCAGATGACTTCCTACAGAAGCATCATAGCTATTGCCTCAGGTGTTGGTGCTTGTACCTCTCTTGTATGTGACCCAAGCCCTTCCATATTTCAAGGAAATCTACCATTTCCACACATATAAGGGAGAATCTGGATAGATAGTTATTAAGTAAGATTACACTAACTTGGGGCAGCTAGGTGGTGTGGTGGATAAAGCACCAGCCCTGAAGTCAGGAGGACCTGAGTTCAAATCCGGCCTCAGACCAAATGCTTGACACTTACTAGCTGTGTGACCCGGGGCAAGTCACTTAACCCTAATTGCTTAAAAAAAAAAAAAGATTACACTAACTTCATTATTTTCAGAAAGACATCTGGGAGGATGAAGATTCAAGAATATTCTAAGTCTTTTTATCTGTCTAACATAGATAATTCTATTTCTCCAGTATGGCAATGGAATCTTTCCAAATAGATCTTTTATTCTGAGAAGGGTATCACAAACTGAAGTAAAAGAATTGGAAAGGCATGAATAGAAAGACCAAGGAAAAAATGAAATAAGTGATATTGCTGAGTATTTGTTCTTGGAAGTAATACAAGTTTTGCATTTGGCTGTCTCCATATTTCTTTTGCATTAAAGAAAATGGTACAGATCCTTCTTTAGAAAACCAAAGGAAAAATTTGCAATGCTCTTCCAAATAAAATAATTAATGTAGTGATATTCTATCTTCCTCATCATGAATTAAAATTATTTACTCTACTAGGTGCAAGGTATTAATAAAAATTTTATTAATTAGATGATAGCCTGCTCATGAAAAACTTAGATCTAGTTATAGGACAATGGAACAAGACAAGCACTAACAGAAAATAAAATAGTATGACCAGCAGATGGCCTAATCCCTACATTAGGCACTAAAACAATCCTTTAAAAGGTTGGCACATTTTGATGTGGATGTTTGACTGTTTTTTAAGACATGTGCTTATGTCTAACCCAGTAATGAAGATGTGTTTGTATCAGACATGGTGGACATGTTAAATGGTTAGGACATATTTGGTTTTATTTCCTATCAAGCTAAGTGTGACAACTGAAAAAAACAAGCTCACTAATTCATTCACTGCACTTTTCCTTGAGAAATATCATAGGGCAGAGCCAAGATGGCAGACTAAAAATAGTGATTTTCTTGAGCTCTCCCCCAAACCCCTCCAAATACCTATAGAAAATGGCTCTAAACAAATTCTAGCACAGTAGAACCCACAAAAAGACAGAGTGAAACAAATTTCCAGCCCAAGACAACCTAGCTGGTTGATTGGAAAGGTTTAGTGTGCTGGGCTGGGAGAGGAACACAGTTCAGCATGGGTGTGCAGGCAAAGACCAGGCCTCAGTGAACCTGGAGCAGGCCTCAGGGGACTGAATCATAGGTGGCTGTGGCAGTTTCCAGACTACTCAACCCGCAAATGCCAAAGACAACTTGGAAGGACAGTAGGAAAGGTCTGTGATCATGGTGAGAGAGAAGCTCGGTCACAGCCTCAGTCCCTGTGCAGCTGCAGGGCTGTGGCTACTTCCAGAGCTCTCAGCCCATAGACTGAGGTGAAATTGAGTGGCTGATCAGAGGGGGATTGCAGGGATCACTTTGCTGGCACTAAGCCAGAGTTTGCTTGCTTTGCCTATGCTTAGATCTGTGTCACAGTTGTGGGTGATGATCCTGGTGCGAGGAGGAGTACTTGTTTGGTGGAGCTTGTAGTGGTGATGAAGAGGGAATCCTCCTCACAGTTCCAAGGCAGAAAAGAGTGCTTGTGGTCACTCATAGACCAGAGCCCAGGCCAGGAAAGGAGTAAACACCTCACCCTTGATCATACCGCCTTGAAAGAACTGAAAATTTAAAGGTTCCTAGAAGTATCTCTGAAAACTCCTAGGAATTTTATAGTCAAATTCCAGAGTTCCCAGATCAAGGAGGAAATATTGCAAACAGCCAGAAAGAAACAATTCAAGTATTATGGAAACACAATCAAGATAACACAGAATTTAGCAGCTTCTACATTAAGGGACCTCAAGACTTGGAATATGATATTCCAGAGGGCAAAGGATATCGGAAAATAGCCAAGAATCACTTACCCAGCAAAAGTGAGTATAATCCTTCAGGAAAAAAAGTGATATTCAGTGAAATAGAGGCCTTTTAAGCATTCTTGATGAAAACACCAGAGTTGAATAAGAAATTTGACTTTCAAATACAAGACTCAAGAGAAGCATGAAGAGGTAAACAGGAAAGAGAAATCATAAGGGACGTATTAAGGTTGAAATGTTTACATTCCTACATGGAAAGATGATATTTGTAACTCATGAGACCTTTGTCAATATTAGGGTAGTTGAAGAGAAAAAGTATATGTATGTATAGATAGATAGATAGATAGACAAACAGACAGACAGACAGATAGATAGATAGAAAGATAGAAAGATAGATAGATAGAGGGCACAGGGTGAGTTGAAGATGAATGGGTGGTATCTGGAGAATAAAATATATATGTATAGATAGATAGGGAGATAGACCGATAGATAGATAGATAGATAGATAGATAGATAGATAGATAGATAGATAGATAGA